>NC_043987.1:6495000-6817500 GCF_902150065.1 Myripristis murdjan | reverse complement strand
GCAGCAGCAGCAGCAGCAGTAGTGTGTCTTAGAGAGACTGTGAGCAAAACAAAAACACAAACAGTCACTTGGGAGATGAGTTGCAGTGCAATAGAAGGGATGCAAGGGGAGCAGAGTACTGTTGCAATGTGAGGGGTGTGTGTGTGTGTACATGTGTGTATCTGTGTGTTTTGTGACAGAAATCATTGCACCACTGCTTGCTTTGATTGCCTGACCCGGGGTTTCAGTGCATTATCACCTTAACGGCTGTGAGCTGGATTTATTTGTTGGGTGCACGCACAGGGCACAAACACACTTGCATACACCCTGACCCACACACAATTTCCCCATCACCGCTGTGTGAAAATGAAGGGTCTCACTGTCAAATGTATATAGGTCAAGAATAAATTTTGAAATGCTACGCTTATGCATAACTGTGATAAATAATTCCAAAGGAACTCATCCATTACCCACAGAAAAACTAAAGCAGCCTCAAACTGCACTGCTCCTCACAAGCCAACTCATCTTCCAGTAATAATCACTGATTGAATATAACTCAGACTTTTTCATCATAATTATCATTTTAGTCCCAATATATTTGTGTCTTTTGGTCATATTGCATTTTACGTTTACATTTTAGGCAGTAGAAAGGATATAAAAAGGAAACAAGCGATGTGATGTAGCTCTGGAGGATCCTTCATGACTGAGGTGGAAAGATAATTTCATCAGTGCACACATATTTAAAATCTAATCCTTGGCTAATATACAATGGAGTCTAAAAGTTTGAACTTCCAAGAAACCTTTTGTTTGTTTTTTTGATCAGTTGTGAAAAAACTAATACAAATATTTAGTCAAATGATATTTCTCAAATAAGGCATTTTTCATTGTTGTAAGTTTTAAAGGTTTGATCACATTTACTGAAGTTCAAAATTCTCTGTACATGTCTACCATTTGCCTTAATCACAGCTTGCACTCCGTCTGGAATCAGTTCCACCAGTCGTTGCAGAATTTAGAAATCCACATTATTCCTGCGCCCATTTAACGCATCTCAGTGAGAGCCTTGTGATATTGCAGTATGTTTGGCCTTTTCAAATGTACCTGAAAATGTTCAGTGGTTCTGTGGTGGAAGTCTGGCGACTGTGAGGAAACGCTATAAAAGTCAGCTCTCCTTGCTTTTCCTTGAAATTCAAATAGGCCTGGCATAGCTTCAGTGCACGTTTACAATCACTGTCCAGCTAGAAAATGAATCCACTTCCACACAGCTTTAAGCCACAAGGGATGGCATACCTCTGCAGAATGGTGGCTCTTCTCTTTGGTCAGTGTATAGCTGATCCTGTTCAAGTCACATACTCTAGTAGAGACGAACCATCCCCAAAGTCAAATGTATAGGCTTGTTGTCATCAAAGAAGTGGTTTGGAAGCTGCTGCTCTCCCATTAAAGCTGCAGTTTTCCTGTTATCCTCTGACCTAATACCTTTACTAGGTGGAGTAGGGCGTTCTTTGTTCAGTTCGATGTTAACTTGATATATGGAGAACCATCTAGGACCATTAGTGCATCCCATCTCATATTAGTTGTTAAAAGACCAGAAACACTATAGGATTATATGTGCTTAATATGAAATATAAAGTGTGACAGCAGCTTTAGAAAGCCACAGAAATGATAAAAGCCCGCCACCTTCTTTTATAAATAGACAGAGACAACACATTCAATGTTATTTTTTAGGTTTCAAAGGCAATGCATTTTGATTTCAGTGGCCGCTGCCTTAACCACATCACACAGGTTGAATTAGAAGGTAGTGTTGTCAGGGTGTATGTTTCCAGTCTTGTAGTGTGCATATGATGATCCGATCACAGCTTCCCTAGCATTAAATGTGGCTGGCAACCAATCAATATTCTGGTCTCTACAACAAAACCAATGTGGCTAGACAGATGTCACTCATTATCTATCTGTCCATACATCCATAGTCTTGCTGCTTATCAGGGACGGGCTGGTGGTGACAAAAGGGCAAGCACAGCAGCCCAGACTGACTGATAAATCCAAGGCCTTTTCTTTGTGACCCAGCTCTTTCTTCAGCACCGTGTACAATAGAGGACCTAGATTACTGCAGACACTGCACCTCACTATCCACTTTACCCTCACTGATGAATAACATCCCAAGACATCCTCTACTTGTGCTTTCTCACCACCTGAATGGGACAACTTTTTGTGGGTGAGAACCATAGTCTCAGATTTTGAGATAAAACACATGACGTGGATGAATGTGTACAACCTGTTTTGTGTGCAATTAGAACACGGAAAAAAAAAGGCATGGAATCCAGTGTAACAAACACATCGGCACACTGATGATCTAGTGCACATTACGTGTCCCACAGTCCAAAAAAAAAAAAAAAAAAAGTTTTCATGGTTTCAACTTTTGACCTACATCAAAATGTGGATGAACCATCTGTGAAATGATGGACAGCCCCCCAACTACTGTTATCCATCAATGTATCAGTCCCATAAAGAACACACTGCCTCATTTCATTTTTGACGGATACAAAATCTCTGTCTGGACATTACCTGTTACTGCATCACACTCAGCTGCAATCCATTGTAGTACACATTAGACATTGCACATCTAATGATGCTAAAAGGACCATATCGTCCAAAAATATTGTTCATGCCACCCTACTGTCACCCACTCTCCAGACCTTAGCTATATATCTTGATGTATTGATATCCAGGTCAGAAAAACAAACAGAACAGAGGACAAGGTGCACCTTGTTTGTGTCCGGAGCAATTCTGGCTTAATACCTAAAATACAAACATTTCTGTCACTCTAAGTTATGTATGAAAGGGCAAGAAGCTAATTCACCATTCGATTAATCAGGACAAAGCCTGACAAACATCACCCAGAATATACTTTTCCAGCAAGTTAGGTATACGCTTTCCCAGGAAAAATTAGCAGTGTCATACCCAGATAGTTACACGCCCTCCAGTCTCTCCTTTTAAAGTTTCAGGGCACCGCCCCATCAGCCAGTCCAAAAGCATTGCTCCTGAAATCCACACAGTATTGATGGGCCGTGTCATCCACAACACCACAACAATATCCAAAGCCTTCAGCATTTCAGGCATGGGTCTCATTCACCTCTGGCACCTTGCCACTGCACAGAGCTTCCTTGCCATCTCAATGACCTCTGCCAAGGAGATGGGCTCAGATCCTGCAGAGTCTTCCGGTACTTCCAGCGTCTCCTGAACAGAGGACACGTCTATCTGATTTACAAGTACCTAAAATTGTCCTTACTTCCCTCTGACAATGTCCCCCTCACTCCCTTGCTTACACATTTGGGTTTACCAGCTCAATCTGGCATCCCACCATGTCATTAGGAGCTAATGTGAAAAGTGGGTATTTTCCTTAGAGATGGATAATTACAAGTACATATTCTGTTCTATTCTATTCTATTCTAAAATTTAAACAATACCAGTCCCACATCAATTTTAATAACAGGAAAAGTATAACCACAAGTTCACATGACAGTTGCGATGTATAGGCATTTTTCAAACCAAGCGTGCCTGAGAGCAAATGTCCTTTTACTAACTTTTCAAAGACTTGCTCAGAGAGAGTCATTATCAATGCACCCTGGCCACCAAGCTAGCCAGTCATCCATAGCTCTGAATGGCAAATTGGCAGAATTACAGCAGCTCAGCCAACCACTCGTAGCTGCCTCCCTCTCCCTCTATGCCCGTTTCTACCCCTCCCTCCCTCCCTCCCGCCCGCATGCTCCAGTGGACTCTCCCAGGCTCCTTTATCATTGGGCTCAGTCGCATCGATACAGTGGTTAGTGCTGGTATGATTGTCTCTATCTCCTCTCACGCTCTCTGTTTGTTTTTCTCTCTCTCTCTCTCTCTCTCTCACTCTCACTGCATGAAGTGATAAACCACGATAGGCAAGTGGGCAGAAAAATACAGCTCAGCAGCGTCTCATGATTCACTTTCTTTCCCCAGCTTAACCCTCTTCCACCCCTCTCTCTCTCTCTTCCTGCCTATCTCTCTATCTCTCTCACATTATCATTCGCCTCCCTCCCTTCCTCTCCATGTCTGTCTCTCGGTCTCTTTCCCTCTATTTTTCTCATTTGGGAAACAGCAGCCCGCTGCCTGATCATGGTGTCGGTCTCTATCCAATGACAGGAAAGGTCACATCTACACTATTCTGCTTTTCTTGAACTTTAGGCCTTTTTCATTAAGCGGGTGCATGGCAGATGGAAAGCAGACACTTCACAAGGGCGCCTAGTGCATTTTTAAGTGGAGCAGAGCGCTTTCTAAAGTTGAGAAAAGTTCAACTTTTCAGAGAAGCACTCATGATATGTATATTTTCTTCTGAGCCAACTAATCGCAAGCTAAAAGAGCTAGAGTATCACAGAATGAAAATATATAAATATGGAAATCAGCGGTAGAAGAGATGGTTACAGTGGAAGAGGAAGGCAGGGACAGACAAATTGGGAATGTAAATGAGATTGTGAGCGAGACAGAAACTGTTGCAGTTACAAACAGCCTCTGTGCTCTCTTTTGTGCTTTAATGTCTTTGACAAAAGTTCTAAAACTATCCCTCCTTCAGTATTTCATCTGCTTCATATTACTCATTGCTTTATTTATTTTATTTTTGTGGATTCATTTTATCTTGTTTACCCTGAGATAGCATGTTTGTTTTGTTGGAATTCAGCATGGAAACATTGCAGGTAGTGGTTGCCCTTGGTTTCAAAGAGGAATGCCTGTAATAATATGATACCACATTTATCCCCATAGGGAAAATCTCTTTTCACTAAGCTTCCCTCTAAAGAGGTCAGAGTGAGCATTTGAGCAGGTAGGGATTCAATGTCTGGCTCAAGGACACTTCAGCAGGATGGACAATTACCAACTTGGGGCTTGAACCCAGATTCCCAGATAATGGATACATTTTTATTCGTTTGTGCTTTGTTATATGTTAGTAAAAGGTCATTTTTACTCATTGACTCAGGGCAGCGTTGTGCTCTGAGCTGCTTTTCATTGCAATATCATGCTCAATGCAGAACAGGGTCATTTTATGTAACGATAGCACTGATCAATGTTTTTTTTTTTTTTTTCAGTGTGTATTCACATAAAATGGACACAATACTGTTCTATGGAAGAAAAGAGCCTATACAATCCCTTTAATTATTGAGGGCAGTGAACTGGACAGCACAAATAAGAGATGTTCTGAGAAAGTTTAGAAATGGAAAACATCATTGTTTCTTACAGAGCTGAGGAGAGGCCACAGCACACAATGCACTAAATCGTGCCCACAAAATACCCAATCAAGGTCAAGAAATCCTAATTTATGCAGCCAATTTATTTATTTCAAGCAGTCAATTTCCTTTCTTTAGCTCTCAAGTGAATGAAATCATGCTCATGTTTTGCCTAATGTGTGCTCTCGAGCCCACACAGCCATAGACTGGAGCCTTGCTGTTGCATTTGCGTCCAATTTGCCCCCAAATTCATCATAAATTATATTATTTAATATGATTTTTAACAATAATAATTCCTACACTCAAAGATCAGATGTTCTCATATAAACTCAGTGTACACCCATCTGTAGTCATGCAGTCTGCTGTTGCCTTGCAGTTGGCTTACATTAAATTCAGTGACTTGATCCAAACCAGTGTATTGATGCCGGTAGAGTTCATGAACCCTCTGGATCCCCGTGCTCACTATAATACCATGAGAGGCGAGGGCTCTCAATATGTCTCCATAATGCATCCCCATGTCAAAATACACCTTAATCAAATAACCCCAACGACACAGATGCTGCTTATCCATTAAATCAGGGGCATGTTTTCTCTAGGCAAGGGTACAATGCAATGAAAACATGGGTGCAGTTTTATAAATTTGAGAGCTCATAGTTAAATGAGAGCACAAAAAAATGTAAAGCATGTAAATCATACAAATTTCTTTTAAAAATGTTTCCATGGCCTGCCCCTCACAGGGCTCTTTAGTTTCTACGTTTTAATTAAATAAAAGATTTGGAAACCTATCATTTTCCTCCCTGTTTTTGGAAACATTGCCTTGTGCTAAAAAATAATTTGGGGTGCTTGGGGGTTTCAGGTTTTTATCACTGATACTTTATCAGGGGTCCCAAACCAGATTTTAAAAAATGCAAGAATATTATTTCCCATTAAAAATTCAAAATGTGTACAGTAGAGGGTTAGGTAACTTCCAGGGATATTTGTGCACCTCGAAATTAACAAGCTGTTTTGGAGACAAGTTATTCATTATTTATTAATCACTGGCTGCTGATTGGCTGGTAGTATTGGTAGCCCTGCCCTCCCTGCCATTGCTGATGGCTGCTGCCCCACAGAGCCTGTGAAAGCATGGGTGAGCTGGAGCAAACTGAACCTTATACATGATTGCTTGATTTTTAATGAGGCCTAGTGGTGACATCACAACTGGGGCCAGTTCTGTTTTGCTTGTTTTTCTGATGATTTCAATATTTCCCACAATGAACCTTGTTAAAAAAAAAATAATAATAATAATAATAATAAAAAAAAAAAACAAGTACCATCATACTTTTCATAGCTCACCTAAGGAATTCAGAGGTCAACTTTGGCAAACTTTAGGAAAATGATTTTGACAATATGACCTGTGTCTGGTAAAGACACGTCATAAAGCCTGTTTAAATTCAGAAATGTTGAATAATTTGATTAAAGGATTGAAATGTGCCCCAAACTGCCTGTTTTCCATGTGTTATGGTTGGCTTGGTGCAACATTGTGCCCCAGCATTAATGTGTGTTGCTGTCCACTATCATCCTCTCCTTTTCCTCATCCTCCCCCCTGAAGGTTGAGAGGAGATCCGGTAATGACAGGATTTTAAAGGAGCCCCAATGGTCTAACTCTTAACACCCGATAGGCTGGCCAGTCGCATCCAGCACTCTCACACACACTCCCTCTGTCTTCCTCTCCCCTGACACACACAAACACACAACCCTATTCCCTGAACTAGAATTAGCCGTTGGCTGTACTCCAGTCAGATCCGCTCAATAGTCCACCCCTCCAAAAACCACCCTCTCCCTGTCTCACTGTTCACTGGAGGCCGAACACTGTCACAGTCATAGTTATTAGTCACAGCTTGGCCTATCAATGTGAGATGGCTGAACCCATATAGAAACAACACCAGCCTAAAATAAAATATCATGCAGCTGTAAAAATAGTATGCCCAAAATCCCTCCTTATCATCTGATACCAGTCCTTTGAAACCTCCTGTCACCCCTGTGCTCATCCAACACTCACTGACCTCCACCCATTCCCCGGGCTCTCTCTCTCTCTCTCTCTCTCTCTCTCTCTCTCTCTGTATCTTTCTCTTTCTATCACTCTATCACTCCGTCCATTGCTCCCTCATGGTTGCAGACAGACTTCACACCCATTATCACCTCAGCATGATTGAGCCGCTTGATTCATTACCCGGCTGGTGACCCCCTTACACATGTAGATATGCACAAATACATGCACACACATTCACACAGGCATTTACATGGACTCACACCAGTGCATTTGCATGTATGAATACACACGTACACAAGCACACATACATTGTTCTACCTCAGAAGTATAGACCAGATCAAATTCAGATTTTGGTCTCCGATTTTTATTTACTTGCTCTGTATTACAGTAGATCAGTAGAGAAATTAAATATGTTATATAGCCCAGCACACCCTAGTTGACTTGAAACTAAAAGAGGAAAGTGCAATTTTTACTAGGCAGTCTACAGTTCAGCAAGAAAAAAAAAGTTTATTTCAGTTGGACTTTAAATGAGCTTCTTACTATTATTTATGAAATGAGCTGGTTGATTTATTATCGAATTTGTACTTAATCTCTTTTGCCTCACCTTAAAAAAAATCATCATCCATCCCTGCATCTATCCTTGTAAAATATAAATCCATCAAGACCAGTATAATCATGTTCACTGACCACAGCGTCATCATCTTCTTCTTCATCTATTTTGTGCCAGCCATCTTTCCATTCATAACCCACTCATCAACTGTGTTCCCCTCCCCTGCTCCCACATCCATCCATCCATCCATCCATCCATCCGCCAATCAAAGCGTCCCTCCCCTCCTGTCCTACCTGGAGTTGGTCATGTCAGTCTGTCCTCCCTGACTCTTCTCCAGCCCCAACTTGGTGAAAATTCCAACCAGCACCATGATGGCCACCACTCCACAGATAATATACACAATCATGTGGGTCCGGTCCCGGTCTGGCTCCTCGTGGACCTCAGTGACGGGTGCCGCTGGTTTCCCGGTATTGGCCCAAACAGGTGTGTCGTAGTTGGAGCAGGACGTCTGGTCCAGACTGTGAACTTTGAACTGGCAGCAGAAGCGGTAGAAGCAGGACCCGCAGCAGAACATGTAGATGCCTGCGTTGCAGTTGAAGGGTGGGTCCCACTGACCCATGACATCATAGTAACCCCAGCAACGGCTGCCAATGGATGGCACCGTTTGGTCCTCCATGTCTGGTGTGGGTGTCGCGAGCGCAGCCTCCGGGGGGACAGAGGGCGCTGTTGTCTGGTTGGTATTGCTGCTGGAGACCTGGGCCAATGCGCGTCCTGATGGTGGAGAGTTGTGTCCACCCAGAGAGGTCAAACCCAGCAGAATGGCCAGGGAGAAGCTCGCCAAGAGAGGGTGCACGGAGGTGGCCATCTTGGATTTATATTATGATAGTGACTGTTCTGCTCCAATATCTTGAGCTGTCTGTATTTGTTAATGGTAAATAAAGTCTAATAATTAATAATAAAGCCCAAAATAAAGGTCTTTATTTGAGGAAGAAACATGAAATGTAAACCAAAACTGCCCTCTGCTCCAGGCCTAAAAAATATGTTCGCAGAAAATCTGTTCCCTTAAGGTATTTCACACAATGGGGATTCCAGAGAGCGAGGATCTTGATGAGTCTTGATGAAATGGGCTTTCAGATAAGCCTATATTCATGAAAGGGAAGAGCCTGGAAGAAAAATAAAGAGCATTCAATTACCATTGTGAGAGTTATTAGAGCGCATGGTTACAGGAAGCTCTCTGAGAAACACGCAGGAGTAAATTGCTGTCAAGGGGCAGAGGAACAAGTGAGTGAAACAAATCAATCTCCCATCTCAACATGCCCCTAACTGGAGTGAATGAGTCCCTGGTGAGCAAGTGCTCACATGCACAGACACATCCCTGGCAATGTCTGTATGTATTTATGCGTGTATCTCAAAGCAAATATAAATATTCAAATTCAGAATTCAAGAAATGTCACCTTCTACAAAGCCATATGACGTCAGCAGACGGCAGAGGCGGTTGTAGACAAAAACAAATCCAGTGGCTTGGAGGGAATCCAGCCTAGGAGGGCGTGTTACCTACGAATGAACTCGCCTCTGGCATTTCCTGCAATGAGCTCCCCTGCTGAGTGGATGTATAATCCTTGAAAGTGAAGATTTTGGGTTCCTGACAGCGCTGGCGCAGAGAGGGCAGGCAGATTCCTCTCAAACACACAAACAGATCATCATGGACTTCAAACAAGAGAAGCTTTTTCACTCAGGAGAGCAACTCCTCTCCCCGAGCGGACACCAACTCTCCCGTCGAATATTGGAATACAATCAGTTCTGATATCCAGGAAAACTTTTTTTTTAAAAGTGACAGGAGTTTGGTGTAATCCTCTGGTGGTATTCTGTAAAGTGAGAACGGTGTCCGTCTCCTCCACTTTTTTCCCCTCCCGCTTAACTCGCCTCGGCCATCCTCCTGCTCTCCACTTCGCTGTGAAAATGAAGCTTTTTTATTTTTGTGGTGGGCATCTTTTCTGACAACCTTAGTCCACCTCGGTAATCACTGCCTCTCCCCAAAGATGTGTAGCTCAAGTCCTTGATGTCCTTGCAAGTAGTCTTAACAAGTATTCAGTTATTAAAAAAAGACTGTGCAGGACATTTTTTCTCCCTTATTTCCAGCAAAAGCCCTGATGGGTAACAACAGCTGTTAAATACTATCTAAAACTGTATCTCAGGCTCGCATCAAGCTGAATGAAATCCCTTGATGACTACAGTCCACACTGGAAACGTCCTCCTTGCACCTGAGGCGGTGTGTCTCTCATGCGCACACACTCTCACAGACACACTCGGCTGAAATCCACTGGTGACAGCGCTCCATCAATGTCAGTCTGGAGCTAATAGGTTTAAAGCGACAGGCAGAGAGGGCAGTACAATAGCTTTGCTGCGCTCGGTGTGTGTGTGTGTGTGTGTGTGCAGGCTCCTGTTGCTTGGCTCTCTGTGCTCGCTGCTCACTCCACTCCAACCCTCCCTCTGTCTCCGGGTTCCGGGGTCTCTGACAGACCCGGGCCACCAGCAGGGCGTAGTGTATCGCACACTGCTGACGTCTAAAGCCACGGGAGTTGTCCTACAAGTGCTAAGAATCAGGAGAGAGGAGCAGAGGGGGAGAGAGAGAGAGTGTGTGTGTGTGTGTGAGAGAGAGAGAGAGAGAGGGAAAGAGAGGGAAGGGCTGATGTGATGTTGAATCTTTTAGCTCAGTATAAAGGGGAGAGGAGTCTTTTAGCGTTGCTGCATCCACTCAAGAGCAGCTGTCAAAGAGATAAACATGCTGGAATTACTTGATCGGATTGGAGTGTCCCACTTAATGGATCACGACTTGTCTCTTTGTTGCTTTTGTTTCTTCCCCTTGGTTTTGCTTTTGGGCTTCTTGATTCTCTTTGCTCACAGTGTGACTGAAATGTCCTCTCTTTGCTTTGGTAGTTCTCCCTCTTCTCCTTCCTTCTTTCTTTCTTTCTCTCTTTCTTTCTTTCCTCCCTCAACTTACCTCACTCTCTCCTCTCTGCCTTTCTCTCAGCGGTGGCTTTTGTCGCCGCTGAGGAAAGATCAGCGAAAGCCTGTGGAACGTCCTCTGGACCTTCAGCAGACACACTTCTACAAGCCTCGGCGGAGAGACGCTCTCCAAGCCCTTTCAGGGGGCTGGAGAGACAGGTGGAGATGCGACAACGCGAACAGGGCAGAAGAGGACAGATCAAAAAAATATCCTGTTTTCACAAGAAGCCTCCTTAACAGGACTGCAGCAGAAGCTCTTTTGTTGTTGTTCAAATATAGAGCCAGTTTTCAAAATTTGCATCAATATTTTTTTTTGTTGTTGTTTTTTTTTTGCCACTGAGCAAAAAAAAAAAGGAAGAAAAAAAATCTCAAAGCAATAATTTGCTACAATGTTTAGCAAACACTGTATTAAAGCAGAACTTCCAATTTGCTATGCAATGGGTTCTCTTTTCTGTCAACACAGTCCATGTCCGGCTGCAGCTTCTATGAAAACAGGCATAATTTGATATATATGTATAGGAGTTTTAGATATATATCATATGTATGTGTTTTCACTGTTGATCTGCTTGTGGGATGCTCCAAACAAGACAGGAGAAGCAGAAGCAATAGAATATTTTTTGTTTTTATTCCATCCTCCCCCTTTGTTGTTGCTTCTTCATCAGTGTGTATTCCCTTGTTTGCTCGTCGCCTTGCTCTGCTCAGTGCGTCTGTGTCCCGTCCTCTGCTGCTGCTGCTGCTGCTGCGCTGCTCTTCTCTAGCAGGACTGGACGACAATGCCTCACACACACTCTCTCCGTCACTCCTCCCTCTCCGCCTCACTCCTCCCCCTTTCTCTCACTCACTCCCCCCGCCTCACACTCATTCGCTCTTTTGTGAGCGAATGAGCGTACCTCTCATTTGCTGACTCTCCCCTTCACTCTCTCTCTCTCTGTTTCTTTCTCCATGTGTCATTGACACCCTCCTCTCTCAGCTTTGTCCCGCATTTTTATTTATTTATTTCTTTGATGTTGTTATTGTTTTTTTTTTTTGTTTTTTTTAATCCCATCTCCCTCCCCTCCAAAATCTCTCCCTTTGGCTGCTTCTCCTTTTCACTCCCGCTGTTCCTCCCTTCCTGTCCTCTGTTCTTTATTTATCTGTGCATCTCCTTTTACCTCCTGTCTATCCAACCTTTTCTGTTTGCCTTGGCTGCCTCCCCTGCATCCTCCCCCCCCTTCCCTTTCCCTCCCATTAGCATGCTTTTATCCTCCCTCATTTCTTTTCTGGCTCTGTCCATCTTTTCATCTCTCACTCTCTCTCCCCCCTCTCTATTTCTGTCCTTTTTTTTGTCTCCTGCGCTCCTCTCCTTCCCCCAAAAACCTCGTCGGTTCAACAGATGAGTGCAGTGGTGCTGACTGAGATGCAGGTCGCAGTGTGTGGGTGCGCACGTGTTTGTTTGTGTGCGTTTGTGCCCTTGATTCTGTGTGTTTATGTGTGTCTAAATGGGCGCACTTGACTTGCATGTATGATTGCAGGCGTGCATATGTGCGCATGTCTTTGCTTTGCATGTGTGTGCGCAGCTGTGAGAGCGCTGGGCGCATGTGTGTGCAATTATTGCGCTACTACCTCTGCACCTCTTGGTCTTTGTGTGAGCCTGTCTGGAACATGTGTGCTGCTGCAGTCGATCGGGGCTGATTAAGAGGGGGAGGAGAAGGGGGGGTGGGGAGAGAGAGGACAGGGATGGAGTGAGGGAGGAAGAGAGAATGGGAGAGGAGGGAGGCAGGAAAGGAGGGAGGAGGAGAGAAAGGGCTTGACAGAGAGGAGAATGGGAGGGAAAGAAGAGAGGAACAATTGCAGGAAAGGGAGGGGGATTAAGAAACATGGGGGTAGCAACTGGAACAGGAACGGACAGAGGGATAGAATGAGGGAGGGAAAGATAGAGACAGGAATGGAGTGGAGACAGGTTGGAGGGGGGAAAAAAGGACAGACATCCAAAGCCAAAGTGACACATTAGTCTTGGTAAGGAAGATAGAGAGAGAGGGAGAAGGAGGGAGAGATGGAAGTGAGGGAGGATAATATTCAGAGAGAATGCACTCAAGGCCGCTGGAGATTTCCCAGCAAAATAGACAAGGGACAAAAGAGAAAGTCGAGAGTGTGAAGCAAAATGTAATGAATTTTGGATAATCTCAGATTTGATGTTGAACTAGATTTTGTAGAAGAAGAAAAGGAGAGGTGTCTTTTGGCCTCGTTGTGCATTAGCAAAGATATGCATGAGAACGTGTGTGTGTGTGTGTGTGTGTGCGTGTGTGTGTGTGTGTGTGTGTGTGTGCGTGTGTGTGTGCGTGTGCTGCTCAATATTTCATTCTATTTTTAAGCATTCAACATTATATTCCGCTTGAATATTCATCTTTAAACTTTTCTTCTTCTTTTATTTTTTTTTTTAAACAAAGAAGCTAAAGAGCTTTTGTTTCATTTCCCGGTCCCCACCTCCTCTTTCATCTTCTCTTTTCCACTCTCCCTGCTTCATCTTCTTTTTTTTTTCTCCTCCTCTCACACACTATCAGTCCTTGCCCTACCTCTTTGTGCGTTTGAGTCACACCGGCTTTGTTTTTCTTTCTTTTCTCTTTTCTTTTTTTTTTTTTTTTTTTTTTTTCCCTGCAAGTATCCCCAGCACAGCCCTGCTCTGTTTTGTACCCCGTCCAACACTCTCAGCCTAAAATTCAGTTGAAATTCTTTGGCACAGTGCAGCAGCAGTTATGTCAAGGATACACTCACTCACTCACACACACACACACACACACACAAGCATACACAATTCACACAAACATGCATTCACGCACACTCACGCAATTACACACTCATGCATACACACAATCCCATTACTTTCCGCTGTGAGATGCGCTACAAATCACCTGCTCTCAAAAGTCTCTTCCTCTCTTTATTTCTCTCTTTCTCACACACATACATTCTCTCTCTCCCTCTCTCTCTTTCTCTCTTTTTTCTCTGGGTGTGACATCAAACGGGTGACATATTTTCCATACTAGAAAGCACCAATGACAATTTCAGGCGAACTTGCTGTTATGTAAATCCCGCATAATGAGGATCAGCTTATTAAAAGATACACAGAGCCCTGGCTACTACCTACAGATAGACAGAGGGAGATGGGAGGGAGGGAGATGAAAAGCAAGACGGTGAGCGAGAGCGAAGAATGAGATGAATGGAGGGGCAGAAAGGGGGAAATAAAGGATGAGTCCAGGGGGAGAGATGGAGGGCAGAGAGTACAGATTGGATGGGAGATCTGCCTTTCATCATGTCACTGTCTTTCCGTCCCGCTGCGGTCTAATAGCGCACATCTTTTGCTGTCTCGTTCTCTCTCTCGCCTGTTATTTCCCCCCTCTTTCTCATGCATAGCGCTCTCATATCCAAATTTTATCCTCCTCACTCAAGATGTAATTTGACTCCAATTTCTTTCCATCAAAAGGCAAGTGCTGATGTTCCGTGGAGTTTGATGACAGAGTTTCCTGTTGCATGCTGAGTAGGGAAGCCATAGCCCAAAACAGTGCAAAAGAATACTGCCGCACCCTCTCGTCCTTCAGCCCGGTGTCGAGGCGAAGCGTGTAATAAACCCGACGGTGACCAAATGTTCAAACCCCCAAGCTGCGCCCCTTAAGTGCACTGCATGTTCATGTAGCACTTACACTCCAGTTACAGAGCCGTTTTCATCAGGATGGGGGGCAGTTATTTCAGCACTTAGCTCACCTACACTGCACACCTTTCAGCACCACGGACAGCGCCTCAGCGGACCAAAAACGCCCCCTAAAATCCACCAAAACATAGAATAACACTAGTAAACAAAAACACAGTGGTTGCATTGGTGTAATATAACGTATCTACAGTATATTGGTTGTGAGATACCTTTTTAAAATAAAACACAATGTATTTGTCAGGGTGAACAAGCGCAGGCTGTCGGCTAAATGGCTGTCTGTGACACACTGTCTTTGGGCAGCGAAAAAGCGGGACAGTTTGGCAGCGACTGTTGAAAACTGACATTTTAGAGTTTTACAGATATTTGTCAGGACTCAGGACACCCAGCTTGCTTGTTTTTTAACGTGTTTGCTGATGTTAGCGAACCTTTCCTAGCTAACGTTTCTTAACCTTAACCAAGTCCTTAACCGAACCTTAACCAAGTATTTTAGCGAACAATAGCTATTGTTCATGCATTCACAGTGACATTAAACTCAACCTGGTGTGCAGTTGTAACTGGACCGGCAATTCTTACACACTTTGGGGTTTTAGTGAGTTGTCTCCTTCCTCCTCACCTCTTCTTTCTATCCTTTCCCCCATTCCCCTTTCGTACAACTAAATAAAACATGAAGAGGCAAACGTATGGCATGTTCACCCAAATCCCACCTATATTTTTTTTCATCTCCTTTACCTGTTGCCTTCAACTCACACACCCTCTCTATATCTGCTCTATCCTTTCCTCTACCTCCCTCTATTTTCCTCTCAACCCCCTATCCTTACATCAGACTACAGTGTATGTATCTGTCTCTCATTGTGTTTTTTTTCTCGTAGACTCTCTCTTTCTCCCTCTCTCCAGGTAGCTCATCATTCCTATAGTCTGTAACTGTCACTCACTATAGAATAATTTAGACAGCTATAGGATGGCAGAGAGAGAGAGAGAGAGAGAGAGAGAGAGAGAGAGAGAGAGAGAGAGAGAGAGAAGAAAAACAGATTTATAGGTGGTAAACAGATAAATGGCAAAGAAATTGTAGGTGGGGGGAACATAGAGTGAATGATAGCAGTACTGACAAGGCCAGGTGAGGATTTAATGAGAGACAGAGAGACAAGGGGGCACTGGGCCTGAAGAGTTCTATACAGCAGTAATTGCTTCCAATCTTCAAGAAACCAGGACAAAGAAAAGAAAAGATTAAAAACGTTAGGGGGGAAAAGGCACGGGAAAGGTGGAGGGAGAAGTAATTGAGGAGAAAGCGAAATCAGGGAAACAGTGAAACATAATGGAACAAATATATACAGCGAGGAAGAATGAAAAGAGAGAAGACAAAGAGTAAATAGAGTACAGAGAGACGGGAGTTTAAAGGGAGCTGAAAGAGTGGGATGATGCCTGCAGGGCTGACGAATGTCTCTGACTGGCTGTTGCTTTTTTTTTTTCTCTCTCTCTCTTTTTCCCCGGTTGCCCTCTTAAGTAGCCTACTGAGCTGGTGACCTCCTGCAACCTCATCCTTGACTGCAGAGACCAGAAATCACACACCTGACAGAGACCACACACACACACACACACTAAGACATAAGTTTAAGAATAAAAATTTATATATGCATGCATGTAAATGAACCCCTTGAGCCCTGACGTCCCATTAAATTCCATTCACATTGTTTTCCCATATTGTATGACAATGTCACACACATATTCTGAAGCTGGTTCACTGAAGTCTCATCACACTTAATACTTTATGACTACAGCATCATATCAAATAGAAAATATTTTGACATGTTTCCCTGTAATTCAGCAGGACATATTTGGAATCTTTGGAAACCTTGAGATCTCCACTAGAATTTAAAAAAAAAATGAAGTTGTGTGGATATGAACAGAGCTTGGCTGTACAGAACTGATGAACATGCTGATGGGAGTGGCAGTGTTGAAGAGGTTAATGCACAAGCGCAGAAATGGATGCAAAAGCACACAGACCTGGCCATAACCACACTTGACTTCATGGAGACAGACACACACACACACACACACACACACACACACATACACACACACACACACACACTGACACTCACACACATAGATAGATATCTCATTCTGGGGGAATGGTACCTAGTAAAAGTGGAGGGTAGCAGCAGAGTTTGAGCTAGAAATGGCCCTCGGCCAGCATGAGTGGATGTAATCTACTGTTAGTGCACTATGCCTTAATTAAGTGTCCATGTCTGTGCTGTGTGTGTGTGCGTGTGTGCATCCTCCTTTAAACCATGTTTCAAAGTGTTTGTTCCTATCAACAAGAGAGCTTTGGCATCACTGCACCAGCTCTATCCTGCAAATGAGTACTTATTTAAATCATCCCTCTCACCGTGGTACCCGCCTTTTATTTTGACAGCGCAAAAAGAGCAGAGATGGAGCAAAACACTGCAGCAAAGTTCAAAGTGCCGCTGACTCTCAAACCTGTGCGTCATAACTGTCTGTTTAAAAGTGTAAATTTAAAACCACGCCACTGAAACCCTTCCTGAGAGTGTTCAATAAGCTAACAGTTTCTGGCAGAGTACAATCCCAGCCAGTGGAAGCACACTTTTTTTTTTTCTTCTAATATTACCTCAAAGATTGAAGATAAAATAGTTGTTCCACAGAGTAAAGCTGACTCACTGGAGGTTTAAAAATGTTTCAGAGCTCTCACCGTTGCAGCTCGCTTTAAATAAAAGTTTCCAGCGTGGATGAATCCCCCCCCCTGTGTGGGCCAGAGTCTAATTCCCGACTGTGGCACTTTTTGTACTGTGATCCCTCTTTGTCTATAACCCTCTCAGCTTTCCCCTCTTCTTCAATCAAAAGAAAATACACAAAGAGCTCATCCTGTCTGTTCGCGTCAGAAAAAAAAGAGAAGGGCTCTGGGGTTTGGAAACAGCCCAGAAATCCTAGCAGCCTGTTGTGAAAGGAGAGCCTCGCTATAACCTCGCTGTAAGACAATGTGGGTCAGCTTTATTTTTAACAATGAAAAAAAATCTGCTTTGCATCATGGATTTCTTATTCTAGCTGCTTCATTTTATCAGTGGGATCCTTACGTCTGGAGTGGCATGATGCTGCATTTGTGTTGTGCTCTACATTCATGAAACGGATGATTAAATGAAATGCTTTTAATGCATTTTAGTTAAAGGTATAGTACAAACATATAAATTAAAAAATATACATATATATTATGTTATTTCTAGTGCCAAATGATTCTGCACAATGATGATTAAGCCCACCAATAAAACTTCCTCCATTCTGCATTATCACAAACTTTGCTGGGGTCTGTGGCTACATTCTTGTGCTGGTGCACTGTTGACCTTTAGTCATCTAGTTGTATAATTAAAATTATAACATGCCTAATACTCTGAGTCTGATGATTCCATGGCTCTCTTAGTTTTTTTTCCCTCATGTTTTTCTTTGTGCATCGAAGACTGAAAAGCATTCTCCCTGAGCCACCTAGAAGTGTATTTTTCCACCCAATTTGACTGTTACTACACAACTGAATGGGCACTATTGATGTTATCAAGCGTTCTGTGAAGTTTCTAATTTAAAACCCTTTCCTAAGCCTTAACTGTGACCTTTTTCTAACCTTAACCAAGTACAAAACTAAGCTGGCAAAAGCAGCTAAAGCTAATATTTGATTGGTTAAGTGGAGTAGGGACCTACTAACCCATACCTGCGGAGTGATAATGACTGATAATGCCCATTCAATGGTTTGATAACAGTTGAACCAGGTGATTTTTCAAGCAGCGTTTAATTTACTGCCGGTTGAAAGAATATCGACTTATTTTGCATCTTTTTCCCATTCTCTTTCCCTCCAGGTTATTTGTTAATCTCTGTTTCTTCCTCTTTACACATCATGCCTGTTTTTTTTTTCCTTTATTTTCTCTTTATTTTACCATAACATTTAAAAATCAGTCCATCCAGTCCTGTGAGCTAGCCACCCACAACAGATATTTGTTCTGAAGATGGTCAACTGGATACTCAGTTTATCAACAACAGCCGCCCTGCAGGTCAACAGCTAGCAAGTGAATCAAACAGTCAGTCAGACAACAGCTGAAGGAGAAAATGAGGCAGTCTCATCAACTGGTTCTGTTGGCCACCCAACTCATGATGACAGGTGGTTTGTCAGCCAGCAAGGTAGCCAATCAAACGCCCTGATAGCCTCCCTGTCAGTCACCCTGACCAACTTGTCCATCTGCCAGCTAAGCAGTCAGCCAACCACCACTTGTCCTGATTTTTTCAAACCACTGGTGGCCTCAGTTCGACATGTCAAGTCATATATGAGCCAACAGTTCCTTCAGCCAAACAGGGAGTATCTGTAGTTCAGTCTTTAATTGTCCCACCAGGGGAAATTCAACTTGCAGCAAGGTAACATAGACGGCACAACTACAATAAAAACAGTAAAAGAAACACAAAAGCACATAAATCACTTTGATAAAAAACAACATAAATACACAAAATAGGTTTATAAATCCAGTCTGGAACAATAAGCAGGTACGAACATTCAGACACAATATACATTAAGTGCTTGAATGTGCAAACTCCCAGAAATGGGAGGTGCAGTTTTTATCATCACTGGGAGAAGTAGTATTTGGGCTAGTGATTACTTAACTCAACCATGACCCCATTAGCTCTGCAGCTATACTGCTCTCTGCTGCCTTTTTAGATCAGAGATGCAATAAATGTTTAATATTTTGCTATTTTTATTGAATATTTTTACATTCTACATGCGTACTTATATTCTGTCTCTGCTGAATCATTTACTTTTGCTCATGCAAGGACAGAACTGCCCTACAGTTATCTGGTATCATATTATCTTAAATAGGTTGCTGTGGATCTTTTTATGTGGCATGTGATTGTTATGTTGAATATGTGCACTCATAGCTGTTTGATAAAACCCTGAGTTAACAGAGAAGATTGATTACCACCTTAATAAGCCTGGTTAGACAGGATTACCATTGACAGGTTTTGTGAAGACAGTTATCCTAAAGACATGCTGTGTTAGACCAGATATAATCTATACAGGGAGATATTCCACCCACAAGAATATCTGAGGCCAGCTCCAGGGGGAACACAGAGCTAAAACTGCAGTAAACACGGGAAAATGAACAGCAGTCAATGGGAAATTATAGACTAAGATTTTTTTTTATTACTCGGCATTGGTAAAAATCACCATACACTGGTTAAGAAGATAAAATAGATATTTTATGTGCTTAGATGAATGAAATCTGAAACCATTTAGGGGAAAAAATGATTGGTTGTGCAACCAGACTGCACTGCACTCTTTTCTCTGCCTTACATCAGTGAGTGGCAGCGGTTCGGCTTTCTCTCTCTCTATAGGCTTGGGTTAAACTTTCTTAATGAGGAAGGCCCCTGGATGAGCTGGCTTTTTTGGTTGGGGAAAATATTAGTGTGCTTGGTGATGATGCACAAACTGCAACAACATTGATTGAATGTGGCATAAAGAGGTATAATATAAATCAGGATGCCAGCCAACCACCCGGGCTGTCACAAGCCAAACCAACAAGCCGAGCAGTCAGCTGACCAGCCGACCACACGCCCCGGCAGGGACGATGCTAGCCAGCGACACAGCCCGTCAGCCAGTAGTCATGTATATTAAATAGCAGATTGGCCTGCTGCCTTTCTGCGAGGGTCTATGTCATTATCAGTTGTCTATCTCTGTGTCATCCTAATGCAGTCCCACTCCCCTGCAAAGCTATGCAGCGTGTGTGTGTGTGTGTGTGTGTGTGTGTGTGTGTGTGTGTGTGTGTGTGTGTGTGTGTGTGTGTGTGTGTGTGCGTGTGTGTGTCAGCCAGTGAGTGTTTGAGCCATACTCTGTCAACAGGGACAGGCACAGTAACTCAATCAGCCAGCCAGAGATGGGATCTGTCCTCAACTGTGCCTCATGGAGAGCGAGAGAGAGACAGAGACAGACAGACAGAGAGAGAGAGTGAGAGAGAGTGAGAGAGAGAGAGAGAGAGAGAGAGAGGTTGCAAAAGGGTGAACAAAGAAAAAGTGGAGGTGGTTAAGATGGTTCAAGGCAAAGAGGGAGATGAAAGTGAGAATGAGTAGAGACAGACGAACAGCCATCAAGACGAGCGACAAAGAAGAGGATGATGAAAGACAAAAAGAAAAAGAGCTGGATAAACTTGCAGTAAAGGGACCTGGCTCTCTAGGAGACACCCCGGGCCATCCCCACACCCCATCCGCTCTCACCCTCTTTCCACTAAAGTTACGTGACGCAAAATGCATTTGTGACATCCAGTACAATCCAGTGTTGTGTGAATGAGTGTGTGTGTGTGTGTGTGTGGGTGTGTGCATGTGTGAGAGAAAGGCCCTTAAATCAGTCTGTGTGATATAAGCAAAAATGTAATATGCTGTAGTACATAAGTCACATATGTATTAGCATATATAGCAGTACATAAGTGAGCTCTTGTTTACCATAAGTTATCTGCGTGCTTTAGGTGGAGCTTTGGTTTACTGCATAGCATGTATGTGTATATGTGTGTGTGTGTGTGTGTGTGTGTGTGTGTGTGTGTGTGTGTACGCTGGATTTGTGCACTTCAGTGGATTAAGCCTAGTTGAGGGCTGATGTTTTCCTCACTGAGGCTCCTAAACTGGTGGCTGACTCATATTTGTTCCACGGCCGCTGATGACATCACCATACATCTCCCTGCGCTTATCCCTGCAGCTGTTTATCCAGTTCTATATTTATCATCTTATCAGACTTATAGAAACACATTCCAACTTGGTAGCTCACATCACGTAGAATCCATATCACGTACATGCGACGAACAGACTAAAAGCATCTATGGACTCTCGTGAGGGGCTGCAAAGAGGAGAAAATCCCATATGTTTTATGGTGTATAAATACATGACATACAGTGCAAAGCAAATTGCCTCAGAGAGGATATTTTACTGAGCGAATCTAAAAGCTGAGCCAGCAGTATCAAAGTCAGGACTCCCTTAAGGTCCTTGAAAAAGAAAGTCAAGTCACGGAGACTTGCAGTGGTGCTCGGGTTCCTCAGTCGTTTTCCTCTCTCTCCGTCTTCAAATCTTGTTTTGTTGAGAGGGAGTGAAATCATGAGTAAGTTTTTCAAGACGAATAGCTGACTTCTCACTTTGAACATCGCAATATTCCAAAATTAACCAAAATAATTTATCGCATCCATTCAAATATTCATTCAAAGACAGAAACGCCATTCATAATTCAGTTCAGACGGGCCCGCCGTACGTATGTGTGTGTGTGTGTGTGTGTGTGTGTAATTTGCGATTTAATTGCAAGTGAGGATTGCATACTTTGCACGCTTCTGTCTAGTCTCCGAGATGTGGATATGGAAACCAAGATCTGCTTTCATCAAGACACATCAACAATTAACTTAACGACCACTGAGAGTTCTGAGGCACGTCGGTTTTAATTGATTTGCCAATTATTCTGAAATGAATTCTTTGTACTACCAGCCTCCAACAAAGTGCTGCGAGAGGCAAAATTACTCCTGGTCATGTGTGAAGCTGGTATAATTCTTCCAGTCACACATTTTTTTTTTTTTTGTTGTTAAAAGGAGCACTTGCCCAGGATATGTCAAAAAGATAACTGTCCTGGATAACAGCACTTTGTGTCCGTCTGAGATTTATTAGAACCACAAGTGATTTTGTGGTCCCAGTAAATCTCTGATGCTGACAACAGGGTGCTCATAATTTTTTTTTTCTTCCCACAGCTTGTCGGCTTTGAAGTAAGAAATCTTTTCAAAACCACTGCGATGTGCAGTCTTATTTCATCCAGTTTTCTTTTGTTTCCATTTTCCAAACTAGGTGGCCTTGAGAGTTCAATTAGTACAGATGGCAACAGGAAGAGGAATGCAAACGGTTTTTGATCACATTATGTTTCACAGATTGGACGCGCAGCGAAGAGATACAAATCTTTTCGGCTCCATCAAATGAAAGCCCACTGCCTGTGACCTCACTGGCCCTTTCAAATTTCCAAGCGCCTCTGAAATTGGCTCATCTCTGGAAGTGATGTATAATTATCTCCACTGCTCACAAACAATTCAAATCAAAATGATTTCTTCCAGTGTAGCAGGGGAGGACATTTTCTGTTTCGATCTGAAGGAAAAAGTTGACATATTGCCTCACATTCTCTATTCAGTAGTCAGTTCATGTTGCAGTAGGACATGTAGGACATGCAGTATTTCCATGATGTCCAGCTGCTAAGTTCAAGTTACAATACATTGCACACAACAAGTTGAGTCTTATCGTACACCATGTGATTTCAGAACCTGTGTGGAGATTTTTTTGAGACTCCCACCAACCAGCCGTGTCACTGTTTTCAGCTCTTTATTCAACTTTTTTTTTTTTCACATGCTACATACTATTCCTCATGATGAGGAAACTGATGTGATCTGATGTGTAAAAGCAGCAAACTCCTAAAAGAACCACTCTGCCCCTCCCATTCTTGAAAATTCACAACAATCCATTAAGAGACTGAACACAATGACTGAGGGAAGTGGGAAGCCAAAAAGTTCACGTTCTGTTTCAAAATAGAATGTGGTAAGAAACATATTCTTGTTTCGATAGGTGACGTTTATCAGTTTCCGTGACCTGGCAGCTAAATTGAATGCATGTCAAAATGAGGCTGGTAACCTGGGAGACCCTTTTGTCCCTTTAGTGAGTGGTTTAGCTTTGCTATTCGCCTGCAGCTCAGCAAATTTTGTCCTAAGCTGGCCTCCGACCTGCAATGACATAGCCTTGCAAAGAGTTTACATACAAAGTCGTTGCTGCTTTAAATACCATCTAGTAGTGGTCAGAGAAACTTAATAACCTCATTTTGCTTCCTGAAACAAATGAAAAGACAGTGGGGCCAAGCATGTGTCCTCTATTGATCTATACAGCCTCATTATTTCAAGGATTTTACTACAACTCAAATACTGCCAGTGGAAAAATGTAAAACCTAGTTGAACATATGAGTTTCCGTACTGATTATAACCTTAAATGACCAAAGAGGATGGGTACTTTTTGCAGGGCACTGTGACAGTGAACCCTCATTAAGGGGCAGCAACTAACCTGCTCTACAACTTTCCAATGCCGAGCCTTTTGAATCTGACCCCCCCATGGCTGTTACATTACACCTGGGCTCGGTTAGGGTTACGATCTGTGGGTCCCTTTACATGCCACCGTTGAGAAATCATATCAGGTTCTATTATTGTGGGAGTAACCACCGAGACAGCTGGAAGCTCCTGGTCAGAACAGGATATCCTCTCTTTTAGGACGGGACCTTATCATACAGGTCCTGATGAAAGACATGCTGATTAGTGTGTAAGAGGTGTGTGTGTGTGTGTGTGTGTGTGTGCAAATCCTCAGTAGATCCTATGTGAGCTACTCCAGAAGACATGTCTACATATAGTGTGTCTCTTTCTGTAGGGGGCTTAAGGTTGAAATCCATCTTACATTCAGACTTAAACTCGAAATCTCCTCTAATAATGTCCCTGGCTGGGCCTTTGACTTAAAGTTTTAGGTTGGTGGAAATTCATCCTGTCGCGGTTTTACTGATGTCTACACCGATAGCCACTGAGGAAGTCTGCTTGCTTTCATGTGTCATACCTCGGATACCTTGAATTAATGTTGCTACAGACTCTTTCACTCTTTCACTTTCAGTTGTTTCACCAATTTTTTTCATTTGATGTATTGTTATAGCTGGATCAATCAGTCACCTTGCAGTGGACACTGATGGCTCTAAATGGCAGCAAAAATAAAGTATTTGAAAAATTGTAACTCTAATACCCAATCATAATAATCAGTGGCCAGCCAGTTTATGATTGCTTTTAACCAAATGATCCCAAAGAAACAAAAGAAGCAAAAAAAAAAAAAAAAAAAAAAAAAATCAAATGTTGGTGAGTCCAGCTGGACAAAGCGCTCTGCCACTGGTCCTTTAGAACAGTGGTTTTCAAAGTGGGGTCTGAGGACCTCTAGGGGTCCTTGAGGGGCTTCCAGCAAAATGAAGAAAAATTTAGTTAAACTATGATTAAATTCCTTGGGAATCATATATATTTTATCATGATGTTTTAATCTCACCATTTTCAGTCAGTTTGTCAGTGTTCAAGTATGACATTTAAATCCTTGTGAAATGCATCTGAATGTGGACTTTTGTTTTGTATAATATGCACATGACCCTTTTCTAATGTTTGTGGCAGAAATCAGGTGAATTTGCTCAGGTTTCAGAAGATGACATGCTAATGAAAAAGGCTTTCACAAGCATTTAAACGCAAAAAAAGGACAATAACGGTGTAGTATTGGAATTGGAATAGCATTGGCTAATTATGAATACAGTTTTATTGTAATTTTTTCTTCTTTGCAAAATTTTCTATACTAATGTTCCTTTTTTGTTTGTTTATGCTAATCACCTTTTCCCCATGAAATCAAGTGAGTTTGCTCAGGTCTTGTAACAATTTAAAGCAAACCAAAATATATATATATATTTTTTTTTCATATCACTGTCTTTAGGGAAAAAATCAAGTCAACTTGTGGATCCAGAACATGAAAAAGTTTGAAAATCCCTATATGCTCTTTTGCGGCTCCATTTTGTGGTTTAAGCTGATAAGTGTTTTTTTTTTTTTTTTTTTTAATGAATATTGTGAAAGAAAACTCTCATATTTCTCATATCACATCGCTTGAAAACTGAAAAACATGTATTTAGAAATTCCCCAACATCCCAGGGGCAGAACAATAGCACAGTAGTATTTTTACTATTTTATGCAGCGCTCGCAGTGAAAAGGAGGACTTGTGAAATTGCGCAGGGCATCCACACCCACAACAGGGGTTCAGCATCAGGTAAAGCATGTAAGGGCTTTAAAGGCTTCACTCTAATCACAGCCTTGCAGGGCAGCTCAGGGCTTCTGAATGATGGATGAACACGACGCAAGTTCAAGGCCGTTTTATGCTCCTTTGTTTTGCTTTGAGTCTGTGTACAAATACACGGCTTGTTCAGCAAATGTGGCTTAATTGTTTCCTTTCCTTTGAATTCCTTTTTTAAATTTTCCCTGAGAGAAAGTGAGCAATCAGCAGCATTGCAAAAATGTCTCCAAAAATAATAAATTCAGTTCAGGGATCCCATTACTGACAAATGCAACTAGAAGAATTTTAACCACAAATCAGTCCGCAAAGGGTGTTTTTGAAGATTTTATATTTTGCTGCATAATTAAATGAAATTGACACAGGTGATAAAAGACTTGTGAGGCCATTAGAGTTGAGATGAGGGTCTCTACTGTATATAGACATAATAGTGCTGGTCATTAAATATTGTAATTAGTCTGTCATGGTTTTGTGCATTAGAGAAGTAGCAAGGCTGCAATGAAAATGAAAATGTGGGTTCTTTAAAAAGGTTTGTGAAATGTTTCACTGTGCTTCTCTGCATTCAGTATTCCACTAACCTGACTTAATTCCTTCAAGGCTCAGGCGGGAGGTTCACCACAGGTTCATCTAAGATGCAAAAGGAGCCAATAAGCACCTTGTTCATGCTCAGGGTTCCCTTAGAGGTTTATAGAGCAATTGCTGCTGAGGCTTCCCTAGAGGATCGCCCTATTCTCTGAAAATAAAACCAGTGAGAAACAATAGTCCGCATCTGCCAGTCAAAGTGAAATAGAGTCGGCAGCATGAGTATCAGCGCTCCCAGAGAGGCTCCCTCTCCCACTGCCTCCCTGTGGAATTCAATATTGGCTCACCAAATAAAGCGAGCAAACACTGTGTGTGTGTGTGTGTGTGTTAGATCACACCAGTCATTAGGAATTCATTACGTTCGAGGTAACATGAAGAATGTGTGTGCTCGGCTCTGTTTGAGCAGCCTGTGCAGTTTGTGTGGGAATCCACTCCCACTACAATTTTTTCCCCATCTTAACAAGTCAGGCATTGAGTTTTCAAATCTGCCAATATTGTGGGATCATATCACTCTTGTTCCTTTTGCAGATTCACCACTTTAGAGATTTCTTTTCTTTTCTTTTTTTTTGTAAGCAGAGATGATATCCCTAAATAAGGTGGATCAATCCTCCGCTATTTATGACTACAGAGTGCAACTCAATTCTAGACAGTTCTGAAATGAGTTGAATTACATCAGAAACAGCAGAAATAGCAGATTTATTCAATTAGTTTAGGAATTTAAGCATGCCAGTGGTTTAGGTCATGCCATGTAGCATAACCATGAAATATCACACAGGACTGATGGAATGGCAACTCATAACATGGTTTCCTTTTATGCCAGCAAATTGTTTTATAGGGCATCATTTGGAATGAAATCTTAGAATGAAACTACCATCTCACATAAAATCACATGCCATCACTCTTATTGAGAGCACAGCCTGTGCACTAATAATAGTGTAAGACTCAGTATTAGAACACAGAATTCAACATAAGAAATATTACAATACAGAATACAATTTTTATGTCGCCTGCATCATCTACTGTTATCACAGACACCAGAGACTGTTTTATAATAGGAGATTTACCTTTACAGTACCATAGATAGATAGATAGATAAAAATGTTGTAGATTTTGTTTGAGCTATTTCTCTTCAGCATATGGAGGACTTTCAGTGTTCACAATTTTCACACACACAGTATGCGTGTCATGTTATTGAATATAGATCACAGGAAATTAAACAGCAAATGTGTGTAGTGAACTCATCATGTCATGCATTTACAACACATGCACACACAGGCACACACAGCATGTGCTTAACCCCCTTGAGCCATATCATTATTAATGACCCTCATAAGGTCATTGTAATGTCTGTGATTCTTACACATGCATGCACACACACACACACACACACACACACACACGCTCTTTCACTCACTCGGCCTCTCTCTCTCTCTCTCTCTCTCTGACCCTCTTTCTCTCTCTCCCAAATACCGAAGCCTTAAATTCAACACCACCTCTGTGAGGTTGTATCTCGCCCATAATCAATAGGGTATGACTTTCATTATCTTCCGCAGAGCCGCTGGTAATGTAATCACATCGTAGCCCAACACAAGTGCAGCGTGATGCTTTATGATCATAATCATAATCACTATTGATGTAAGTGGATGGATATTTAAAGCGCTGCACTCGTCTCCTGGATGATGATTCAGCGTGCAAGTTCCACTGAGAACTGTTATATCGCACCAATTACATGGGTGAACAAACTATGGCTGTTTTATGCCTCATTCTTGGGTCAAAATGAGGTCGAACACAACTGGTATAGTCTAGAGGAACACATCAAAAAGGGAAAGGGTTCGTGAGAAAATGTTTTCATTGGTGAATTTTTTTTTTTTTTTTTTTTTGACAAACATTCATTTTGAGAAATGAAAAGGGAAATGAATAATATTAACAAAATGCATGTGTGGGAGGTTGATAGGGTTGTTACTACCAATGACTCAGCAATTCCGTTATAAGGTGCTCATGTTTCTGGCTCTCTAAGGCCATTTTGGGTCCCATGCTAAACAAAAATGCGCTGCCTGTTGGAATTTCGAGCCACTGCTATTTCCCACCCAGTTTTCTCACATAATTTTCAGTTCTGTCATTAGTGTTAAAATTTCTGCTGGGCGCCAAAAGAGGTTCACTAAAGCATGAGTGTTTTTTTTTTTTTTTTTTTTTTTTTTGTGCCTCATTTTTGCTTTCCATCTATTTAATGTTATTTCTTAATGTATTCACCACGGCTGACAATGCGTGCTTTTTTAAATGTACTCTTATTTACTCTTATTAATTAGTTTCTCCACACAACTTAGTCTCATTTGTTCCAGTTGAATTTTTTAACTCAGAAGTCAAAAGGATGCCTCACTGTTAATCAAGCCAACAATTACATTCAGTAAAGTTGCATTAGAGAGCTAATACAAGCTTTAAATGTCTATTCTGAAATAGGTTCTATTCATTGTAATTAATATGATGAGGGTACAGGAACACTGTGTGAGCAAAGCGGAGAGAGCAGTGTTTTTTAAATGGGACCAGGGAAAACAAAGAAAGAGCAAAAAGATTCAAATTCACTGTGCTCAATTATCCACATTTCACCAAAATAAATCTTTCAGCCATTAGTTAAGCCTCACTGCCGTCAGGCTAGGACCCTTCTGTCAATCACAACCGAGCGAGGCCAACAGGCAAAACAGAGCAAGGCACTTGTCTCGGATAAAATCCACAATACTAAACAGAAACTACAGCTCGATTTTACACTATTAGAGTTTTACGCTGCCAGCTGTACAGGGAGTAATTTGTATCATTTAGACAATACCTTTGAAAACACTTAAAAAAAAACAACCTCTAAAATAAAGGAAAAGGCATGTATTCATAATGTGATAAAAGCACCAGTAAATAACATGCAGTGGTGTAGGATAGTAGGGGAAACTTGTGTTGTAATGGTCCTTATAATTGCCGGTTTAATGCTGCAATGTTTTGAGTTTTAATAAAATATGACAGGTTTAAAATATTTAGAGCATTAAGAATGGATTTACAATGCATTTAAGATGAGTTAATAACGTAAAGCACTTACTGTACATTAAAAAGTAAATTGCATTTGCAATGGGATATTTAAAATTTGAGTCGATCCTAAAATAATATTACTGCTAATACATTTATAGAAAATACCATTGCATGCCTTGATTTTGTAGTGAGCACATACAGTATAAAAATAAAAAGATCAGACTGTTTTTAAAAAGCAGCTCATTCAGTTCATGTAAGATTGAACTGTCATGCAGTCCCATGGGCTCACATATGGAGGAGCAGAATATGGGACCTTGGTCAAATTGACATGCAATGCATTTCCATGACAGGGCTATTGTGGAGGGGTCATGAGGGCATCACGTGCACGTGGCGACTAAACTCGTACCGGGCTCATCCAAGCGAGGCCAGAATCACACAGCATCACCACACATCTGTCTTCTGACTCATAAATCAACTTCTGGCACAGTAGCAACTCAGGCCGTACATCAAAGTGCAGCTCATGGTCGAGGAAGAAAAATGAAGTTTCTCTGTAGACTTTCCTTCTCTCTGGGAGATGGTAAGCGATTTCATAAGAGATGGTCATTTGAAGAGTTTCATTCTAAAGCTGACAAATCCACAAATGATGCCCTTCAAAACAATTTGCTGGCATTAAAGGAAAGCACGTTATGAATTGCCATTCAGGTTATGAGTCATCTGTAGACCTTAAAGCTATAATCTGCAGTTTATGCTCATTTGTGTTTGTGTGCACCCACTCGTAGCTGTGCAAGAGGAATTATAAAAAATATATGCCTCATAACAGCCTGTTTTTTTTTAGGAGAAGCAAACATAAGCAAGCTGACAGCATGGTAATGACATTAAAATCTGCCTTATAACTGTAGCAAGACTAACTAACCATGTCACTGGAAAAGCCTTTTGAGTTTTTAGGGCTTTCTGCTTGACAAATACTGAGTCAGTATTGATCCAGTGCCGGGAACAGTCACACACATGTTTCTTCTCCATGTGCTGTTTCTTAGTTTTGAGGAGAAGATGCAGAGAATCTGATAATCATGCATTTCATCACCAACATTATCTTTTTTAAATGGTCAGTTACCCCTCAGCTTATCCTAATGCAGCCCAGCTCCAGCCTGTGTCATCATGCGTGTCCTGCCCTCCACCCTAACTAACACAGGCCAGTCACCAGGACAATAAATGTTGGCATTTTAAATTTCTGCAAACCAAGGATATGTAGAAATGTGTATGCTTTCAAGTTTTGTGACATAGTACACAGCGAATGAAAACAATGCATTAGAAGGTAGGGCACAATCACAAGGATTTTGTTTTCAAATGTTCACGTCCCCTGTCAAGCAAGAGTTGCCAGCTAATAGAGGTGGGAATCACCAGAGTCACCACAATACCATATTATCATGATACGATTTTATTGCAGTTTTAAACATTTTGCAATATGTTCAGTATTGTAATAACTTATAACTTATTGTAATAACAAATTATGTTCCCGAGGGAAAACTTTATCAACATGTTTTATCTAATACGACAAAGTTTTCATGCTGTTCATCTCACTTCAGTCATTTTCATTGCAGCAAAATGGGATAATCAAGCAGACAGACTGACCAACATTGTCATAAAACGTAGCATGGATACTTAGTGATACAAAAAATATCACAAAATATTGTGATACCATGCTGTATTGTTTTTTTCCACCACCCCGACTAGCTGATATTAGCAAACGTTATCTTACGTTTCATAAGGTTAACCAAGACCTTTCCCTAAGCTTAACCAAGTAGTTTTGGTGGCTAACAAAATAACAAAATGAAGCAAACGAAGGCAGTTAAAGTAGCTAATGAGCTCACACTGGCTAACGTTAGGTAACAAACAGTCACATGAAGTTGATGCAGGCTCCACCACATTGGCTATAAGATTAAATGTTGAAATGCAACATATTTTTGGTACACAAACACTGAAATTTCGATGTATTTGTTAGTCTGCACAAAAGCAAAATGGCAACAATTTATTCTAGTGACTACCATCATTTACACACCAGGAGGCAAATAAGACTGTTTTGGAATAAGACTGTTTTTGGAAATGTGTATAAAATGATGCACAAGACATCTGAGTATTTGCTGTTTGATGTAATGCTGCAGCACTAAAACAATGAATATTTCACTTAATAAGTGTGATGTAGCTTCACTGAAGAGCTGCAACCAGCTGATACAGACTATGTGTGACACTGTCGTACAATATTAAAAAAAATCAAAATGTTAAGCCGCTTAATTACTTCACCATTGCATAATTGTGGGAAAATGTACGTTGCCTTTTATTGTCTGCGTTAGAGCCGTGGGTTCTGTCAGCTGTATGGGGTGCTTGGATGTGGAGAGTGATTATATTTGACATCCTGCTAACAATCCCCCTGTCGGTGAAACCATTTAAAGGTACAAATACCAGGATGCTTCACTTTTAGCTGGGGGCATACAATACAATAATAGCATCAGCTGTCAGCCGTGAAGACACTGTGGGGAAAGCAAGCGCTCAGCTTGTTGTATGAGCTGCTGAGGCAAGGGAGACTAAAACACAAAGCCAGAGAAACCATGAAGAGGAGTGGAGGGCTGTGGGGACCGGGAGACGTAGGGATTGGGTGAGGAGAAGGTGCCTTTCAGTTTAATTAGCAGTGGCAAATTAATTAGCAGCAGGATGTGAATTAATTAGCGTCGAGAAGGCAGTTTAAAGGCAGCGCCATAAGGAGCCACTGCAGAGGTCCCATAAGGCTTTACAGTTTGTTGCAGTCCAAACATTATCCCATTATTTAGCAATTAAATGCTTTTTTGTGCCCCCTTCCTTCTATCCATTTCCCGATTTTGTTTCTTTCTTCCTCGCTATCTTTCCTTTTGCCGCTGAATCCCCTTTGCCATACCTTCAGAAGAAAGGAATGCAAGCCTCCTGCTGTTATTTATGAGTTCTCTTTATACTTGCAGCTGTATCAGGCATTTTGTGTGAAATGCGCCTCTAAATTGGTCCATAATTTTCTTCTTTGTTGTTGCACTTTTCAGTGTATTGGTCTTGCACCAAAAACTGTTGCCTTGAGGGTCTTTTTTTCCACCAATAAAATGCCAGCTACAGTTTAGGAGATTCAAGTCTTTAAAAATATTTCTTTTTCCCAAGGATTTGAATAGTAGTGCAGAGAGGAAAGAGCGGCTATTTGGTGTTTTCAGTGATTTTTAAAAGCCATTTCATATCCAATGGTTTCCATTTCCAGAATATTTGGTCTGTCTCAGTTTTTGTCAAATTTGAGAATCCAAATTATTCCAACTCTCTTTTCAAGCATTCCTGAGAGTGTCCTGTGATGTTACAGTATATTCTGTCCTCTCCCTATTTAAATGCTCCCACAACTGTTAAAGCTCTGGGGAACTGATTTAGATAAGGCTGTAAACCTCCGATGCGATAAGCGAATGCCTCCTTGATGTCACTGCCTGGTTTTAAAGACAGTTATCACCATTTATGTTTAATAAAGCACAGTTTGATTTTCATGAGATATAAGCTGGTTTGGGCTGGCTGGGAGTGGACATTCACTCATTAATATTCATAATTTATCCATAACTTACGCTTGCATCAGTATAGCATTGATGGCACATTAACATATGGCCAGTGTTATACATTGATCACAGTAACATAGCTCCTGCAGCCACAGCCTCGATTACATCTACCCACTTGGGTGAACAAACTCGGGAGAGAGGGAGAGAGAGAGAGAGAAACACACACAGAGAGAGAAACACACACACACGCACACACACACACACACACACACACACACACACACACACACACAGAATTGACTGCACTGAATTGACTTTGAATTGACGAAACTTAATGCGATGTGAGTTTGCATCCATTGGGCTGCATTTTTTAACTTTTCAGTTTCCAGGAATGCTTCCATATGGTTGGCAGACCATGCATGTAGTCTCGCACAAGCACACCAATATCATTTTATAAGGGTTACGTACAAGATGAACCCAACACTGCCCTGCATTAAATATTGCTGGTAGAAACTATTTTATTGGTTGTTGGGACTTGGCTGTGTGTATCGCTTCCCCCTCAGAAGCCCGCCCAGTGAAAACCTGATGTTCAGACAGAGGGAAGCCAGCTGATCTCTGCCAGGCCTGACTGCTTTTTGTGGTCAGATTTACTTCAAAATATTTTCAGGGTTGTGAAGGCAAATATGTTTTCAATTAGTCCGCTGCTGAAGAAGTTGTTTTCAGATTCATTTTCCCCTCCTTTGACTTCATATAAGCCTGGCACGGCTTTGATGCATGTTTAGGCTCATTGTTCTGCAGAAAAAATGAAATCCTCTCCCACACAACTTCAGTGATTGTTCCTACCTACATCACAGTATTTCTTCCTACACCCTTTGAAGGATGTACTGCAACACACAAATGGTTTGTTTTTGTTTTTGTTTCTTGCTTTTTTCAGCCAGCTGATTTCCAAAATGTCGGAATGGTTTTCTTCCATAGCACTGCCCCTGTGCAACCAGACAGCAGCACTGTGTTCCCATATGTAGTTTACAAAGTGACAGTCACAGTGCTACAGCAGTTAATAGTGGAAACCAGCTGCCTGAAAAGAGCGCCGATAGTGAAACCAAAACACACGTGTATTGTTGTGCAGCCTTAAAAACAATTTTCTAGCTTTGTGTGATTGCTCAAAATCATGCTGTTTCCCGGTCTTTATCTACTTCATTCAATTTGGAGCAGAACACCCCTGGTGAAACTCTTGTTGTAACAGGGAAGAATTTAATGGACCAAACCTGGTGGATGTACAGTGGTGGAAAAAAGTTTTCGCACACCCTTAAAATTTCACACAATCTCAAATAATACCATGAAATATTTGTGGAAAAATCTTTTTTGTGTTTCAAAAGGTGTGGCTGCATTAGACAGATACAAACAAATACAAATTATATTTTTTGGTTTATTGTTTACAAGAAAAACTAACAAAACTAATGTGCGTACCCTCACATTAGTAGGAGGAAGATAAAGCTGGAAACTGGACTCATCTGACCACAGAATCTTCTTCCAGTTCCTGGCTGTCCAGTTCTTGTGTGCCTGGGCCCAACGACGCCGGGCTAACCTCTGTCTCTCATTGATCAGGGGCTTCTTGATAGCCTTGCAGGACCTTAAGCCATGATCTAAAAGTCGGCCACGTGCAGTGCGGGTGGAACACTGGACACCAGTTTGGTTTGACCACTGCTGCTGAAGCTCCTGTGATGTCATTCGGCGGTCATTGCCTGCACATGTGGATCAGGATGCGGTCATTTCTTGCTGAAGAAACCCTTGGACGCCCAGATCTTGGTTTGTCTTCCAAGCTGTTGGTTCGTCTGTATTTCTGCAGAGTGTATCCAACTGCTGAAGGACTGCATCTGCACTTCCTGGCTATCTGGCGGCAGCTGTACCCTTCCTGGCTGAGAATCTTTATCTTCAGGCGTGTTTCCTGTGTTAGGTTCCTTGTTTTAGCCATTTTTGTGTCTGAAGAACTTTCAAATGTGCTGGCTTTATATAGACACGAAGCTTGGCAACAAAAATTGTGTCTTTTAATAAAAAGAACGACCTTCATCACTGGTACCAAAATGACCCAATACTCAAAATTTCTCATGTATTTTTATGGAACCAATCAATTTTAAATTTTTAATGGCTTTTTTAGGATTTGTTTAGTATTTTGGCTGTGACTGTACTAAAAGAAATTGCACTTGAAGACCTAAGAGTGATTCTTAATGCAATATTTCACAAATGCATGGGGTGTCTGAAAACTTTTTTTCCACCACTGTATTACACTCACATAGAGCAGCAGATACAACTATATGGGTAAGAATCCAAACTGTCACTTTAAGGCAAAAGGCATGCCACTCTTCTGCTGAATAGAGTGCTATTTCTTCTTGGTCAGTGTGCATCTGATTCTGTGCAAGTCACCAAGTCTGTAATAGGCCAAACATCTCCACCTGATTGACTGTAGGCTTTATTCACTGTACTATTGTATAGTATTATTCACATTAACCTCAAATGCAGCTGTCTCCTCAAATAAATTCTCCAATTGCAATTGTAAAACCTGTTCAACCTGAAATACATGTATAAACGACACTTTGTTCAAAGAAGTGAAACTGCTGCTCTCTCATTATGGCTGTAGTTTGCAAGTTGTCCTCTGACTGTACTTTTACTACTTTCAACTGCACTTTCACTTTGTTCAGTTAACTTCTCGGATGCAGATGTGTTTCTGTCTTGTAAAAATGCTGGCGTTATATTTTGCTTTGCAGATGGTGTGGTGTGCCTGGTGTTACTTTTGCTGAAAAAAAAAAAAAAAAATCTGAAAATCTCTCCAGTATGTGTTGTACTGTCCAAAGGATTTTTGGGGGGAATTGCTTGGAATCATGTAGGTCCAGGGGCATCAGGATTACTGCTTCACATTATTAACAAATGTGAGGCATTGATTTTCATGGCCAAAAACAGTGTTGAAGATAATGCAGTTGTCTCAAGTTCAGTGGCAGACTCAAGAATGACCTAAAAGATTATGTGGCTTCCTATCGGCAATGCTTACAGTGACAGGGGGTAGGGGTGATAGAAGAGGATCACAGCAAAGTCCCACTTCTCCACACCTATGGTACTGCCGGCTTAGACATGTTCCATTCTGCAAATTTGGCTGCTAAATGTTTTTATTCAACATTCACAATGACAGTTTGGCCCCAAACTGCCCCACTAAGCCGTTTTGATATTATTACAAATGACCTTAAAATATTTTTCAGTAGATGTTCAAAGTTAAAGCACTAGCAGTAGCAAAAGTTATAGAAGACTATACTGATGTCGTCAATATCAGGTATTTGTTGATGTCGCACACATGATAGTTTTTGGATGGCATATGTGGTGTGACAGCCATACCAAATGGTGTTCAGAGAAAATAATCAGATATATTCCAGTTTCATATGGCCATTACTCAAAGATCTATTTGTATCAGTTCTAAATTGTGTTTTCTTGACAAAGAAGTATCAATTTAAAATGTTATTTTTTGATAGATAATGAAAATAACCACTTCTTCTGTGCGTGTATTATATGGTCTTTTCACATGCAAATGAAAATCAAATTCCAATTTTCATTGGTACTTGTTAAAAAATCAAATTAGAGAGGGTTGTTCTGGGCAGCTGGTCATTTCTGTGTTTTATTTATTTGTTCATTCATTCAGTTTTAATCAATTGTGTGCCCCTCACTGAAAATGATGGCTCCATCCCTGAATACAGTAGTGAGGTGGAAATGATTTTCTGTCTTCAGCTGGATTACAAACACAGCGGTGCAGGCATCAGTTTAGAGACGTAAGGACAAATAGGAGGCACCCATCACAGCTCTAGACATGCTCAATGCTCTGTTGAGTCTGCAACTGTCACTTGTTGTCAGATAATTTGTTAGTTTGTTCTTCAATGATATACCAATAATAAAATGTGCCATTTCTGAGTCATCCGTTTGTCATAACAAAGGTATGTGGGAAATAAGATCACAACAATTTAAGTCTTGGCATGAAAGGATGCCACACACGTCTCAGTGATGACAAGTTCCCCAAACACTTGCTTTGAACTATATGCAAGTAACATTATCTTTGATTTTACAAGATATTCTTTATTCTGGCATTTTTCAGATTTTCCTAGGCCCTCTCACTGCAAGATTCACTGACCTTGATCTCCGGGTCTCTCTTAACCAGCAGTATTTTGCCTTTAGCTAATTTAGCCATCTCAACCATGCAAACAGTGTTAGTGTTTTTCTTTTCTTTCTTTCTTTTTTTTCCTTTTCTTTCTTGATGATTATTCTCTTTGGCCCCTCACTTGGCCCTGCAGTGGGAAAAGCAGCTGAAGCATCATCCACGCTGGGGTCAGTGAGTTGGATTTGTCGTCATTCTGTTTCCTTCTCTGTCCCTCCTGACTCAACCTGGGGAAGCAGTGCACCCTCTGCCCTTCACGCTGAGACGTGATTGGTGGCCCTTAGTAACCATGGAGTCATCCCCATGGAAACCAGGAAGATGTAAAGGAGGAGGATGGCGTTCCAGCCCTCCAACTGAGGTCAGGGAAGAGAAGAGAAGAGAAGAGAAGAGAAGAGAAGAGAAGAGAAGAGAAGAGAAGAGAAGAGAAGAAGAAAAGATGAGAGCAGAGGTGGATGAAAGCAAAGAGAGCAAGACAACTTTAAATTGGTTCGTATTGTGACAAAACAATAGGAACCATGGGGTGGCTGTCATTTAGTTTCTATTATCCAAGTTTTTTGTCATTCTGTTTCTTTGTTCTTTGTCTGTTTTGCGTACAGTGTCATTTCATATTTGCAAGTATATCAAAAGAAAAATCGAAACCGGAAATAGAGGCACGAACAGCCCTCAGCATAACTGTGGAGATTCGCTTTGCATTGCCTCACTTTACCTGCTGAAAACTGCCCAGGAACACACCACGCAGACTACAGCTGACGGCCGACATGCAGCACGTTCTGTGCATGTGTGAGAAGAGATTATTCTCCATGCCAGGAGGGGGCAGTAGTCTCAAAAAGTCTCTAAAGCCTCAGGATCGCAGAATTTCAAAGAATCAAACTAGGGAAAATTAAGGGTTTTAGCCCTTAATTTTCAGGCCACTCTCTTCAAATGGTTTCATTATGAGAATCAAGAGTATGTCTGAGAATATGAGAGGCTGGTGCTGGATGTGTCAGCCTTTTGTTTGCTCTTGCTAGCTGGTTAGCACCATACCACAATGCAAAACAACTGGATTTCTGTTCCTCCTCTCATGCCCTGATTTGCTCAGGCCAAACAGCCAATCAGAACGCTGTCGATTCAACATGCTGAGTTTGCAGGAAGTCACAGAGGAGGGATCTGAGGATGCAGAACACACGGCACAAACTATGGAGTCAGGGGTCCTAAAGTCTGTCTCTTTCCATCAAAAATAAACCAAAAAACAAAACAAAAAACAACAAGCCATTTTTTTCCACTGTGTTGCATTTGATTTTCAATGTTGGAAAAACAGAAAATGGGTTCGTTTTCTTATTTTTCGCCTTCGGTGTAAAAGGGAAAAATAGAAAAGATTATTGTTTTTTTGTTTTTGGTTTTTGATGGATCACGGGTTTTAGCTTCACATCTCAGGGTGAAACTAGCAGCCACGGCACAGAGAAGCAGAGCAAACACTGAAGCTAAAGATATGGCAGACCTTCAAAACATTCACGGTAAACATCAACATAATTCATAATTTTTTTTTTTAATTGCAGATTTGCTGTGTTCTTCATTTGCTTATTCACCGCCTGTGGTGGCTGTGTGGCTGCTGGTTATCTCAGCCTCAGGCGAGATGCTGTAGACAGCTCATCATCATGAGAGACAAGTGTTTGGGTGTGAGCTCAGTGAGGAGGAGGAGTAACAATACACTTCCTGCCTCTAGGCAAAAACTTGCATTATTGTAGCTTTAAATAGTGTGGCAAATCTGCTGACGGGGAGGGAAAGTGGGAAAAGTGCAACCGGTTTTTATTTATTTTCCTTTTCTGGATCACAGACAGTTTGGTAAAAGTCAACAGGCTTCCCAAAATGTGTTCTTCGAACTTGTCAGCAAATCAGTCTAACAGCTTTTTGGCCTCTCTCTCTCCCGACATCTCGACCTGCTAACAAGGAATATAAATACGGGAAAGCTAATGGGGTTAAGTTGGCATTTGTGGTCTCATCAGATGCTTTTCCGCCTCCATATCAGCGCTCAGTCGTGCCCCCGCCTGACACCACTAATCACCAACATATTACTAGCAACAGTAAGGAGTGCAATTCACAAGAAGATAGAGATAATTACAAAAATCCGCCCTCGGCAACACACCTAGGCCTTCCTCATGTCATCTGTCATCTGTTATGTAACATCAGACTGTGCCAGCCATCGATTCTCCCAGCTGACTGTGTGGAGTCATGTTTGCAGCTCAGCCGCACAGAGCTGCCACCCAGCCATCGACTGCCCCTGATCAATGCTAATGAGGCTGCATGTGCAACATCTCCACAACTTTTACACAACCTCCAACATTTGGCTTGTTTAGTGCTAACACACACGGCAGAGACAACGCCGGGGCAGTTTGTGACTTTAGATGCTGCTTCCTTATCCACGGACCATGTTATGCCTTGAGTTTATATTCATGTTTGCAGTTAGCTGTAAAACGTTGTAAAGACCTTGTATCAGAATGCACTGCATCCACTCACAAATTGCTGCCTCCCTGCTATTCCAGCCCAAATCAGAATGGTAGAGTTGAGTTCTACAGTTAAACAGTCCTTTGTAGGACATACATTTACACTAATTCAGTTTTCCGGTATAAGCATTTCATAGTGTATTGACTGCAGTACCAGTGCAGAACAGATGCAGGACTGATGCATAATGCAGCTTCCACTGATGCTGGCTGAAAGTTAGGTCTCAATTACAGGCAGGGCTTCTGGCCTCATGGATGATGCAACTGCTCCATACAGACCTGCAAACTACTGCTGCATGGATCAGCTCTCACGGTATCTGAATCTTGATGTATGCATAAATCATCCACCCGCCACGCAGCAGAATTAATTATTTTCTGAGATTTACAGATCCGCATCGGCATGGACATTTCACCTCACCTCTAAGTATGTCTGTAGGCTATATTGCTTTTTAAATGAAGTCGAGCAGTGTGAGCTTCCCGTTTTTCTTTTGCCTTTATTGTGTGTTGTATTGATGCGTGTGTTTTCTTTAACAATTTACTTTGAAGATTAGAGCGTCTGCTTTCAGTAATTGTAATTGTTTCCATGCGCACAGTAATGTCAAGCAAGTATCGTGGGACATTTAAGCAGCAAAACTACAAACTATAGTTACAACCTTGACAGGACAGAGGAAACTCTGCAGGGGAAACAGAATTAAACTTGGAGCTTCTGAATTTTTTTTTTTTTTTAAACAGCTGTGATGGCGCTCGGGATTTATCAGGAGGACGACTGCTTCACTCCAAGCAATTTGTCTGTATGAATGTGGACTGTGTATGTGACCTTTTAGACGTGTGTAAGAACACATAATGAACATTCGATCCTGACTGTTTCTGTCGGCGTGTCTGGAGATTTAATAATCAGTGGAGTTACACCGCTGTGCCTCGTGTGGAAAGACACAGCCTCTCTCTTAATGGGGAGACACAGTTATCGTTATTGCTGAGGAGGGATCGCCGCAAGTATTTAATAAATTCAAATTCGAATTCACCCACCCGCAACCCATCCACTATTAATCAGAATATTAATTTTTATGAACCGAGCGGTCTGATCCACAGATTATCCATGAACATAACTGCAAACCGCGCATCGCTATTGCAAATCCAATTCACAGGTGGGAATTCCAGTATGAATCCTTTTGGATCAAACATGAAATAAGTTTTACTTCATTGCTTTGAACAGGGATGATGCATATAGCAACATTTTTACTGATTTACACAAGCTCAAGTAGGTGATGTGCATGTAGAGATTATGTGTTTATGGATGACTGTGTGTGTGTGTGTGTGTGTGGTTGGGTGGTCTTTGTTTATATTGAATGCGTCTGTATATGCATGTGTGCATTTCTCACTGTGTGCATATGTGTAACCATACTACTATGTATGTAATGGAGTCAGGAGTGTCAATAAGCTATATTATTATTATTAATGTTGTGATTATTATGATAACTATGATTATGATTATCATTCTCATTATTCTCATTATATTGATGTATAACAAAAGAAACAAAGCATGTATGCAAGGAGCCTTGATCAAAGTGTTTAACCTGCAGCTGCTCCAGTCGAGCTGCTCGGTTGCAAATAGTTCAGGACTCTGGTAGCACAGGGCGGATTGCAGGTGTCTATGTGTGTGTGTGTGTGTGTGTGTGTGTGTGTGTGTGTGTGTACAAGCCCCAGCCACCTGCAACTACTCTTCCAAGCCGCCTCTACAGATGCATTCTTAACGTCCTCATTAAATAAGGGTTGAAGAGATACAGAGGTGCTGGGCCGCCAAACTATGTGTGAATGGAGCGGATGATAATAGCACTGTATCAGAGTCAGCTATATATCACTGGCTGATAAGGTCAGCTCCTGAATAATGACCATAATAATGTGATGAGTCCCAGCCAGGAGACCGAGATGGCGGCCAGGTCTTGGGCATAAAATGGAGAGAGGGTAGCTAACACACAAATTGAAAACGGCCAGTGTTTATGTGTGTGTGTGTGAGAGAGAGAAAGAGAGAGGAGATAGAGACGAAGATAGGGAGTGAGAATGTGTCATTTTTTTATGGCTGTGTGTGTGTGTTTGTGTGGGTCTAGTTGTATGTGACTGTGTGTGCTTTCTGTGTGTGTTTTTGTGTGCATGTGTGTGGCTGAGTGATTGGATAGGTTTACTGAGGAAGCGGGGTTTGGCGAGCCCTCAGTCGCTCCATCCCCACCCACCCCCAGCCAGGAAACAATAGCTCCTCTGCTAAATTTAGCACGTCTGCGTTTTACCTCACCCGTCTCCCTCACACTCTGTCCCACCTCGCTCACACATACAACTCCTTGACTCGCTCCGTCTCTCCCATGCCTTTTCTCTCTCAAACAAATTACACAACTCCTCCTCACTTTCCCCTTTCGCTTTGCCGTCTCTCGTCTTCTCAAACAAAGAGCTCCTCGCTCTTTTTCGCCGTCTCTCCACCCTTTTCCCCGCTCCCATGTGCCTTGCCCCTGATCAAACGTCTCTGTTTCCTCCCGTGCTTCTGCAAGCTCTTACAGGATTGTTGCTGTTGCACCGAGTTCAGCCTGCCGTCACAGCAGCCAATTGGGTCACGCTTGATGCTAATAGCTTTGATGAGTGTTTCCTCGTTTGCTCCACGCTCGGCCTCTCTGCCCCATTATCACGCTTCCCCACTACCGCACACTGTGTCAGCATTTTTTCCGTCTGTATGCCGCATTGGCATATGCTGCGTGTGTGTGTGTGCGCGTGTGTGTGTGTACGTGTGTGTGGGAGGATGCGTGTGTGCTTAGTTTTAGTGCCCACAGTTGCTTGTCGATGTCCATTGATTTCAGCCCCATGTCATTAGCATTTTGTGTGTGTGTCTGTCGACTCTTTGTCTGTTGGGCTTGTGTGTGTGTGTGTGTGTCTGTGTGTGTCTGTGTGCGTGTGCAAACATTGGTCCTCATGATGCTGGCTTAAAATGGTCACAACGCGGCCTGTGTGAAAAACACACTCGAAAGAATTAAGGCCAGCTAAGGACAAATACTAATTAAAAAACAAAACAAAACAGAATTATAGGTAGGTCAGTCTGTCTATCAGTCGTGTCAGTGAGTGGATGCAGGCTACATGTGCTCCAGTTTCAATTTGTATGTGTGATATCATCCAGTATCTTAATAATTAAGACTTCCAGCTACTAATGGCTTCACATTTTCTTTAAGCCATTTATCATCAATATCATAATGCTCTGTAATTTTCAACAATTGCTTCTTCATGCTTGAGAAATCCTCCAATGATGATTGAAATGAACTGTCAATACGGGCCGCATGAGGCTACAAAGCCACGACAAACAGCATCAAGGACCAAACAGAAAACATCATGTCAGCGTGCAACAAATACAGCCACAAGACTGACATTCCCTAATTATCTATGAACCCACTTCGCCTACAATACTCACCATGGTATTCATACATGTGGTGAGCAGTTATCACACTCAAACACTTCTTGAATCAGCTATTACCATTGGACAGTGCAGTTAAATTGTGACCACACTTTTTTTTAATTTTGCAGCATATTTTGCAACTGTGCTTAAAAGGCAAACCCACGGAGATGACACAGGTCAAATATTTATGTGACCCGAGTCTGTAAGTACGCATTAACACATGCTGGGGCTGGCCGTGTCTGCCAAGCAAATTTCCCTCTTGAGACAATAAAAGTTGATCTATTGACTGATGCACTGATTAATTGATTGAGATCTTCTCTGTTAAAATCATTGAGCCGTGGAGTAAAAACACCCGATCTAAAATGGAATCCAAGCCTGTGAATGGATGTACTCATTATTTTGCATATTTTGACATGTATTTAGGGCAAAATGCATGTCCCCTTTGCTTTTCTGCACTCTGCAGCTTTACTATTTTCACATTGATCAGGGTGGAGTAAAAATAGCAGAGGTTTAAAGTTGCCTTTAGAGTTGCCTTTTTTGTGTATCCCCCAGTCTTGAAAATATAGTACTTTTGTATGTTGCATATTCTGTTCTTTTTTTTTTTTTTTGTCATCATGTTCTAGCTCTTTGCTTGTAGGCACAGTCTCCCTCATTTATAACATGGCAGTGGCAGTTTTCAGGCCACTATTTGTGATGTTCTGATGCTGTACTGATAATCAGGATAACAAGCAGAAAGAGAGAGAGGGGGAGAAGAACATTTTAGGCGTAACTGTCGGTTATTTCAAACAGCAAGGCATCATGGGAACAAGAAATGTTTGTTTTATTGCCGTAAGGAGGGCTGTGAGAACTGACTGTGATCAGAGATGCTGATTGGGGATTCCAACACACAAACAAACAAACACACAAACACACACACATATCTATATGGTCTTCTCTTGTAGACAAACAGACTGTCTTGGTGGTTTCAGGCATTTCCCCCCTAAAAGTCTCAGTTTGATATTTGCCTGCTGTATACTCATATGCATGTTTTACACTACATTTGCTGATAAACATTCTGTTTATGTGAATGTCTAATTTGATTCAAAACTGCCGAAAACACAAGCAGTGTGTGACGTAACACTAAAATTCTCCACGGAAACCAAAACAAATGAAACACGGCTGTGTGCTGATTTGCAGTATCACTGCCAGCTCTGTATTCACATAATCTGTGTATCTCTTGTGGGCATGACACTGTGTGCCTGCTATCAGCAGGCGGCCTGGCACATACCCCCTCCTCTGCTGACGCATGTATTGGAAATAAATTCACTGCTGCCAAACCACGCAGACAGCCTCTCTCCAGTGTCCCTATTGTGCTCATGCACTAGGAAGGTAAATGGTGCCACTATATTGAACATTCCCACTGATTGTTATAATTAGTGTATCAAAATTTCTATTTACATCAGCGGGCCCAAACAATTAACCATATCATCGGAGGAAATAATAGGTAAGCTGCCACATCAGACATTCAACTCTTAGAGGGTTGTTTGGCAAAACTGCAAAACTGGAGCAGGTTATAATTTTCTCCCAAAAAATTTGACTGAGCTTACATAATTTACAACCTTAAAGGAACACTGTGCAAAATTGTGGAAGGTTAACTTGAGGGAGGACATTTAGACTGTACTGATAAATATTCGGGGTGGGGGATAAAAAGATTCACTGAGGTACTGCAATTATTTTTTTCCCCCAATTTTTGAAATTGATTCCTGAATCAATAAAAAAAAAAAAATGCAATATATTGTGATATTGAATTGAAATACTTGTGAAATCGCAATACTTAAGTGCTTAAATACTTAATTACTTGATGTGCATTGTTCTGGCAAATATGACTCATGATATACAGTTTTTAGAAGCGTGTGATTCAACTCTTCCCTATGATCTAGTGCTAAAAAAAAAAAAAAAATCGGCACCCAGGTATTGTGATAGTATCGAATCAGGAGATAAGCATATTGTCGCAGTCCTATTAAATATGTGCAATAAACACATAATTTGATGGTTGAGTCTATATAGTTGCCATTATTGACCCATCTCAGTGATATTTCACATTTGTGTGTGTGTGCCTGTGTGACAGTTGAGTCTAAAGGTTCCTCACTTACACCAAACCTCTGCAGTTCTACGTAGTGCACCTTTAAATCTGTGTGCAGCTTTTTTCCTCATTAAAATAGAAATAAAGAAACAATATAATCAGCTGTGTCCACCTTCTGCCTCTTTGGTGTTCTTGGCTTCACCGGTGCTGGTTACCTCATCCACAGGCTCGATTTCAAGGTAGACAGCTCATCAAAGTGTGTGTTGAAGCAGGAGTGTTGATCAACCCAGAGGGAGGACGGTGAGACCTGCAATGTACTTCCTGCACCCGCCTGTAAACAGTACTTCACTTACTGATCAGCTGTTGTGTTAGCCACTGTGGGGAAAAGTGAGTCAGCTAGTCAATGACCGAAAGTGCCTGACCCACACACACACACACACACACACACACACACACACACATAAACACACACACACAAAAAAAAAAAAAAAACATGTAAAGTGGCTGCATCCACATTTCCGTTAAAAATAAGATGACTAAAGGCAAAAACCTGCATACTGAAAGGCTTAAACTAGATCTTAGGCCATGTTAGTCAGGTGGCAGTAACTTTCCAATATAACCAAAACGCTGGGTAAGGGATTTAGCAGCATTTTGCCTTCAGGAAGAGGAACAATGGCACGCCTGCTTTCAGTATGAAACTGAATGAGACGTTTAGAAAGTGCAGCAAATGGCTTGGTTTTGGAATGAGAGAGGACACCATGGGAGCCAGATCTGGGCACAAGACAAAATGCATGGTGGGACTTGGCAACACAGAACTACACTCCTGTGCTTAGTGTGCCTTAAAACTCAATCCAGACGCTGCAGCAATGAGATATTGCCCTCACCAGATTCTTTCTGAAACAATCACTCTTCATTTTAAAGTATGGAAACTGAAGGAAATTGAAAAGAATTAAAACACATGGACGGTAAGAACAGGACAGCAGTTGTTTGGCTTTTCATGATGTTCTTCTCCTTTTCTCCTCCTCCTAGACCCACATGATGCCATTACATGCAGTCTAATGTTTAATATTCATCAATACAGACACAACTTACTCATGGACACGCATCCTTATTGAATGAATGCTGATAAGCCAAGTCAGGCAATAATACATTTTAACTCTCCTAATCTCTATTTAGATATTTTTCTCTTTCATGTGGCAGGAAAGGTTTTGTGGAATACAATTCAGCCGTCTCTCTCGATAATATTTCAGCTCAATTTCCCAATAAGTGATTTCACCATGAAGAAGCGCTGTGATTCTTGTCGTGCTTGGTTTGATTACTGAGACAGGGGCCGCTAATGCTCTTTCCCTGCACAAATTAACTGTTCCCAGCGCTGACAGTATTCTGTCTTATCTCCGAGGAAGGCGTAAGGATTTAAAAAGGCTGCGTCGAACAGGACTGGTGACAGCGGCCGTATCTGTTAATATCAGATGTGATAACATGCCATTGTAGCTAAAAAAATAATAAAATAAAATAAAAAAAAAAAAAGGTGCTGTGGAAAAGAAGAGAATAACTTGTGGTCTGACAATTTTCAAGCTGGTACAGATATTAAAGAGGGCTTGTAAAATTGTTAGCTGTCACCCAGATCCAATGTAATGAGAGCAAGTGTGTGAAATATTGTGGGAGTGACGACAAAACATTCACTACTGATTTGTGCAAACCCACCTGTGGTTTGTGCAAGAGAAAACTCTGATCTGCTTGTGTGCACATGAGTATAAAGGTGTGCGTGTCTGTGTGTGCATAGTCAAATGTCTTTTTTGTAGAAAGAGCCAGCCTTATGTAGGGCTACGCACTATTATATGTAATATGGTGTGTTTGCATTTCCCTCTTTCATTCATCTCTTTCTCATCACTACAAGTGACCCATTCCTCTTCATTCCTCATCCGTCTTTCTAAAATCCTCTCTGAGAGTTCCTGTGTACTGTTGTAGAAGCTGCAAAGGTTGAGCTGTGAACTTCCCTGCAGTGCCCACAGAGTCTGCACACCCAGGAACAAGAAAGAGAATATAGGATGCATTAATGGCGAGAGAGAGAGAGAGAGAGAGAGAGAGAGAGAGAGAAAGAGAATTGTTAAAAAGAGAGAGAGTAAAAAGAAATGGGAGTTAGAAAGAAGATGATATTCCAGTTATTATGACATACAGTTATTATGACTGACTGATCTAAATCAAATGGACAATTGAGGAATGGATGCTACAGTGGTACAGCTGACCTGCTAATGATATATGCCTTTTTTTTTTTTTTTTTTTTTTTTACACAATTTATATTTTATATTGGGTTTTTGAAAAAAAAAAAAAAAAAGGTAAACGCACAGCACAGTCTGAAGGAGGTGCAAGTATTATATTCAGGATACAAAAACAAATTAAAGCGTGGCGCTACCTGGAGTGTGGATTAAATTTTTTCTCTTAATATTGGGTTTTACCCCGTGAGGAGATCAACATGGCATGAATGTAGCATCAGAGCATTTGAATGGTCTGCTTGCCAACAACCTCACACCAGTTAAAATGGGATTTTTTAATACTGGAATAAATAAATGAGTTTCACGCAATGGATAATGAAAAAATTGGATGCAGTCAAGTTTCTAGAGTTTCAGTCTTTTGGGCTTAACGTACATGAAGCTTTAACAAATTGCAAAAACCATGAATGAACTATGTTTCCTCTTTCAATAGGTTGTAAATAAAATGAGGAAAAATAAAATGTTGCCATTTTACGCTTCTGCAAACCAACAAATATGTTTAAATGTCTATGTTTCAGAACCAAAAAAAATCATTGCATATCAACATTTATACCTAAAGCCAATGTGGCGGAGCCTATCATGTGACTTTTAACAGCTAACATTAGTTTTATTTGCTGTTTTAGCCACTTTCTTGGTTTTGTCTGCTTCATTAGCTGTCAGAACTACTTGGTTAAGGTTAGGAAAAGGTCATGGTTAAAGGTCATGCTTAACGTTATAAATATTATCACTAATATTATCCACCGAACATAAGCTAACTTTAGTTAACAAACCCCAGTCTGTGGATGCAGTCCAGTCCTGTTGGTTACCATCCACCATCTTTCCTACCTCTTAACACAGTGTTTTCACTCACTTTACACTATGTCACAAAACCTGAAAACATGACATTTCAACATATCCTTGGTTTACAGAAACGTAAAATGCCAACATTCAGTCCTGGTGACTGGGCTGGACTGCAAGCATCAGCTAACATTATTACTGTAATCACCATCACTCTTCACTCCTGAACTCCTCCACCCAGTTGCAGTAGTCTTTGATTTGGCCCTTTGTGGGTAATTACGCCTCCAGCTCTGCTGGTCTCTGAAGGACATGAAAAGATAATTTTGATGTACATTGATTTTTTTCCAAAGAAAAGTTGCGTTTGGCTCCGTTCACATCTATTTTGCAGTGCTTTCGTTAGGTTTTCCCAGACCAAATATAGGTGTTCACTGTCAAGTGAAGCAGGGACACCTTTAAACACTGGCCATGAGCGGTAAGAGTTAATATGAACATTGCAAAGAGAGAAAACAAGGAGAGTTGGAGTTTAAGGAGTGTCTGAAATGGAGAGGTGTGTTTTGCGTGGTTGTGATTTTCAGTTCAGTTTCAGTCACAGTCTTTTGGCAGCACTTGAGAGAGTCCTCTTTGGCCTCCGTATGAAATCGGGTTTGAATTTAGACTCAGGAAGACAGGAAGAACAAGAGAGTAGGTGGAAGTGAATGGAATGTGAGATAGTGAGAGATACAGACAAAATGAGGGATCAGAGTCAGCAAGACCGAATGAGAGAGGCAGACAGAGAGAGACTGATCACCTGAAGTACAACAGAGGAGAAGGGAAAACGTGAGCCCAGGTGAAGGGAGGAGTACGACAAAAAAGGATGTTGCCTGTGTGTATGCAGGTAAGAGTGTGTGTATAAGTTTTAACTGTACTTGCAAGGTCAATAAGTTGTTACATACACTAATAATAATATTAAAAAAAAAAAAAAAAAACACTTACATTATGGCAATTATAGATTCAGTTGGACCCGATTTTTGTTTTTTTGTTTTTTTAATGTAGATGGATGGCCAGACATTTTCAGCATTCTGTTTAAAACCTTTTTGGCTTTCGGAATGACAAATTTTAAACAAATAAATGAACAAATAAATTTAAGCAAATAAATTTTATAAAAACAAGTAATGTTTCACTTTTTAACGCAAAAAAGGGCATATCCTAACCCAGGCACATCACATTGCTGAAAAAGAATAAAATAGTATAAAATAGTATAGTATAAAAAAAAAAAAACACAGTATAAATTAGTATAGTATAAAAATGTAACCATGTTTGTTTGGTGTTATAGATGGTGGTAAAATAGTAGAATATTTGCCAGTGCAGGCAGTTTTCATTGTCAACTTTACATTTCAGGGTTGACAGAGACATATTTTTGGTGTAGCCCTTGCCTACTACTAATAGCCAGACATTTTGAAAAGCTACAAGGCGCGTTCAGAATTGTGTCCCATGAGACAAAGTTGATTTGTGAAATATCGGCGGAATATCTTTCTCCTGCTGGTTTTGCTCTTTGATTGTTTGTGGATTTTAAATTACACAGTGCTGTATCTATTTAGGCTTCACAATAACACTGCTATTGACAATACCTTTTATAAGATAATATTATAATTAAAATGTTAAAACTGTTATTAAAATAGCCTTTCTATTTCAAGCTTGATATCATTTGGAAGTTGTTTGTGCTGCTGCAGGCCGCCAGTTGAAAACGTCGGCTTTAGGGCATGGGAGTGTATGTGTGTAAGAATGTGTGTGAGATTTCAGTGTATTGCCTGCGTGTTTGTATGTATGTGTTCTGTGTGCATGTATGTCTGTGTGTGTGTTTATGTTTGCATGACGCTGACCTTATTCCCTGCTGCTTACGTTAACTTAATCACACTGAGAGGGATATGAATCACTGAGCAACACACACACACACACACACACACACACACACACACACACACACACACACACACACACACACAGAGTAACTGAAAGCTACTGTGAGACAGATGAATTGGTAAAATGCATTAGGATCATGTTTGTTTACACATAAAGTACAGCACATACTGTGTAACCACACATGGCATGTAAACACATGAACTTTTTGAATGAGCTCCTGTATTTGCAGGTCCATTCACACCGATGCGTGTCCTACCAGTCAGGCGACAGCAGCATATCTGGTGACTACCTCGCAGAACCCCCCTCCGCTGTGCATCAGTTTGTTCTTTTCCTCTGCAGCTATCATAATTTTTCAGTCACCTCGCCATGGATTATCTCTGACGTACAAAATAACTTAGTTTATTAAAGACAGATCCTACAGTTTACTATAGCAGCTCTCACAGTCTCTTCTATCATACGTCTATTTGCTTTTTTACCATTCAAAAGCATTCCTTTGAGTACTGTCTTTCTCATTTGTCTTTAATGCTATGAGAACTTTCACTTCTTTTGCTGCTTTGCAATTGGAACTGGATATGGACAGCATGCTGTTGTCCTACACTTGTGAACAGCTGAGAAATCTCAAGGAATCTTCTGCACTGCCGGCTAGACAGTCAGGACCGAGGGCAGGGAGGATGAGGAACAAGATAGGAACTGTACCTTCCATTTATTGTCATCATGCAGAATGCAAAGTTCCTGGAACAGAAGGTAGGTGATATCTGTCATGATAAGTACTCATTAGGAATATCATAAATACATTCTAATATGCTTTGTTTGGAATACAAAGTAATACAGTGGAACCACAGATTTACACTGAGGGGTTTTCAGCTAGTGAGGCATTCAAAAAGAGTGAAACAGAGTGATTAGAGGACAGGAGGTGGCCGTGCTGTTTTTGTGCAATTGAAGAAGTAGTTGAAGAAAAGCCAGAGTTGAAATTTGTTCTTGTGAAATCTCGGGTCTTTCAATATTCTGTATCTAACAGACTACCAGTCAGTTGTCAGTTGCCTTCACACTGGAGGCAGTGTGAAGGCCAGAGATGCAGACAGGATCAACACAGTGGCTCTTGCAGCCGAGCTTCCCTGGAGGCAGAAGTAGGAAGACCTTAATACATTCATGTTTTAATAAAACATGATGACATTTGGCTGTTCCCTGCAAACAGAATTTTGATCCAGCTGCTGGTCGTACTGGTGTACTTGAACATCGTTACTAAGGGTTGAATTTATTTGATGTCATTGTCTCAGTGTTTCTTAGCAGTGGACAGGGACTGACAGATGGGGACATATGACTGCCATGAAAATTTAGTAAGAACCTCAGAAAGCTGATGTGTTAATTCTGGAAATGGTATTCACTGACTGAGCCCATGGGAGGCAGTTAAAATGATTAAAGTGATTAAAATTCTGATACTGTAAGTCTGATGCACTGCACTTTTTTCTAGCCTAACAACAATATTCAGATTAAAGATGCCATCTTGTATGCCCCAAGGAAACTGTGATGTTATGGAAGGAAGTCTCTTTCATAACTTTAATTCAAAAGTATGGGCCTTATATCTTCCCAACAGAATAGGACCATGACATAATTACAAGGTACATCAGTGTACCTCACCTGGACATCTAATAACCACTGAAGTCAAAGCACCATCACTACACCATCTCTTCAGAACTGATGGAAGGTTTTACTCAAACAGTTACACTGGTCATAATAGCTATACTTAAAATTCACATCCAGCTAATAAATATATACAGAATATTTACAATATGTACAAGTAATTATCCGTAGCACGTACATAATCGAAAAAATTCTGTCAGCTATTGAGCAAATTAGAAACAAAGAAGTCCAAACGGTTTTGCCCACTAAACCACAAGATGCTTCCATTTTTGTTTTCACAGGAAGTGTTCTCTAGCCAAAGACTGTGTTCCATCAAGGAAATGGAGAATTCCAACAAGAAAAACAGAGAGTTCCATTACAAACAAACAAAAAGAATCCATGAACAAAAGGCAAGACTCCATTGGCAAAGGCAATATTTGACCAACAAAGGAGTGTTCCACCAACAAAGCTAGTTTCATCATTGAATAGGTGTGTTTCATCAGCAAAAGGGATTGTTCCATCATCGAAAGAACTGTTCTATGAACAGTGTTCTTTCACCATTTTTTTTTTTTTGTACTGCTCATTTTTGCTTTTAATGGGGTTTTGTTGTACCTTTAAAAGAATGAACTTGACCTTAACACAAGTTAGAGTGCAATCAACAAAGATTGTGTCAATCCAACAAAGACGTATTCTGTGAGTAAAATGGAATGTTCGGTCAATCAAGGGATTCATAAGGGAGTGTTCCCCTATAAGAGGAATGTTAAACTGAAACAGTTCTATTAACCAAGAGAATGTTCCATCAATTCAAGTGAGTGTTCTAGTAACAAAGGAGAACTTCATCAACAATGGCAGTAATGTGTTCACAAAGGAGTGGACAGATTACACATTACTGAGTGAACAAAAAGATGAATTCCATCAACAGTGGAAACTGAGGTCTGCAAATGTAGTGTATCATCAAAAAAAGGAATGCTCTCTCAACAGCCAGTAACTCTTGTCAGTGTGGGATACAAGATTCTTTTTTTCCCAGCAGTTATTTTGACTTTAAACAGTAGAGTAAAAACAGGTGTTACTGATGATATTAATTAAGGTTCTGTTCTGTTCTGTTAAGGCTCTGTTAGATCTAAACGGAACAGAAATTTCATTGATGTCATCAGTAACACCTGTGTTTACCTTCTCTGAAAAAACAAACGGACACACACAGCTTTATGTTAACTGTAGCTTGACTCAAAGTCCCAAATCAGAATTTGTGGGGACATGGAAATGAAAAATACATGTGGATCATCTTGCTCATGGAAAATACATATTTTGTTGCTTTCATAAGTCAGCATAGTTCAAAATGCTTTTCTGACCAAATTATGTATATTTTTCAGAAAATTACAAAATCAGTATTAACATAATATAATATGAAGTTGCATAATATACAGAATACAACTACTGAAACAAGGTTAATTCAAAATGTTCCCCAGCATCAATGGTGAGGAGTAGTTTTGCTGCATAATTAAGCTGCTGCTTATCTGCAGTTTGCAGTATATTATATATTACCCTTATGTGCTTGCTTTTTTTTTTTTTTTATCTCTTCAGTTGTTGAGGAACACCTGTCTCTGGAAGACAGGCATCAGGGAAAATGCAGTGAAAATGCAGGAGTGATAGACATAGGCATATAACTTTCCTTGCACTTTGATTTGGCTATTTGATTTGTATGAATATCCACACTGTGGTTTCTGGCAGGTAAATGTTACGGGGTGTCAATTCCAAATGCAGTAAGACCCCTTTGCAATTTATTTCAGATGAACACAAATCATATTTGACAAAGTAATTTGAACTTTTTTCTAAATTCACAAGTTAACAGATCTATATCTATAACTATATCACAAGGGTATCTTGACTGTAGTCCAAAAAACAGTTTTAAAAATCTAGTTCTGTCGCTTCCCCATCACTGCCCATTATAGTATTTCCATGTGCCATCAACTTTTGTGGTTACCTCTCAGGGACGTGCCTGAAATCCTTCAAAGTTTTGTGCAGTAATGACAAAGAGCTCAACACAGTTCCCCAACTCCTGTTCATTATACTCATCCTGTTTCTCTCTTTTTTTCCCTCCTTACATGCTTTGTCCACTCCCTATTATTCCTGTCCACATTCACCCTTACCTCCTCCTCTCCCCTCCTACCTCTTTGTCCCCCTTCCCTCCTCTGTTGTCCTGCTTCTTCTGATTTGGAGGCCTCCTGTTCCAGCTGAAAGAAGGCAGGTCAGGCAGCAACACCTGCAACAGAGTCATAGATCATACAACTCTGACCTGTCATGACAGATAGGGAGAAGCGAATACAGCCATTCTAACCAGAGTACACTGGAGAGAGAGGGAGCCGGAGGCAGGCTCATCTAAATAATATAGTAAAGTTTGGGTTGCTCCTAGTTTTTGTAAACTTAAAGTTGCACCAGGCAAGATTTTTTTTGTTGTTGTTTTTTTTCTTAAATAAAAATACTTCTGTCTTGTCAGCGTAAATCCTAATTCTCTACTACGGCACCAACAGCAAAGAATGTTGCTTCTAGTCTAGACACTGTAGCTCTGCCCTATTTGTGCACATAATTATTATTATCATGATTATTGTCATTATTTTTATGCAGGCTCTATTCTGATCCACTCTGGATGGTACAAAAGGCTTGGACTACATCTATGCCTCACCAAGGTGCAAATTTTTAAACAGGCAAATCATGTATTTTTTCAGCATTACTCAAAAATAACCATCAAAAACTCAGTACTTACTTTCAAGCTTAACATGGGCACCAGCCATGGATGCAGGCATTTTCCTAGTATAGCTTTTTATGATGCTTATTCCTTTCATTTTATGCCTAATACCTGAAAGAGAGATGGTAAATTTTGAATGCCTGTAATCTGCTTGTCATAATTTTTGCATTTGACTGGCAGAGTAATTTTTCATTTAAAAAAAAATCACATTAGTAAGCAAGGACTTACAATTACTTAAATGTGTTGGTGGCAGTAAAAGACGTTTAGGTCTGAGCTGTGATCAGTTTGCTGAGATCATTTTACATGACGTATGGGTATTAAAGTGCTCCAGATTCTAACAGTTAACTAATGCTGCCTTTTGTTTCTTCCAGTGTGCAAAATTGCCCAGTGAAACCTTATGGTGTAAGGGGTGAAGCTCTAAATATACACATTTACTGTGCTGGAAGAATACACAGGCATGAAGCAGGCCAGGAGCGAGACAAACAGTCGTGCACGCATACTTGCATACCCAAGTGGATACAGACAGTAGATAAAGGTGAGTGTACTGACTACACAGACATAAGATGGACAGAAACACAGGTAGATGGACGTGTTGAGATCAAACAAATATGTAAACCTGACAGAGATGCTGAGAAGGAAAACTGCACATCATAGGAAACAGAGGAGACTCTGGATGTGGAGATTTCTCGCTCCCAGTCTCTCTCTGTCCTTCTCTGTCCTGCGCTCTCTTTCACTCTGGCAAGGGTTCAGTAGTTTTGCTGAGCTGAGGAGGAAAGAGAAGTATGGAAGCTGTCAAGGGCCATATGATGCTGCCTCTGCAGTTTACAGAGGGAGGGAGAGATTGATGGAGAGGACACGGAGGCATAAAGAGCTGTGAATCTCCTACAGAGGACTCTGCAGGTAGACATAAAACCACACAAGCACTGGTGAAACCCGTGTCTCTCTCTCTCTCTCTCTCTCTCTCTCTCTCACACACACACACACACACACACACACACACACACACAGAGAGAGAGAGAGAGAGAGAGAGATGCACGTATTAAAGGGATAGTTTAACTTTTTAAAAATCTATATGGAAGTCGATTTCATGAATTTGCTATCATTTGTTTTCTTCACTGAACAAAAATAACGACTTCATCCAGAGAACTTTTAGTACTCTGGAGAAAGTAAGTGGGCAAATAATGTTGTGGTTAGCTTCTTCTTTTCCTCCATTATACACCTTTTGGAGCTGTAAAAATTCTGCCACACATCATCAAACTCAGCTTTTTTTATTTAACATTTGATTGATTGAATCAATGCATTTGACACTGATTACAATTTAATTATGATTTATTTTTTTTTTATTTTTTTTTTTTAATGTTTGCTGGGGGGAAGTCCATCTCAACAGTTAGCATTTGGAGCATCCAGCCAGTATCCAGCACTCAGTAACAATGACAAGAAGATAGCACCACTACGGTCCTAAACAACAGTTAGAGGAAAAGTGAAATAATATCACATTTTTCAAATGGGTGAACTATCCCTTTAATTTTGTACACAATCTGTGTGTGGTTGTTTTTAGTTCAGCACCTAAAAATGACATCTGATTGATGTCTGCTTTTGATGTCCAGTTCCATTCTTTGTACCTGTACTGTCTGTGTGTGTGTGTGTGTGTGTGTGTGTGTGTGTGTGCGTGTGTGTGGTAGTAAAGGTCAGTACTGTCTCCATCATTTGACTGACCTAGATTCAAAAAAGGCCCTGTGTGTGTATGTGCATGTGTATGTGCATGCCTGTGTGTGTGTGGGTGGCCTGCCACTGTCTCTTTATAATCTCCCTGCTAGCATTTAGTCGCATAAGTAAGAGAACAGTCAGGCACTCAGTTTGCAAGGCGCCTGACCTACATTGGCTGCTCACAGTGTGCTTAAGTAGACACATAAACACACACTTACTGTATCTTCCTGCAAAATGCCTGGCTTCAAGGGTGTGTATGAGTGCATGTCTGCTTACAGTCTGCTTAAACACACACACACACACACACACACACACACACACACACACACACACACACAAACACACACAGCAAGGCTCAACAGTTTAGTAATGACGGTAGTTTCAGAGAAATGCTGCTGTCACATTAAGGCAAGGATTAGATGCTTCTTAAGCTTCTCTCACCAGGCTGCCTCTCTCCAGGTGGTTAACAGGAAAGGTATAATCTCCACACATACACACACACACACGTACACAGAGAGAGAGAGGGTGAGAGAGAGAGAGAGAGAGAGAGAGAGAGAGAGAGAGAATCACAGGCAAACAAAGAATTTCGGGCACGCAGACATGATGACACAAACATGCACACACGTGCAGAAAAAGGCGCACGGATACACAAAACTGCAAAAGTGCGCACGCAAACAAGCAGACGGACACACATTAATCCATGCATAAGTATGCATGCAAATGCAAACCCACACACAGACGTGCACGCGTCCACACGTGCTAAGACACACACACGCTCCCCTCATTGTGAGCTTTGGCAGTCTATTTGCAGCAGTCTGGCAGCAGTAATTAGAGGTGCGACAGTCAGACAGGTAGAGGTGATGATAATGGGCCACTGCTATTTCTGTTCTCGTTCCTTCCCATTCTCTCTCTCTCATTCTCCATCTCCCCCTCTCTCTCTCCATCCTTCTGTCTCTCTTTTCTCAATTTTCTTCTTCTCTCCTTGCCATCTTAACAGTATTGTCTAACACTGCTCTCCGGTCCAGGTGGAATTGAAATGTTCCTACACACACACACACGCTCAAACTCTATCTCTAGCTTTCCTCCTACCCCCTCTTTCTTAATTCCCCGTCCTGCATCCCCTCACACCTTATCTCTCGCTGTTTCTCATTTCAAAACTGCCTTCTCTTTGTTCCCCCGCTCGTTGGATTGACATGATGTCAGCGTTTACCTCAGCAGCTACACTGTGTTCTTCAGAGTCTACTCCATCCTGCTGCAGAGGGGAATGCCATTATTGTGCATTGGCATACCTGCGTGCGTGGACACATTTGTATTACTTCACTTGTGTGGACGCTGGCATGACAACAGAGTCACAAAGCAGATGGAGCTGCAGGTTCAGGGAGCTTTTTCCCCAATTTTGAGTTTTAATTTGAATGAAAACCACAATATTTCTCAGCACAGAATCAGCATCCTGGATAAACAACAATATGTTCTGGCCATCACTTCTAAATGTTTCAACTTTGTTTCAGAGGACTCACATTTTTCTATTGGTTTGTGTTGTGTTGAAGGAGCACTAAGTACTACAGTAAACATGCACCTCACTGACCATTACCACAGCATGGTGAAGACGTCAGCTGAAGCCGCAAAATAGATTTAATATTATATTATATTGTGTTCCAGATTGGTGGTTGCAATCAGGAAGGCAGTATAGATTCTGAAACAATTCAATGTGAAATATAATCTGTCCAAGAGGAAAAGATCTTTGTGTGGCCAGATTAGGTCTGGAATATTCCCTCTCCATACTGAAACAGGGTGGGCTCTGGTGAGGAGGACAGTCTTTGTTACTTATGTGGTTTCACTGAAACTCAGAGTGAAATTCATTTTGTGTTGTATTTCCCAGATTATCATGATTTATGAGGTTTATGTAATAAAGCTGGTGTAAATGAAATTATGCTCATGTACAGATACATTAGTGTGGTTGTTTGAGCATAAAAATGTTTGTTTGCAGACTTTATTGAGAAAGCATGGGCTAAAAGAAAGATGGCATTGTATAGATGAGCCCCCGCCTGGATGTGATATTTACTATTATTATTATTTCAGCTGGTGTTTAGTGGTAGTCGTTTTATTTTGATTAAGAGGACATGTAGGCACAGTATCAGATAGTATATATTGAAATATGTTTATTGTAAATCAGGAAGGTTTTTGTTGTGTGTGGTGATGGTACTGAACGTTGAAACTGAACTGTTTTGTTGTATCGGTGTCTTGTAATCCCATGTGGAATGGGGCCACTGGTGTGTCAAGACATGAAATGAAAATCACTCATTCATTCACTCATGCATTCAGTCATGTACCTTTGACTTTTTTCTATGAACCTGACTTATTTTAATACAGTTCTTATTTCTTTGCTGTGATGATGAGGAGAGTTTCACGCCCATCTAAGTGTTGGAAATGCTCATAATGAATGGGATTTTCATTTCTGTTCCCCAGGCCACCTATCTACTCCATATTGATTTTAACCCCTAAACTTAACATAAACAAAATTTAAACTTTAAAATCCAAGCTCTAACCTTAAATTAGCCTCTTAAAGAAGTGAGGGCTAGCAAAATGTTAATGTTAATTTCCATGTGGCAGTGCCTGATGCCCGGGACTGGGTGGCAGAGACTGTCAGACTTGATCCATCCTTATGGAATACATTTTCATAATAATGTATAACTATAAACAGAGCTACACTGATATATAATTAATAACTAATGCAAGTGTAAATAAAAACTAAAAAAAATATTTAAATGTAGATATATATGTGTATATATGTATAATAAATATATATGTGGATAGATAGAGCGATAGAGAGACACTAGAATACAAACATAATAAACATACAATATCAACATAGGATAACAGTCTATATAGTCATGCATGGAGGTAAATAGAGACATAGAGGAAAGCATGTGTGTGTCTATACGTTTCTTATGGTTTGTGCTGTCAATGTATTTTGCCCGTACACCTGCAGGCATGCTTTACATGTTTGTATGTGTGGCTGATGGGCAATGTCTGCTGTTTTTTTTTTTTTGGTTTTTTTATTTATTTATTTATTTTTTTTTTTTATCTGTGCTTATCTCTGTGTGCAGCTGGAGCTGAAATATGCCACTTGTATATGTGTGTGTGTGTTTGTGTGTGTGTGTGTGTGTGTGTCAGTATGAACATTTCATCACAGCAGGTCTCCATCAGAGCGGTCCAGATTTAGCATATTATCTGTCATCCATAGCGAAGCCGGTTTGACCTCAAGGATCTTACCAAGAATACATGAAGTATATTACTCTCTCTTCTCCATCCAGCCTCACATCCCACAGTCACTCCCTTCTTCTTCCTCTTCCTCTTCCTCTTCCTCTTCCTCCACATCTGTATTCCTCCAGCTTCCGACACATTTTATCGCAATGGGAAGGTATTCTTCACCCCCTTTGCTAACCGTGATTCAATTTCACCCTCTCATCCGCCGTGGAGATGTCATGCTTTTTAATCTGGAATAACATGAGTGCTGTGAGGGAGGAACATCAGAGCTGTCACTGTCACGTCTTGTCAAAACTTCCATCAGCTCCTTTCTGTGTGTGCACGCAGGCCTAACTGGCTGCTTGTTGGCTTGTCTGTCACGTTTCTTTTCTTAAGAGTAAAGTAACAATCCGTAGCGTTTCATCCTGATGTTGGTTTTGCCATTGTGTGGTATCAATTTCTGCTGCCAGTTGATACCGCACAATAGTGATTCAGTCTGTATCTTCCCCAAGCTATTAACTGCCATCCAGTGAAAGCCATGTATCTCCAGAGTGTCAGCTTCTCAGAAAAGAAGAAAAACAGCCCTGCTTTTAGTCAAGTCACTTTATTTGTATAGCACCTTTAAAATCAACAGGAGTTGACCCAAAGTGCTTTACAAACATGGCAGAGGGTCTAAAAATATTCAAATGTGCAAGATTAAGAGAGTAATTCAAAGAAGTAATACATTTTTGCTTGACGACTGCATTTTTCAGTTTATCGGATTCATTTTGAGAAGATTTCATCACCCCAAGGGCTGTAGAACTTTTTTTAACACATAGATGAGCAGATCGGTCCTCAAATTATGTGAAACCCTAAAATTCACAGAAACTGGAGATGCAGGATTGAGCAGATTTTCACTTTTTTTTTTTTTTTTTTAACATGAATGGGAATAAATGGAGATCAATTAGTCTTGACTTGCAAACAACCAAAGAACATTCTGTGCACAAAGACCAAGAAATATTTTGGATGGACAAATATGATCCCGACTGTTGACAGGGTGTTCTTGCCATGGGTTAGCATTTGTTTGTGTGTGTGAGCATATTTGCATACATGCTTTTCTCTGTGCATGTTTGCAAACACTGACATACTTGTGCATCACTTGCAGACTCCCCACTGTTGTGCTGAGATGCATCAAAGCATCAGCAGAATAACTTTGGGCTCCCTGTTGGCAAAACTCTCCCTCGCCCCATCCCACTGTTACTGGATTTAGATGTGTGTGTGTGTGTGTGTGTGTGTGTGTGTGTGTGTTGAGCCCTAATCTTGCTTTGCTTCGCTCCTGACTCATGCCAAGAGGTCTGGAGAAAATCGTGTTAGAGAAAGTGGGATAACTGGACTTTGCAGAGTAGAAGGTCCCAGTTTGATAGGCTCTGAGTTTGAAGAACACTTCTCACACACACACACACACACACACACACATAAATACATACAGGGGAAGTACTGTTTGTTTGTTTTTCTGACTGGGTAGAAAAATGCTACATGCTTAATCCTACATTTTTTAGTCTATGAGGTGTTTACTGTTCCTAGTACTGTACTCTAGTTAGAAATATGACATGTAATGGTGTGTGTATCCATAGAAACTGAATGAGTAGAACCGGCGTGGGCCTTTGGTCCAAATCAGAGAATTCCGGGTGATTCAACTCGCCAAGGCAACAGAGATGAATGTTCAGCAAAAGAGTTTATGTTGAGAGAACTGATGCATGCTTAACGGAAACATGTTCTGTTTTCATAAGAAAACGAATATAAGAATTGTGAAAATAACCTAATAGCTCTTAATTTTGATACACACGTAAAAAAAAAAAAAAATATATATATATATATTGATTTTGGGAGATGAGTCTTACCTGGTTGGTTGTTGGTGGTTTTGCCAGAAAGTTATTCAGTAAGTTTATTCGCAACATCACAGCTAATTAGTTCTCAACTTAGCTCACATCTAACTAGCTAATGTTAACATTAGTATGAGATGAGGCCATGACTTAGTGTCCAATAATTTTTAAATAACTTCAGCACGCAGATGATTTTAGTTCGTTTCCTGCGTTAACTTTGACTTCGCTCATTGCGGTAGCTGTGAGCTGCGCACACCGAGACCTCCAACATATGGTCAGGTGCTTGTTTTGTCACAGTGAAAGTTTTGATAAAAATGTTCAGACATACTCAGTGGCGGTTCTGCCTATGTTGCTGCCCTAGGTGAAAGTACTGCCTTACGCCCTTCCATGTTACTACTCCTACTCCTACGATTTCCCAGACGGTAACGGACGCTAACAGCGCCCCTCCAGCCACTAGAGGCGCCCCTCCCAGAGCCAAAGATTGATTTGCTGTGTAACCAAGGCCAACGGCAGGTCAACCTTTTCAATTTCTACAGAATGTGTTTACCTACAGATTCTGGTGAAGGTGATCTTTTACATAGGAAGAGGAGATTACAGTATAGACCTACTCACAGCAGCCATTTTGACATGAAACAGCAGGTAAACGCAGGCTTTACTGGTGACATTAATGAAGGTTCAGCTCCATTTAAGTGCAGCGGAGTGTTTCCAGTGAGCCAGCATGAACAACAGCAGGACCCAGGAGACCTAAATGGAACTGAACCTTCATTAAAATCATCAATTTACCCGCTATTTCATGTCAAAACGACTGCTGTGCCGAGGGTCTATTAGCTGCTAAATGTTTACCAAAAACCTTGACGGTCATTTTTCAAAACGTGGTCTCACTTGAAACTTGTCTGTCACTATCCACACATAAAACACTCAGTGTTGACTGTGGCTGATAAAGAATTACAAAACCTGCCGGTGTAAGAGTAACAGAGCCACATCTGTGTGCCTGTTCGTGTGCATATGAATTTACACGAGGGCCAGTGCAGCGGATGTGCAGAAATCTCGCCGGCACTGTGTTTTGTTTTGTTTTCCCCCGGCTGCTGGAAGGCAGAGCAAATGTGCACACGAGAGAGAGGGAGAGAGAGAGAGAGAGAGAGAGAGAGAGAGAGAGAGAGAGAGAGATCACACAGGATGGAGACATGAGGAAGAGCTCTTGTCATTGTGCAGTGATGTGCACCGTACTGTAAGTCAAAACAGTTACATCACTTTACAGCAACAGCCTGTGGAACATCCTGCAAACCTACACACACATACACACACACACACACACACTCTCTCTCTGTCTTTCGCACGCATACATACACACACACAGAGACACACAGACACAACCCACATATAACTGGGGGCTGCTGAATTCTCTTTTGTGGTCAGTAGAAACAGATGAGAGATGAGAAACAGGGACAGACAGGGACAGATGGGAGAGGTGAAAGTGATGGAAAAAAACTCATCATTAGGACCTTTTTACCACAATCTTGTACAATCTGCTACTGTGGGATATTTATCCAACAGATTGTTTCAGCCAACCAATACATTTTTTAAGTTTGGGAGGAGTGTTCATTGCAGTGATTCTAAGTATTTCATTGATGCTGGCAGCCCTCAGCTGTGCCTCATACCTCCAGTAGCAGCATCACTATCATATAATCACACTAATGGTTAACCTCTGGGCTATTATTTCTGCAACATTTACTTTTAACCTTTTCAACTCTGCCTGTCCCAACAGTGGGTTTGTCTTCACCAATTGCATGCTGTGCAGCTGAGCTTCTTTCAAACCCACAGATTATTTTAAATTCAAGTGGAGATTGCAGTTGTTCCACAGATACCAAACATGTCCTGCTGAATTATAGGGAAATGTGTAGAAAATATGTACATATTTTATATTTGATGTAATGCTACAGCCATAAAACAATGGTGTTTTGGGTTTGAATATTTCACTCAATTTAAGTGTGATTTAGCTTCACTGAAAAGTCCGAACCAGCAGATATAGAATATATTTGTGATGTTATACAATATTGGGGATTTTATTTCCAAACTTTGAATCTATTTAAGGTGAAATTCAAGGGAAAATCAGAGTTCTATCAAAGTTCTATCTGTCTATATGTTAATCAAAATGTATCAGCTATTGTGGTGTCACAATCATTGACTGTAACTCCATGAATGTGTTTTTCCTTTTTAACACAAACTGAACACTGACATGTCTTCAGTACTTCCACTCTTTTAGTTGATCTGAGATCTGATAGTGCAGCTCCATTTTCATTCTAAAATTTGAGAAAAACAAAACTGTACATAACAGCCTGAGCTAGGTAAAGCACTACAATTTCCAGGGCACTTTACACCACCGCTGTGTTCGACCGAGCAGCAGGCTTTCTGGGATAAAGGTGATGCTGTATTGCTGTGTTGTGTCGAACTGCACAGAATTTCTCAGATTCTCCAAGAGTGAAGACTAACAGGAAATGTCTTCCATGCCAGACAGCCATGCAGGGTGTTGGGATAATATCGACAGTGTAATACTGATTACATTTGAGGCCATGAATCATGGTTGAGGGGGCGGGGATTTAAAGCTTCAGCATGCACTGTGTGCTGCTTGTAAATAGGAACCCAAGAAGCAAGAAGCATTAGTTTAACCTTGCAGTGGTCAGCGCTGTGGCACGGCAACATTACAAATGATATAAGCTGCAAAATATTTCTCACCAGTCATCAACAGTGTAGAGCTAGTCTAACCTTCTGGTACTGGTGTTGGTAGAAGAGGCTGACATTTTCTTGGGATTCCTGTGGGATTCCTGCGAGATTGGAGTTAGTTTCATTATTCATCACATTACTGGGACGGGACAAGAAAAAAAGCCGACGGGAGATGGCAGGATGGGAATCATAATAACAACAGATCAGTTTTTACTAATATTACTAATAACTATTCGGTTAACTATTCTGTTTTCTTTATCTGAGCATAATGCTAGTCATTCTGTTGTTTTATATTCTCTCCAGTCTGCTCAGGTGGCTGGTTGCAGCCACCAGACGGCAGTATGACGTGTCTGGATTGACCACCATAAAAGTGTGAGCCAACCTACTGGCCAAATCATATGAATAAAAAAAAGAGCACCATATAAGCTAAGAAAGGGAGTCAAGAACATGAAATCAAAATCATCACATCATCACACAGATGACTACCCCCCTTGTTCAGAAATTCATATTTCAATTGTTCGTCTATGATAGAAAGCAAGGATTTAAAGGTATACTATGTAAAATTGCATTGAAGTGAGGACAACACTCAACCAACAAAAATAACCACAAAGGCATAAAGAGAAAATGATGTTTGATGGTTTTCATCATCTCAACGATGATGAGGACCCTTTAGACTCAACTGACAAGACCAAATTAAGCATGGAATTGGATGGTTGGGTCTACATGGCTCTCGTCATCAGCCTGTCTTACTTATAAGTTACATGCTTGTTTTTTGTTAGTTGAGTCTAAACTGCCCTTACTTGAATCAACCCTCAGTTTTGTTTAGTGCACCTTTAATACAAATGAGTCCTCCACACTTCTAAAGTAGCCAATTTGTGAAATGTTGAAGTCAGAGTTGCCCAAGCCTGATAAATTAGCCTGAACTTTTGCTAAGCCCTGTGGGCGAACAAGCCAACATGTCCTGTCTGGAAACTAAAGTTCTCAAAGTTTCACGACAGCCACAAACTTCCCACAATACTCCTCACTCAACTCCGTTCTGACCATGTTCATGTTCCATTCAACAACAGTGGAAAGGGAGTTCAAGCTCTCAGCTTTGCCTCTGTATATTTCATGCACAGATCCACAATCCATTGCCTCCAGAAGCTTGTTTCCTGACTCTTGAGAGAATGTGTCATTAGAGTTTCTTGCTCTCTCAGTGTAAGCGGCTACAGGCTGTCACACAGCGCACAGCTAGCTATGTAATTTAAGTCAAGACAACTGTTCAAGAATCTCAAGCTTGGATGTCAATTCTGTGAACCTTGGAGTGGGTGGAGAGATTCACCTGTCAGTGCACAGGGGAGGAATGTAGAGAAGAGGAGGTTATGTAAGGGCTGGGTGTGTTCTGTTCAAATCCCAAAGCCACGCTGCCACACCACTCATGATGTATTGTTTTGGAGGTGTTTGATATACATACTACCAGCAGGTAATTTGTTATTTTTTGACAGGGGTGATGGCCCAATGGGAGCACCACCCTGCTCCCACACCACCAACCAACATACTTGAATTGATTTTTAGGGGCATTTAATAAACTCTGAAATAATTACTACACCACATTCTCAAATAAACAGTTGTAGCACAAAGATTTGTTTCATCTGAAGAAATAACAAGTGAGCACTGGTGCTGCTCCACTCCCAGGCAGGCAGCAGTGCATCTCTATGATCCTCCTGCTCTTCTGCAACTGCATGTTGCTACTTGTCACTTTGGTCATGAAGATGACACTACTCTGTAGCGTATACAGGCTACAATATAGTGTAAAATTTATAGTATATAGTTTAGAGAATTTCATAATAAAACGAAACTGACAGAAGGGCAGCACTGAGAGAAAATGGCGTAATTATAAATCCATTTGCTACTTCAGCACCACGGACAGCTCCATGGATTTATCAATACACAGCGAAGCCATGCACAGGGCCATAGATGCGAACTTGCAGAAACCTCAGTCAGATAAAGGATCAATGAGTCAGCTAGAGTAGACTCACATATTCAATTAAACAAACACCCCCCGCACCCCCACCCCACACCTCCTCCACTCATTACCCTTGAAATGGGCTACCGCCTGCTTCTGAGTACTGCAGATTTGTATTAAAGCTGATCACATCTTGTGTCAGAGCCATTTAGGATACCTAAAATTGAAACATTGAAGTAAGGCAAACTGTTTCATATAGAGGAGAAAGTGGTTGTATATTTGTTATCCTGTATTTATGTACGTTTTCTATATGACTATGATCCTGATGAAAGCTTGAAAAATCCCTTCTTAACCTTAGTGGATCCATTAAGCCAAATCATGCACTCTTTGTTTATTAGTCTCTTAGTTATGGTATGCATGCCAATATATTGATTTATGTGCTGTTTATTGTGCAGAATGAATCATCCATTTGTCCGTCTATCCATCTACCCACTCCACCACACAATGAATGGTTAAATGACTTCTTGTGTTTAAATGTGCATTCACTATCAAGGACCACACCATCAGCAAGAGACATTTAACTGATTTATTGATGAGATTATGGAAGGAAGTAGGAAGTAGAGAAAAAGAGAGAGGAGCAAGCAAAGAATAAAGAAATAGGGCAAGAGAGTGGGGCGCAGAATACAAGGGCGAAAGATTAGGAGAGGGTTATGTGGGTATTTATAGGAATGCAGGATTAGGTGCAGCTGAGGTGATGATCCTGCTCCTGAAACTCTGCTAGAAAACTTCAACATCAGTTTAGAGTCTCTATGGTCCAGTCATCCTTACATTACTTACTTAGGCAATAATAATCAATTCAATTTACATCACATATCATATGTAGAATATACAGTCTTTTTTCAACACAACAGCAACACTATCAAGAAGAAAGCAACATGGAACGAGTGTGAAATGCTGCGATAACATGACATGAAAGCAGCAGGCGTCATTTTCAGTGGCAGCCAGTGATATAAAGCCGCAAACAAAAAAAAACAAAAAAAAAAAAACAGGCTGTAACAACAGAGAAAAAGAGTTCACTTCAAAGTGTCAGCCAATCAGCTGTAAACAAAGCTCTTCACCCTTTAACCCTCCTCTGTTGTGCTCTCTCTCTCTCCAAAGGCCCAATCTTCAAAGCCTCACTTCCTACTGCTGAAAAATGGATGAAATGAATGAAACGAATCCAGTGTTGACCAACTTAATTTGTGGCGCACAAGCTGATCATGACACAACAGTGCACTTGTTGGAAACAAAAGGTGACAAAAGGTGCTTTCTGTGCATTTTGTAGTATTATCCCCTGACATGTATCTTAAAAAACAAAAGAACTGTTCTGATCATGCGGCACGTCAGCTGCATTGTAGAAGGCGCTATCGAAAAGTTTGTGGCTGCTGATAAAAATGGCTTATTGTTATCAACGCAGCGTCTGAAACATTCTCAGCCACTGATGATAGCGATCATACAGCTTTACTTCAGCCTGTGGGAGATAAGAAGCCTATGCTTGATACAGATCGGCTGTAATCAACAATAGAGAAAAGCTGAATGGATCACTTGTTGAATCAGGGTACCGCAGGACTTGGCAGCTCTGCACGGCTCAGGCTGCACTACACTCGGGCCCTTGAAACATTCGGATCACAGTGGGTGCTGTTGGGAGCCTCTGGGTGTGCAGTGAGACAGCACGAAAGTGGACAGGCTGACGACTGGAGAGTGTGTGACTGAATCCCTGAATGTGGGTGTGAAAAATGAATGAGTAACACTCTCCACTCCTTCAACAACTATTGTTGAGGTGCCTTGAATGAGGCGCCTCAGAAGACTGTGCACCGGGCAGCTCCCAGGAGTGACTGTGTGTAAATGTGTAGATGTGAGACAGGGTGCTGCTGGGAAAGAGGATGCATGCTCAGCTGATTTTGCACGACCCAGAATCCTACAGGAAAGCATAAAGTGGGTCAGAATAACCCCTAATGAAATTATTGTTGTTCTTCACAGTCACCGTGTCCTGTTTCATCTTTATCTTCAACTTATTGAGCCAAATTAAGAATTTGATCATTCACAAATCATGACTCAGTCGTGATCATTTTTTTTCCTCTGAAGATTTACAGAGAAAAAAGAAAAAAAGTCAGTGATGTTTTTAAAATAAAAGGACAATCTGTGCTGACAGTCTATTTATTGATTAACAATTTTTTCATTTATTTTAATTCATTCATTCATTCATTCATTCATTCATTCATTCCACTTTCCAATCTATCAATCAGTTACTCCATTGTTAGTTACTACCATATCTAACAGTGGTACAGCAGCCATAAGGAGCAACACTTAGCTGTCATATGAAATTTGTGCCAGTAGTTTAGGATTAGGGTATTAGTATTAGAATATAATTATAAATCCCTCTGTATGCCAAGTGTATTTTCTGAGGAATGGTCTTATCAGATGATTAAGTGTTTTTTCTAGGGCTAGTGATACCAAAATATACATTTTTTTTTTTCAAAACCCATAAACAAGATTAAGAAATTGTCAGTGGTTAAGGCTGCAAAGAAGATTTTTGAGGAATATATGGAACATGAAAAAATGCAATGTTTTTATTTTATGTTTTTATTTTTAACACTAGCAAATATGATCATTTCCACACCGGCACTTGAAACAGATGTCTCCGGTTTGGTAAATTTGATGAACCTGATGAGTATTTTCTAGCCACTCATCTGCTTTTCAAGGAAAATCAAGCCATTTAGAGGCTTTCAGATTTACAATCTGCTCCATTATCAGTCAGTCTTGATTGTGTAATAATGTAGATGTGGGAGCTGTTTATGCACACACACACACACACACACACACACGCGCGCGCGCGCGCGCGCGCGCGCATACACACACACACACACAGTGGATTGTTCTGGCCTTCAGTGGGAGGCCTGTGATGCCCACTGTGGAATAGATTTTAGCCTGGCATCCTCTGCTCCCCTCCATTAGTCTGTAAACAGTTATCAGCCAATCACCTGCCTCCCCTAGTGTGCCCACCAATATCCGGATCGCTCAAGGATGTGTGTGTATGTGTGTGTTTATTCATATATGGAAGCGTGTTTTTATCCATTCGTGTGTGTGTGTGTGTGTGTGTGTGTGTGTGTGTGTGTGTCTCCCTTGAGCTGTGACCCAACAGTTATCTAGTTCTCCGCCCTCCTGTGACTCACTTTTCATGGCACGACAGATCTATCATCCTCCTGCTCACTGCACATTTTAACCACCCAAAGTGTGTGTGTGTGTTTGTGTGTGCAGGCTTGCACTGATGTGAGTTGCATGTGTGTCTTATTTGTGGCTCAGCTGCTTCCATTTATTGCATGCAAAGGTGTGTGTGCATGCATGATTGCCCTGATGAGAGCTCTCTTGCATTTGTGTTCACTTATGTTCATGTTAGTTTCCTTCTGTGAGATTTTTTGGGTGCTTGCCTACTCTCTTATGCTTTGATATGTTTTTGTTTTGTGTCTTTGGAGATGGGGCGCAAGGATATGTGTGTGTGTGTGTGCATGTGTGTATGTGTGTGTGCACGCAACATACAAATGTGTAGGGCTTTGTAGCTCAATGCCATAAATTTAGTTTGTATATCAAAGAAGGTCAGAGTAAGATCAAACCAACAAAGATCTAACGGACAAATAACAGTGTCCTAGTTTTCTTATATCAAAGCTGCCTCTTTGAACCATGCTAGCCTATGTTCACATTAGCGTCTTAGAGGTTGCTCCACATAAGCTATATGCTGCAATTTCCATACAACACTGAATGACTAATCCAAATATGAAAAACATAAATGAAAAAATGTCCTTTAAAAGTGGAGTTAAAAGTGTGTTTTGCAATTACCTGGAGAAATCCAGGAGAAAATAGCTCTAATTAGAGAACACATGTGCCCTGCAGAGTTTAATTACCAATGCATGTTCACAATATGCATTCTGCCTCTATTATCTCCCGTGTCTATGGGGTAAATTTATACAGGGATGCTGCTAAGGTAGGCAGATTACGCCTCTTCAGCGAGTTACCAAGCACGGCAGCTCTCTTTCATTAACTGCATCTTTCTGCCTCCCTCACGCTGTGTTCAGCTGTAGGTAAGTCACGTGTGAGCGAGAGGTTAAGGAGGAGTATCACAGGACGTTATGTAAGGCAACGCCTCTGGGGCCACAGGACATGAAAGCAAAGACAGTGGAAGAGACGGAGGGGCAAACCAATAAATCATCCCCACTTTGTAGCTGAACGTACCAAAAAATGTTCCACATATGCTTGTTTGTAAAAATCCAAATAATTGCAATCAAACTTAGACTACACCAGTCACTTATTATTATTTTTTTTAATAAATCCCCTTTGTTTTTTCGGGAAAAAACCAAACACTTTACATTAAAATTGCGCATAGAGCTCAAACAAGTTTTCACATAAAGTGGCTCAGTAACCAATGATACAGCAGGAAAAAAAAAAAAAAAAAAACAAGACTTAGGAAAATATATAACCGTCTGAAAGCGTTTTAAAGTTTGACTTGAGGTGTGTTTCATTCATCATGCCAGGCACTTGAAAAGCCTCGAAAGTGCAAGAAGGACCCACATGTGAGGTAGGAGAATCAAGCACACCTCAACTTTTCTCTACCATTTGAAGTCATTTCATGAGCATTTTTTTTTTTTTTTATCCTAAACTTTTTAGGTAATGGCTGAGTGGTCACTGTACATCCCCGTAATCCATAATGTGTACCATAAAAACAAAACAAAACAAAACAAAAAAAAAAAATCCTCATGGAAAATAAGACCTTTGATTGACTAAGTATCCTGCAAGAAAAAAAAAAAATATTGCAATTTCAATTGGTGTATTTGGTATTTGAGATGCTTTTCGAGATGATACAAAGCTAACTTGCTCACTTGACATGGACAGCACGTTTATCAAAGGGCTTATTTTCCAAAGGGTCAGTGTGTTCCTTTTAACCAGCCGGACCACTGTAAGTATAAAGTCAGAAAATCAAGGCAATTGTACAGGATAAATAATAAAGCCAAAAGTTCACCCAATGTCTTTAAATACCACAGTGTATGATATACGGTATAGTCTGCCACAGAAAAGGATATTGGAAATTTTTTGGGTTGCTTTCTGTCGTGCCATTTTGCATCCCTGTCATCAATCGCCTTCGGTGAATGGGATGCAAATAGGCACGTAGCAGGAAGCTGCAGGGTAACGGGTTAAAACTGAGCAGACACACTGTAAACGGACAATTCATTTTTGTATCCTGATCCGTTGAAAATATGCAGCAAAGTTGTTTTTAACGCTGTTTTGAAGTTGGATACGATCACATAGCCCTCTGGAGGATATTAGAAGTCCAGGCAAATAAGTGCAAATCTCTCCGAAGTCATCACAACAATCATAATGAAAAAAACTTACAGCAGCATGATGCAGTATGTGGTGACGAGCAGAAAATCAAGACAATGAAAATTCAAGCAAGTGAGTGGTGCAAAAATTAATGGGTGTGTGTTTGCAGCAACATATAAGTCTCTAGGGTTCCTAAAAAGGGGTTTTGGATTCAGATTACAGACATTTTGTCGGAAATACAATTTGTCACAGTTCACAGAAACTTGTGCTACCAGAGTGTTCCATTGCCTGAAATGGAAAAAAAAAGTAGCAGTAAAATCAAAAGTACATAATCACATACATTTTCAGTGTCTATACTGATATATTACAGCACTGCAAAATCTCACAGGGGGAAAGGATTTAAATTAAGTTTCTTTTCCCCATTGGCAAAGGTACTGATACAGTACAGCACAGTAAAATCACAATAACACAAATATAATCCTTATGAACAGGACGTTTTATCCCAATACACTGACAAGCGTCTGTGAAGCAGTTTCCCTCTTCTGTGTGCATGGTGTGTGTGGATGTGTGTGACAGAGGGAATAAGTTTCAAAACAAACCGCAGTTTTCAATACCAAATGATTTTCCAAATGGCTTAAATAAACCTGTTGCTTTGATGCAGAAACATAAAGCGCTGTGAAAGTGAGCTTGGAGTACGCCTGAAGCCCTGAACGGACGGTAAGCAGCAAGGTTTCGCACAGTGGCCAGTTGTGTGGGTACACAATTTTCTCCGCTTCTCAAGAGGTGCAACGTGAAAACCGTAATCGTTTAGCAGATGTCGCCATAGATCACCTCCACTGATTGGACAGCAACCCACGAATGCCGAATGTTGAAATGCATCACTGGCAAAATTCTGCTCGCCGCCCCGCTCCAATTCAAAGCGAATGGCACATTTGCAATGCAGCCATCGTCTGTTCAGGCCTTAAAACTATAGTAACGTAATGACTGGATACTGCTGTTCTGTTCACATTCCCAAGATGTAATAACTGTTCAAAAAAGGAAGATATTCCCTCATGAAATATAAATACGCTACAAAATCATATCATGACTTGCATAATGTACATCCATGTAATGTAGCAATACTGCATCATAAATTAAGACCATGAGTTCCACGACATGTTGAAATATGTCCAAACATTACACATTTCGTTATGCATATGAACATGCATAAATTATGCAAAAAGTAAAATAATTTTCATTCAACTTTCTCCACATGATTGCGCCTGGAAGCTCTGTAAATCTTCAGTAACTAAGCGCGGAAAATGACCACAGCAAAACATCTCGAAACCACTTCGTCCCCCAAGTGCTCTTTCACTCACAATGTTGACTGTGACACTGTGTAGCTTTGTGTGCCATTTTAAATTAGGGAACTAAACAAAAGAGCAGTTAGCTCTGGAGTTTAAAAGACTGAAATACTTAAAAAGTTGATGCTCAGTCACTGCAGGGTCTTGTCTAATTTTAACTCAGGCTCCTTCTGCAGCCCTCCACTACTCAGCCTGAGCTGTTTTCACTGGACTGCAACACCGAAGCCGCCGAGGGAGAATCCTCACCCAACCTTCGAGGAGTAACACTGATTTTGCCAGCTGTGTAATTTTTTCACGCACTAATATGCATCAGAATACACAGCCCAAGTATCAGTCCAAATCCTTCAGTAAGTTTTCTGCCTGTGATTGAGCTTCTCTGGCACAATGGAGCTAATTGCTTGATTCTAGAAATTCATGTAAAATATGCTTGTGATGCCGCTGTATTTGATTAGTAATAAACTACCACACAAAACACCACCGTTAATGAAGAGAATATAAAATAATGAGTAAGATTACACATATTCTTAAGGCTAAAATTATATATACAGCATATAATTAAGGCTAAATTCCTTCAACAGCAGTGATTAGGGCATATCATTTCAGTTTTATCATTGCAAAGTATCACAAGTAAGTTTTAGTGCTGTAACCTGCACAAGAATAAAACTTAAAGTCCAAAACAAGGACAGCTAAGAAGCAAAAACAAAAACAAAAACAAAAAAAAAACACTGTCACCAATGTGACAAAAATCTATAAAGAGAAGCAGTGAGATCCATTAGATTAAGTGGCAAGCTGTTACTTTTATGAAAGTTAATTTGTGTGTTCAAACTGTCAATCAGACTTTCCACAAACTGTCTCTACACTATAACCAACTATGCTGCTAAAACTGATGTGAAGATATAACTGTCTTTCACTTTTGGTTATTAGGTTTGCTATATTCTTTACCTCAAGAGGTTAATTATTGATTATCATTATATACAAATGCAGCTAAGAATGGGTTTGCAGTCTTATTATTGATATACCCTTCTGCTGTTCAAAGGTGACGATTATGCAGGAAACATGATTTCTCTAGAAGGACAGCAACAAATAGGCCTAAATGGCTCAGTTAATAGTGCCTTGTCAACTTCTGAATCCAAATCCACAAAACCCCAAATAATGTTACAACTCATGCTAGATGAATGGATACAGGACCTGCCTCGCATGTCTATCTAAATGAGTAATAAAGATCAAAGTGCCCTTAGGTTCAACATACCAGTGAGTGAGAAAATACAGTCAGAGTACTTCATAATCAAACATCAGCCTCAAATAGAGATTTCTGTGCACGTGTGAGCGTGCATGTAAGTGCAAAGCAAAGTGTGTTATGTAGGATGCGCTTTAAGGCTGCCCTAGGCTATAGGCAGGAATCCCAGTGTATCTGCAGGTCAGAACTGTCCAGGAAGTCAGTGGAAAAGACACTGGGGGGTGTTTGGGGGCCCAGTGGGGCCAAGGCAGGTGTCTCCTCACTTGCCCCCTCGCCCATGCTGAGGTCCAACCAGTCCATACTGTCCAGCCCCTGCTCCCCAAAACCCAGGCCTCCAGGAGGATCAGCCGCTGTGTAGCCCAGCTCGTAGGTATCCATGGGAGAAGAGGGGTGGTCCAGGATGCTGGGGGTGCTCAGCATTTGGCTGTGGAGGTCATCAATCAAAGTCAGCGGGCCGCCAGGCTCCACCCCCAGCAGTGGCTTCCCGGTGGTGCTTTCCAAGAAGTCCTCCAGGCGTCCGCTCTCTGTGTTGCTGGGCTGTTGTCTTGCCTCTGTGGTCGAGGCTGGGGTCTGTGGTTTGCCCAGCACTGAGGGTGCAGCCTGCGGGGCGTCTATGTTAGGCTGGGTAGGAGGTGATAGTACCAGCTGGAGTGGGGAAGGAGGAGGGGAGGGAGCAGGGGAGCTGGGATTTAGATGGTCCAGGTGGGGATCTGGTGCTGGTTTGAAGTTGGAGATTTCTGAGAGGAAAACAAGACATTTAAATTTTAGTCACAGGATTAAAACAATTATTCTCATGACTATTATTACAGCGCTATCAATGTAAAATGATAAAGGTTAATGAATAAATTTCAGAAATCAGGTTCTATATAGCACAGAACAGAAGAGAACAGTTGTATTGTCTCTTACCTCCAGTCTGAAAAATAATGTCAAAGATGTCATCCATATGCTCAGTGTCCTGGGGCAGACAGAGAACAACACAGAGCAGTAAGAACCCTGAGTCCTGGACTAAGCCCATGCTTTACTCATTCACACTGCATCATACAGTATTATATTGCACAATATGTGACAAAGTATGTGCAGTTTTTTCACAAATATGTAATGTGATGATGGAATGTGACATAATACAAATGATTTTGACACAGTGACATGACAGAGGTCATGGAATGCTGTGCACCCCACCTTGTCACCAGGTGATGAGGTGGCTGTTTTGATGGAAGCTGGAGACAGAGGACTGAATAAAGCATTGTGGTCCAAACCAGGACACACCTCCTCCTGGGGCTGAGGACAGGAGAGTAAAACTGTAGTTGGTTCTTCTGATAAACTTAATTTTCATATCTAAACACACTTATGGGAGACACTTTCATTGTGAGAGATGAGCCCTGCAGTTTAGTGTCTCTGCAGCCCTAATACAAAAGTATACTGTACAGTATATGTTTTTTAAAACCACATAACTAAAAACTGACTAATTTGATCACTTTTACAAGTTGTATATGAGGCCTACACATATAGACAGACTCAATCACAATGTAAGCTGGGACAGGCAAACAACATTTTCTATCTACAGTTACATTTTTATCATGTGATACATCCAAATCCTAATCTTGTTGTAATATGATTGGATCATAACAATTCAAACAGACTTTAAGTGTAACCATGACATCTGTGGACTGCTTACAGTTTGATAAGAAGGTGACAAAGCGTCCTTTCCAGTGCGAGTGGTCTCCTGCTCCTGGAAGAAAGGCTGCAGATTGGGTGGTGCTGAAAAAGACTGAGTGACCCCCTGCTGGGATTGGTCAGTAGACACCTGAAGTCCCGCCTTCTGTGCCTTCAATAAATCCCAAACGAGAGGAAATATAAGTACTCATTACAGCGAACAGAATTCAGAGGTGGCAGCTCTAGCTGCAGTACAAAATCAGTTAGGGGACATCTGAAATTAGCAATAGAGCACTTTCCCGACCATAGAATTTATTTATTTTTTAACTGAGCACACATTTTCATTTTCAGCAGCGTCCTACTTCATATTCATAGTTACTGACGCACCTGCCCTGTACAGCCACAGTCATCAAATATTGGCCAGAAATGCTCCAGTAGTTACTGAGTTATACTCTTTACCAAGTTTTCCCACTAAATCTGGGAACTGGCAACCTTCCAGTAACAAGTTCACTTCTGCCACCCCTGAACTGACAGCATCAAAGGAGGGATAAACACTCAGGTGACAAAGAAAGATGGCTTACAACAGCGATTCATGTAATTAGTGCACAGTGCTCTATAAGGTCTACTCTCTAAACCAAAAAGTTAGATATTTCAAGGCAGGCTTTGCCCAAAAGGCCATTTGCTTTGGCACACCTGCACTCGATAAGAGATACTGTACATCTCAATTAGCCGAGATGCGATGGAGTCTTTGTTCCCCCTCTGTTAACAACATAAATCATAGTAATGGAGGATGTCGTCAGAGTAATTAGCAAAGCAATAATAATCAGCATCAGAATACATTAGGCTACTCAGACACTCTTATCAAGGATTGCTGTCAGTGTCTTACACAGCATACATCATTAATTTCCACCGTTATTGGACTCACTGGAGCAGTTCTCATCGACTCTTGTCTTTATCCTTTTCTTTATGGAACATTAACAGACTGTTCTGTTAGTGCCATCGTGCCAGGATGAGAGCCTCCTTGGCTGGTGAGAACTTAGTTTGTGTTGAGGATGAAGTTTGTGATGGGGATACATGAAATGTGTACAAGAGAAGTTTAAAACTTGTTTGTATAAAGTCTTACCAGGCTTTTCTCACAGACATGGATTAAGCCTAACACCTGCTGCTCAGCAGCTATCTCTGATTGACAGAAATGTCCTATCCAGAAATGTCTTTCACTATCTGACACGTCAGCAGGATGATTCAAAAAGTGCTGGATGGATGTACGGTTCATGAAACCTGGTGGGAGGGTTGCTCACGGGCCAGGAAAGTGATTAACTTTTTGGGTCAATTAGCCTCAAGGGAGAGTAATAACCGGTGCGGCTTAGCACAAATGGAGCCAGAGTTTCCAAAGGCACATAACATCACAAAACCTGGTCCAGGATGACACAGTGTGCCCTCTCATTTTCATTTATTTCATAATGCTGTATTTTCTGCTTTTACTGTGTCATCCAAGCCTTGTGCTGACATTTGAGATGTGTTTACAAAATTAGACGATTGTTAAACTCACCTTTCTGTTTTGTTGTTTTAAAAGTCCCATTTGTATTCTCCGTTTGGACTGGTTGTCGACATTGGCCGGCTGTGGAGGGGATTGCCCGGGGAGCTTGGCTGGATTAGACTGTAATCTCTATTGGCAGTGGAAATTGAAAAAAATGAGACAGTCTGTTGGTAGACTGACAAATAATTAAAAGTAAAGCACATAAGAAAAATTGCCTTTTGTCCTTTTGTCATTTACTTTTTGTGCCTTTTGTCATTTACATGCTACAGTATATACTGGAAAAATGAAGTTATACATTAATGCCATCCAAAGCCAGATGATGCAGTTGAAAACTCAAAGTTGTGCTAGTCAAGTTTCTGAGTAATGGTGCCATTATAACCTTGAAAACTGTCAGCATGGAAGAAAAGTTTGCCAGACCTGGTGGTATTGTAGCAGCTGTGTTTTGAAAGCAAGAAGCAGCCACATCTACATATTCTTTTCAGGACATTAAAATTTGTTTAGAATTTGATTTCAGTGAAAATAGCATGTGCATGCAGTGCAGTTTAGCAGCTGACTTGAAAGACCTGAGGCCTGTATCATGAAGCAAGCTCAGTTTCCCTGGATTGCTCCGATCGAGATCATGGTGATCAGGGATAACCGGTATCACGACGCTGGTTATCAACTCGCTCACTCGATCCAGGTTTTTTTTAAAGATTATTTTTTTGGCATTTCTGCTTTATTTGACAGTCACAGTAAAGATAGACAGGGGAGAGAGAGGGGATGACGTGCAGCAAAGGACCTGAGGTTGGATTCGAACCCCGGTCACTGTGATAGGGACTAAGCCCTGGTTCATGGTGCACGCTCTTAACCGGTGAGCCACCAGGGCGCCCACTCGATCCAGGTTTGCCTCACCGAGAGCCGTGAACGCGCACGTATAAGGGGCGGGTTCTGAGGCAGCAGACCAATCACAAACATGAGCGACAAGGAAAAACACACAGTGTGTTTCACGGCGGAGGAGCAGCGTATTATAGTGGAAAAGTATGAGGAGGAAAAACAAAATTTACAAACTAAATCGAATACCGTGGCTGCCGCCAAGAGAAGGCAGAATGCTTGGCAACGAACTGCCGACTGCATAAATGCGCAAGTTACACATCAACGGCTCAAGTAGTCCACATCTGACGCTGAAACCTATGAACTCACTGCACTGCACAGATGTGTTGCGTGTATGACAGGTATAGCTGAATTCCTCCAGGTGTGACCCCTCAGGGGTTAAAAGAATGTGGGGAAAAAAAAAAAAAAAAAAAAAAATTAAAAGTAAAAATTAAACACAACAACATCATTGCATTTGGTAGGTTCAGCTTTTTGTTATAGCCTGTTATAATAAAATAAAGCTATAAGCTGACGCCACAATTCAATCACGTCAGTATATCAGGTTGATAGCCTGAATAAAATCACATACTGAGCTGCGTTAGAATTTAGCAGGAACAAAAGGCAACTATAAAGGCCGACTCGCCCTCTTGAATGAAGGGTAGAAATTATCCTATTTCACATTTGCATCAGCAAGCTGTCAATTAGGCCCATTCTCTCACCCAGGAATAATTTGCCCCCCAAAAACATTTAGAGCTAATTAATTGTGCCATTTGAAATGTCCCTAAAATGTTGTGAAACGCCTCTAAAAATACTTTTAATTATCAAATTTCCTTTAATGATCTCTCATTTCTGTGTTCCTCTCCTGCAGAATGTCAGCTCTGTATACTAGCTGTACAGCTGTATTCAGCTGTTAGGCAGGCTGAAGTGCTGTTTCAGATTAGTATCACTTCTCTCTCACACAGATAGTCGTCGGCAAAATCGAACGGATTTGTCGGCCCACTGTAATGCTCTCCTCACTATTTGAGCTCCATCTTCAATGGGATTCTCACTGATTGGGCAAGCCATGTTTTCGCAAACAGCTGATTGGCCAGGGGCGGTGCTTTATATAGGATTCACTCCTATCCTGAAAGCTAGCCTCAGGATAGGTTTCCTATCCCGATGAGAGGTGAACCAGCTTTGTGATACAGAAATTCCGGAGTGGAGCCTGAAGTTATCTCGCTAACGCCTGAATCCTGCTTCATGGTACAGGCCCCTGGTCCTTCCTCCAGGAAGTCCGCATCATTTACCTGCAATGTGATACAATTGCTGGCTTTGCTGTCAGGTGTGCCAGTTCCTTGGTTCTCTGCGATGTGATTGGCCAGTGCAATCAGGAAGTGGTTACCATTGCTGTCAGTGACCAGGGTTGGGGTGGAGCCAGTCTTGAGGATGTCCAGTGGTAAGGAGGGGGTGGAAGCTGACTGCTGGTTGAGGAACACCTGAGACACCTGTAGGTAACCAATGTTGCACTTGTTGTAGAATTTTCATTTACAAATCCTTTTTATTTCTCAACCTACTTGCTGTTTTACCAAGTAACAGTGCACAGTTTGAGGGATTATCCTTATCATTGTCCATATCAAAAGCACAGTGCTCGTTAAGGAGCATCCGCAATCACCGACTGCAAAGTATTTTTCAATATGTTAATTATTTGTATATTTATAGTAAGTATATACAAATAACATTATACCTAAAGCAGCATGGTGAGGAAATCTGAAACCAAAAATACATACAGATCACACCTTATAAGCCTTCCCTCACCTGCTGTGACTCCTGATGTGCCTGCAGTTTCTGTTGCAGTAGCAACTGTTGTTTTTCTTTGAACAACTGTTGCTGCTTCAGCTGTATCTTGGTTTGTATCTGGATTTGTTGCTGTTGTTGTTTTGTTTGCTGCTGTTTGGGGTTCTGCTGCTGCTGTTGTTTCACTTGTTGCTGTAACAGTGACTGTTGTTGCTTCAGCAGAAGTTGTTGCTTCAGCTGTATCTGCTGCTGATGTTGTTTCGACTGCTGCTGCTGTGATTCTAACAGCAGCTGCTGCTGCTGCTGTTTGAGCTGCTGTTTGTGTGACTTCTTCTTTCTCTGCTGAGAACGTTTCTGCAAGTTGTGCTGATTCTCAAGCATCTGATTCTGGTTCTGAAGCCTCTGCTGCTGGTTCTGAATGTTCTGCTGTTGTTGCAGCAACAGTTTCTGCATGGCCTGTTGCTGAGCCAACTGCAGAGCAGCGTGCTGCAGACGTAAGTGCTGCTGCTGATGTTGCTGCTGTTGTGTTTGTGTGCTCGTTTTCTCCGGCTTCATCTGCAGCTGAATCTGTTCTTGTGTCTCCTGTGTTTGGGAGTAAGACTGCAGGAATTGAGAGTGTGGTGACAGCATGGCTGTCTCAGACACAGCCTCTTCTGCCTCGATGGCTTCCTGTTTTATCGTCACCTTGGTAACGGCTATGTCAGATGAGAGGGATGATGGAGGAGTGGTGGATGGAGGATGGGCAGATGAGATAGCAGGGGATGAGAGAAGGCTGTTGGGCACATCGGGAGGTTCTTTCTTCACTCTAACAAGAACCACAGGATCTTTGACTTGCTCTCCTTCTCTTCCTTCTTGTGCTCTTCCTCCTCTCTTACCATGCTCTAGCTGCATCCTGAGCGCCTCCACCAGTCTCTGTTTCTGCCTCAGCATCCTGGTCAGCTCCTCTATTTGTTTGTCTTTCTCTTGCAGCATTTTGTCTTTGTCCACAGCGGTTACTGTGGTAGCAGAAGTGGTCAAGACAGCTGCCGGTACCAGGCAGCGTTTCTGCAGAGGACTGGTGTTGATGGAGAATTGACAGGGTGCTGGGGTGGAGCACAGGGGCTCTTCTTTGATGATGGCAGTGATCTGAGCTGCTGAAGATGGCTGGGTGAGGGGCGAAGTCATCTGAGAGAGAGCACGAGAGAGAGGAGAGAGATTAATGTAAAAGTATGTAAAAGAAATGCAGTTACTAGCTGCAGTAGAACTGATTTCAAACAGGTACAAGTTCAATGGGTAGAGATTTCAATGAAGATGTTTGATGTTTAAAACTAAAGAAAATGACATAAGTGCAAAAAGCTTTAAGGTTTTATGCTATGGATGGAGAATGTGCCTGATTAGTAATACCACATTCAAACACTCTTGATATAAAATTCCTTGTGTCATAAGCTGGTAGATTGTGTGGATATGCATACTTAAATATGTATGGGAAAATGAAATGAAATGAAAATGGGTATGTTACTGTGGTTATCTAGGATTAATTCAAATATCACAAAAATGAAAATCTTCAAACCATTTCCCCAAAAGTGTCACTGTTATAGCTGGTGTCGTCTGGGCTCATGTTGGATGCTGAGTGCTCAGAGGGAGTGGGGGAGACAGGCGGGGAGGAGCTGCTGCCATCAAAGGTCATAAGCTGCTGTGGGGGGGCTGCAGCTGCGGTGGCACGGCCACCTGCATCATCTGTGCAGTGGTTAAGACAGATGGACAGGATGTTAGGCAGACAGCACCAAGCCAATACAATAACAACACTCTTTTATTACTTGTTCCTAATGTTTTCTTAAACCCTTACTTCTCCAGGTAAGATTAAAGTGATAGTTCAAATTCTTACCCCTGTAGTCGTATTTGCTGCCCCATATAACTGTAATACATCCACCAAGTTTGGTCCATTAACTCTCAACTGGGAGTATACTGCTCCAGAATTAATGAAGTAGATATAAACATTAAAACAATACAACTTTGAAACAACACAAAGCCGAATAATAGTTTTGAGAGATACACAACAACACAATAGTTTCACTTTCATCCCTATTTTCAGTCCCCTGGCTTCCACAGTGTCTGACTATTTTCTACTGTAGCACTGTCCCTGTGTCACCACACAGCAGATTCATATTCAGCCTACAGGGTGACACAGTGGCAGTGCTCCAGCAGAAAACACCCTTTTTGGAGGCAAGGGGACTGAAAATAGCCATGAAAGTCAAAGTGAAAACAAACATGTATTGTTGTGCATCCCTAAAAAACAAATTTTCAGCTTTTTGGTAAATCTGCTTCATTCATTTTGGAGTAACACACTCCCGGTGAAGCTTCCGTTCTCAAAACAGGGGAGGATTTAACAAATCAAACTTGGTGGACGTATACTCGCATACAGGAGCAAATACCACTGTATTAGTTAGAATACACACTATCACTTTCAATGAGCATGGATGCTTTTCTTCAGCAATTGCTTCACACAATTACATATATTCCTTTGCAACCACCATGTTTAGTATGTAAGAGACAGTTCTCAGAAGCAAGTCTCTGAAATACATAAGTGATTACACACAGAAAATTTACATGCACTGCCTACATATATATATATGGGTTTAATCATGAAATTACAACCCTATCCAATCACCTAATTGAATGGCCAGAGATGAGGGCAGATGGTGTTGAAACTGTTGCTGCTCTTGTGATGTGTTATTGTTGCTGGCAGTAGTTTGGGATGTTCCTCCTGCTCCTTCAGCCCCTGGCCCTGTGGCACCCCCTGCTGCTGGAATGGAGGCAGTGCCATCCCCGCCTGCACCTCCCCCATTCAGTTCCTGGTAGGTCTTCAGCCTTTCGATCAGGTCATTTTTAGTTCCGGAGACAGGCAGGCCACGCAGCTTCAACTCAGACTTCAGTTCTGCCACCTGACAGAACAAAGAGAAAATCAAAAAACACCGAGACTGGAGGAAAAGACCAAGGAAAGTCAAAGATGTGACAATAACACAGGGCAAATATGAGAGGAAAATTGAAAAGGATCAAAGTCAAAGAGAAGAGAGGATGCAAAAAAGCAGCGTGATTCATCACTGTCTCTCTCTGTCAGGTCTAAGTAGAGAAGCTATTTTTCACAGTCAAAAGTTGGGCAATGGCGGAGCTCTTATACAAGTCAAGTCCTATCCACCAGTTAATCCATGTACTCAACAGCCTGAGGACAGCAGAGTTTGAATTTGCAAGAGCCAACACTTATCATTCAACACATGAGGTACAGTGTGTCAGCTCAACTCCAACACAGCTCACAGCATAAGAATGACAAAAGAGATACTAGTCTGGAGTTCTGCTTTGGATTTTTGCGTGTTATATTGTAACCAACCTTCATTTCATCCAGATTGGGAGGTAGAGAGACCGGTTTGGTCCCTCCTGTAGGGGCAGACGCCTGGCGGCTTTGATTGCCCTGGTTGGAGGGGACTGTTGAAGGGGCTGTAACGGTTCTAGGTGGGGAGGGGGCAGCACTAGACGTGGAGACGCTGGACACACACGGCTGCTGATCTGTCTGGGGTCTGTTGGAGGGAGCGAGAGAGAAAGATAGACGCAAGAGGAGACAATATTGTCACTGCCCATTAGGACTGTGGGAACAACTCCTCCACAGCATGACCTACTGTCGCCAGGAGACAACAGCACAAAGTATCAGCGAGACAGAAAACTCACTGCGTATGTTTTTGCAACCTTGAAAGAATATTTTGAAGGACAATTATTTCTACTTGTACTCCAGACCTGGCAGCCAGACAATTCTTTTTATAGGTTTCCAAAAATTCCTTCTCTACACACACCACCTGGTCATAGTGGACAGTCTGCCCCAGAGACAGGCCTATTAAGCAGTGATCCCATTGTACAATTTTTGTCAGAGCTACTTAGACTACAGTGCTGCATATTTCTAGAAACCTTGTAAGCCTAACTTACCTGAGCAAACTCACAAGTAATTAATATTTACATGATAATTATTTGTAAAATCCTGACCTCCATATTTAAAGGCTATTCCATTCAAAGGCTAGAGGGTGCGTGTGTACTAAAGATAATCTCATCTATACATCTAAATGCTTGAGCTCGTGCAAAAACACTCACTTGGGCGGCGCAGGCAGGATGGTGTGGTAGTTGTAATGCTGCTGCTGCTGGCTGAGGATCTGGAGCTGCAGGAAGAGCTGCTGCTGCTGGAGGATCTTGGCATAGGATGAGTCCAGCTGGGGAGGAGGCTCTTTTTCTCCCTTCTGGTCTGGAGGAATGTACTGATGGTACTTTAACTTCTTGATCTGGATGGTAACATGTTAACAAAATATTATTTTATTCGTATTCCCTGTGTCCTCTTTGGTCAAGAAGGATGTACTCGTTCTTTAAAATAATATCTTCACTATTTACTACCTCTTGTAATACTAGTCGTAATATCGAACCCCAACCTTACACCACCATAAAAAGAAGTCATATCTACCTTTGGCTTGCTGTCCTTGGGTTTCTTCGGTCTCTGGACTGAGCGGTCAGTATTTGGTTTAGGCTGGGACTGGGGAGACAGGAGGGATGATGGTAAACGTCCACTGTCCATCTATCATACCTTCATTTTCAAGTCAATTTCAAAATCCTTTACAGAGGCAGTTGGCTCAGTGCATTAAGAGGATGCCCATTCTGAAAACAGTTTCTATCCTCAGGTGACAAGAATAATGAGCTCAAACACAGGTGTGCAGGGCTTCTTAAGATGTATTTGTTTTTAAGGCTGAGCGAGCCAATGATTTTTCAAGGACTTTTTATTGCGTTTGTTTATACTAGGTACTTTCTGAGTGTATATCACAATAAATTTTAACTCTTCACTGATTAAAAAAATATGAAGATTTCAGTCTTTGATTGGCCTTGACAGATATCGCTCACCTTGATCTGTGTAGAGGCACCGGCCCTCTGTGCAGATGGTGCTGCCGTCTCATTGGTCAGCTTTAGCGGCGTGGAAGGTTCAGAAATTGATGGGAGAGGAGGAGGTGGAGGAGGAACCTGTACGAGGAACTGAAAATATACTTTGAGTTAAAAAAAAAAAAAAAAAAAAAAAAAAACATCACTGATGCCTACACCACAATCGGCAGAGGATGCAAACTGTGGCATTCTATCACTAAAACCTCAAAGACAAAAGAACAAGAGAGAAAACAGCTGCAACAGCGTAGCGATAGGATGTCATGTTCAAGCTAGAACCTGCGTAGAAATAAGAGGATTTTTGTTTTGTTTTGTGGTGGTTAAGCTTCTCTGTGATCATCAGACAAACAGGAACAATTTGAACAGCAAAGGCAAAAGAATAGTGGTGTTCAGATTTCACATCAGCAAAATGATGCTCTTAAACACCGCTTAACATTATTAAGTGTTCTTCTCTACCAATAATACCTCACTTGGGCAGGGGATAAATATGTTTTTTTCAGTTTCACTATTCATGCAGTTGCTGTTCTGTGATTTTGTACAGCAGCATAGTGTGTGAAATCCGTGCTGTTAATTGTAATTTGAACAGTTTAATAATTCAGCTGTACTCAGTTGTGACTTGAACATGTTGTTCTCATGGTGAAAAAGAGATGTGGTATTCATTTTGCACTGTTAGGGCCGATGTTACAAGTGACACTTTTTCATGCAACATGGTTTCCCTGCACGTTTTTTTTGGAATTGCATCCAATAAAATCATGACCTGGGTTTGCATCATCATTTGGAATGTCCCATAGGATTTGTTGACACGGCAACAGTAAAAATTTTATTTAGAGCGTGCAGTTAATTGCATAGAAGCTGCATAGTGCAATGTTGAGCCCAGGGATAGTGAATTCAAACTCGAGTTACAATTTTGCATGCATAACAGATAAAATGCATGTCAGACTTGGTGCAGTGCCTCTGTGATGATCCTACCTGTGTAGGAGAGGGGATGCCGCTCCCAGCCAAAGTGTCTGGGGGAGAGTGCAGAGGTCCAGGACCCAAAGGAGACTCCTGGCTACCTGGCTGCTCTGGGGACAGACTGTCATTACTGTCCTCATCGAACGATGAGTTCTCACCCGCAGCCTTCGGAAATTCTGTCTCTGAGAGAGAGGATGGGATTCAGGGTCAGGGAGAAAAGGCAAAAGGCAAATGATCAAGGGATGAATGCAGAGACACACACTCCTTGCTCTCTTGCTCTGTAATCCACACTCATTCACACACACACACACACACACACACACACACACACAAATACGTAAATTTCAAACAGGTGCGAAGCAATTAATTCATCCCCGCACTTAAAATATTGCTACAGTGCCAGCTGTCTCTGTCCTTGACTGTGTGTGTGTGACTGTCTGTGTGCATGTACATGACAACACACAGCAAGCATTTATCACCTGCGTTTAGAGGTGCTAAGACAGTGGATTCTTCCCTGGAGATAATGCTCGCTGCATTTTGCAATGAACCACCTCCCTGTGTGACTGTGACCATCCCTACAGTGTCAGCCAGTATTATCACCACTGCATCTCCTCTCCTCCACAAGTAGCAGCAAACATATCCCTGTGTGTATGTGTAGGCGTGTGGGCCTGTCTGCCTGTGCATTGCTTCAAAGTTAACACACGAGAAGCTTCCTCACTGGTGTCTGCACCGGAACACTCAATCAGTGCATTTATTGGTCTTTCCAGGATTTAATATTCCTATAATTTAATATTCTATAAACCAGGGTTAATTTTAACAGGCAATCTTGGTCGTTTCTTGAATTTTTTTTTGTCAGATTTTAGCCACTTATTTTGCATTAGTCTCAGTCAAGTTTTAGAAAGAAGCACTTCAAATTTTAGTCACAGTCATTTTATTCAATTTAGTCAAATGACAGGACACTATACTAAAATACTGTTGCATTTTCTGATAAGTGAGCATAATTTTAATACTGTAAACACTGTTTTAGCACCTGAAACAATACAAAGGATACAAAGGATACGCTACGAAGGATGCCTGAAGTATGTCAACGTCAAAGTTCATAAATAAACACTATGACATACTCTCCTCTCTTAACTAATGTGACTGTTAGAGCTTCAGTGCATTACAGGCGAGTTTTCACCAAGGATTCACCGCCAGATGAGTTGAAACTTGCAACGACTTGCAAAAGAAAGTTAAAATGTCTGCAATGTTCTGAAATCTGCCACCTGCCACCATCTGCCACCTACACCAATGAGACTAGATGAGACGGTGTACTGTTTCCATAGCAACGACTCTTTTTGCTTCGGTGTTTGTGTCAGCTTTCTGTAGTTTGATAGTTTGTAGCGCAGCTCCACACTGCCTTCATAGGAACGGGACGTCAGAGTATCGTCTGTAAAGTTTCTCCAACACAGTGTTCACTGTGTTAACTCAGGAAAATTGATTCTCTCTTCCTTGGTATTCCCCGTGGAGGAAATTAAGTTTCTTCCTCTTGAAAGCTTTAATTTCTGTGTTATTGCCAAGGTTGGAAATTAAGAAGAAGAAGCTTCTGCTGTTGGACTTCCTGTGAAAGCTGCTTAGGTGTCTATTAGGTTGTCTGTCTTGTTGGCGAAAGGGGCCAACTTTATGCTGATTTGTATCTGTGCATTTGTTTACCTCTGACATGTTCATATCATTATTTTCCATTGGGGTAACTAAAAAAATATATTGTTTTAATTTTCGCTTTCACAGAGTAACTTGTTAACGTCATTGTTTCATCGTCATGAAAAAAGAGTCGTAAACACCAATTTTTCGCCCGAATATTAATTGACAAACTTAAAACTGCTCCAGACATAAGGAAAAACAGCCTGAAAAAGTATCTAAAAAAGTTCTGTCAAAACTAGAACGAGGGATGGCCTTATTTCCACAGTAAATTCCATGACCACAAAGTCATGGAATCCTTTAGGGTCTAATTTATGCCCATAGTTAATTTGATGGCTGCTGCAGAGCAACTTGAATGCCTTTTCTTTCTGTTTGTGCACATCATTACCACAGAGGCAAGACTTAGAACCTACGTCCTCACTTCAAAAGAGAAAAAAGGCCTCTGGACATGCGACAATGTTGTGCCAAGCCTCATCCTTGTGGTACCTTTCGGTTAACTCGGGATACAGCTGGATGGGGCATTATGTTTTGAACTTAAGATGATCCTTTGTGTGATTTTTCATGGACTAACAGTTGTCCAGTTCATGCAATGGTTGAGTTGTGCATGCTTCTGCACAGCTCATTCTTGGGGCTGAAGGGGATATGGCCTTTACAAAGTCTGTTACAGTCATCCAAAAACAATGCTGAAGAAAAACAAACAAATCAGTGAATAATAACTATGCAACTTCTATATGGGGTTTATGAGGATGCTTCTGAAAGACAGCCAAGATTCGACCTCGACAAGAAGACAGAATCTTTGTGGTATTGAAGAATATGTATCCACCTTATTTTGAATTTTTTTTTGCTGCTGTGGACAGATAGTTTTAGTTTTGTCCTATACCTGCTGCTGTTTGGGTCTAATTCATGTTTCAGGTTAAGTGTTCTAGTGTTAAAAATGACCTGAACTCCATGAATGTAATTTTAACATAATAGCAAGACTAATTCATCTGTTCTCACTGAATTATAATGAAAGTGAGGGTGAGGGAATCTATATGATGGGCGAGGATTGTGGAGGTGAGTGGACCGAGTCACGGTCAGATGCCCTCAGTGGATAGTGAGGGCAGGATTTAATTGCACACCACTCGTGGTCTATTTGTAGTTGTGTGCTGTATGAACGATATTAACAGAAAATCATGATGAATAAACTGAAATTTGATCATTCAATAAACAAAATAATTGATAATTCCATATTCCAGGATCAGACAAATATGGTACATAACACCATCCATAACCCCTTATGACACTCAACTTTAGAATTAAGCAGATGAATAAAGAGCCTCAGTCATTACACAGTATTGGATTTATGTCAGAAATATTCCGATAGCTGTCAGTAGAAACAGATTATAGGTTAATTACATTATTTCATCCACTGCAATTCACATTCAATAAATTCACCACTGCACACCACTGCTAAATGAACAGAGAGGAAACACTGCTCTGGGCACAAGGAGCCTTCACCCCTAAGTGTTGACTGGAAGGCATTTGCCTCCTCCAAGACTGCCAATAGTGGGCTAACACTCTTCACTTTGCCAGCGACATGCTACTGTATGTGGCACGGTGCCTCACTCTTGTCCTCAGTCTTCTTCTCCACACTTGGTGAAAAAGCTGCAAATCATGTCCCCACTACTGGCTCTAGGCTGCATGGACAGCTCCATTCATCAGTTTGCAAACTTCCAGATATCTAGTTTAATTAATTAGCTCATGCAGTGTGGTCTGGCAGGCCTGAAGTTATTCTAACTCTTATCACACTTTGAAACATAATCACAACACTAAAGGATACGCCATCGATTATTTTGCTCTTTTGCACAGAAATGTATTATCACTTTAAACATTTAGCCGAGCCGATACCTATCAAACATTAATTTCTTAAATTTCAAGAATGACACAAATTCAGTACACGTATTTCACATTTAGCTGTATAGTAGCACAGGTTTCAGTTCACAGACGAAGGAGCACATATTGATGGTGGGATGTAAAAACCAATACTCCTTGGTGATTTTTCACTTCACCTGAAGCAGAAATACCAACTTATTGTCTTAACGTGTTTATTAAAATAACATGTCAGTTGTGTCAAAAGCAACTCTTGTCCAGGAAAGATAATTTCCCTGAGGCTATCAACTGCATTATTACAGTATTAATATGGGGATTTTACAGGGAGAGCAAGAAAAATTGGACCTGCACGGACCCACTTGAACTGTTGTATTATGGATAGATGTGTGTTATTTAGTGCACGGGCCAGTATCTGCTGAGGTGTTGAGCTCTGAAGAAGACACTGCTAGCCATTAATTTACCATCAGCAGGTGATGATGAAGGGACGACATGGGGCTGATTAAATACCCTCCGATCCAATAATGTGATGAATTCCCCACTGCGGTGCTATGTTAATGCGTGTGTGCGTGCAACTCCGTGCCTTGCATCTGTACAATGTGAGTGTCTGAGTGCAGAGCTATGTGCATGTATGTGTGCCGCAGTCCTGTGCATGCGTTGTCTTGTACGCATGTTGCTGTGCATGTCAACTTCATGTAGCTCGAGTGTCCGCGGTGGACCTAAGCGTCAGTAATGCGATTGTGTTTAATGTGTCCCGGTGACAAAGACAGATAATCCACTGACAATGTACCTTATTGAATCTCAGTTTTCATCCCTCCACACATCAATCAGCCAGCTGGCCCCGCTGTCCCTGATCTCATCGTCTAATGTCAGGCAACACTGGCACTTGGCCAAAAACAACTAGCAGAAGATTGATGACAACAATATATGAACACTGTGTGTTCCGTCTACAAATCCCTTTTGGGGGAATTGTACTGCTCATTCCTTTTGCCTTTTATTGTCGATTCAAAAAACATAACAGGGAGTTATAATAATGAAAAGGGGTATGAAATCTGTCATAATGCCCAGTGAGTGAAATCAAGCACATGTGCAAGAGACAAACATGCATTTTTTTCAGTGTTTCTGCAGTGTACACACATGGTCTCTTCTGCTCCCATGAACACAGACAGATCCGCATCTTGAAACATTATGTAACCCAAGAGACACTGGGTTTCATTAATGTTTCATTTGTTATTTCATTCCTTTGCTGTTTGTTTACTGGTGAAGCAGCTTTGTAAATTGTGTAAAAAAAGAGCCGCATTAATAAAGATTATTATCACTGTGTATTATTATTAACCAAACTTGTACTCATTTACAAACATCAGCAGAGAGGGAAGGGATGAGTTTAATTCCTGTCTGTCAGCCTGAGATGAGACAGCATTCATGATTAAACATATCCTCATTTAAACCTTTTTAAACCAGCAGCCGTGACTGTTTCAAGTATGAAAACTCAGTCAGGAGCGTAAGCGTGTGAGCCGTAGCTGTGTATGTGTGTTTCAAGCGTGTGTCACCAGCCTGCATGTGTTGGATGTAAATGTGTACTTATGTTTTTTTGAGTATGTGTGTATGTGTTTGTGTTTCAAGTGTGTGTCATCAGGCGCCTGCGTGGGTGCCTGTGTGCATGTGAGATGAGCACAGTAGAGGCATCTGAATGGGAACACCAATATGTTCATGATAGCTGGAGGAGGAGGTATTGGCCAGGAGGGACATCCTGTCAGTAGCCCCTTTCAGTGTGGGTGTTCTGAGAGATCAAACATATACATTTATTGTGAGGATGCTCACACAGACCAATCAGCCAGTAGTGAACAAGTACACATGCCAACACCTATACAGACACTCTATCTGTGCATGAATGCGATGAATGTAAAAGTCGGTGATGAAAGAGAAGTGTGTATGAGGTAGTTTTCCAGACTGCAGTGCCTCTGGTTACTTCTGGTTACAGAGTGACTGGCTGCTGCAGTCGTTCTGTTCATTCAGGGGTTTATCAATATCTCATGACCACAGAGCATCTGAGCTCCAGTTCATCAACAGCGTACTGCAATTTAGACGTGCTTCAAGTTCATAATTTGTTGTTTTTATTTTAAAAACAAAAGCTTGATGGTGGGCCTGGCCAACACAATGTCTTTTACAGGCTGTAGCGGGCTCAGTTTTAAAGCTATAGTGAAGATACTGGAATCATATGAAAATAGACCGCCTAAGGAATCGACACCATGCATCGATACCAGCATGACATACCAAGTATGTCAAGCTGTTGTCGGCAAGCAGGCTAAATATGTCTCAAAAGTCAGGCTAAATTTTGGCGGGGGAAAAACTGGCATTAGCATTTTCAAAGGGGTCCCTTGACGTCTGACCTCAAGATATCTGAATGAAAATGGGTTCTATAGGCACCCATGAGTCTCCTCTTTGCAGCCCACATGCCCGTCTTATGCTATCCCATGCAGTTTGGGGCATAAACAATGCAGTATAAATGTGTTATTTTCACCAATTCTAAAATAGTGTATTTGTGCATAGTGGAGCCTAAATAGTCTTGGCATTGCATAAATTGGGTTTTCACTGGAAAGCTGAGACCCTTGTGGATTCTGTGAGCCCAATGTTATGCATGTGTGATGATGTTAGCCCCCATGGTAGTCATTTCATTATAGTGAGACCATTTTTTAAAACATGTCATCACTGTATAAAATAAACTATTGTGACCTCTAGGATAGTCACAGCCTAGGGCATTCAGAGCATGTATAGTTTTGTTATTGAAGCATCAAAGTGTATCAAGGCAAACATTTTTCTATGGTGTAATTCAAGGTCCTGGTGTCCTGGGATATTTGACCAAATTCGGCAACAAATCTGCGTGTCAACCCAAAAATTGCTGCAACAACTTATGACACATAATTGAACATTGAAATGGCTACCAAAGACTTCAAAAGTAACATGTCATAAGGTCATAACTGACAGACAGAGATGAGCTGCATTTGGGGGGATAAGCATATTATTTCTTTCAATTTAACCTTTATTTTATGAGGCAGGTCAAAAAATGTTTTATTACACATGACAGCCTAGCAAAAAAGGCATCTTGAGGGCAAAAAGGTGGGGACAAAATAAAAATAAACCAGTGCACATTAGATCTATGAGGAAAATTATGAATGGACCTCCTGTAATGCAGGTCATTGAGCTTGTTAGATGACTTGTTGAAAGGCTATACCACTGATCTACATCAAAAAATAGCTGCAGCCTGAATACTTTCATTACTACATCTTTATTGCTAGAGCCATTCTACTGTGGCTAGTTCCTGATGCATTGCTGGGATTTTTGGTATACAAGCCTGAAGTGCTTGTGGTCACATTCCACCATCAAAAGTAGTGCCACACTAACATTAAGCATGTAGCTGACTCTATCATCAGAGAGTCAGTCCTAGCCCAGCTGGCTGGGATTTGATGACGGTGTGCCTTTCCCAACCAGTGAATTGTGGCGTACTACTAGATTTTGAAACATTATTTTATTGATTCAATAAATTGTAAATGAAAAGTAGGATCATGTCGGTATACTGTATTCTCCTAAAAATTGAAACTATGTGACAAACCATGCGAATTATTTCACGATTTTACAGCATTGGATTTGCATTTCAATGCTGCATCATTTACTATTAAAGACACAGACCGTTCATGGTCCTAAGGTGTTTATAAGTCACCTAACTGCATCGCAAATGTACCTGCATGTAGCAATAACCACACTATTGCTGTGGTAATAAGGGTTGAGTAAAAAAATGTATTCGCTAATGCATCATAATTTCATATGATCCAATTCAGAAGTGTTTTTTCATATACATTGTCATTGTTACAGGCAGCAGTGGACAGTAATTCAAAATGGTGATCTGGAGTCTGTTTATCACCCTATAGGGTAGATAACTGAAAAGAATCAAGAACTGATTTTGTTTTTAATGTATGTTTAATGCTAGTAGTTAGTAAAGATAGAGGTGATAGTATAGCAGTGATTTTTACTTATTGTTACTACTAAAGCAATTGCAAAACTTACCTCACTTACTAAAAATCACTACTATACGACCAGCCTGTGTAAGGTTGGGGTCAACAGGCAGGATATTTTTGCGGAACAGAAGTTATTTCAGATGCAGTGGTGCAGTTTTTCTGGCTGTATTTCTACTACAGTGATGGCCAAACATACCTATGATGGCCTGTTTAATACTGGAGTGAACAGGGAGGATGTTTTTGTGGATTAGCTCCATGGGCCCAGGCCGGTGGGAGATCTTATCATTCAGGTCGTCAGCAAGGCGAGCCCTCTTAAGCTGTAGCTGCTTGGCCTGCAATGACGGCTCTGCTGATGTCTCTGGAAGCATACAGAAGCAAGGATGAGCACTTTTACCCGCCTGTTACCAGCCTGTGAGACTGGCTGAATAATAATAATAAAAAAATAAAAAAAAATAAAAACCTCCACCCAGACAGGCGGCAGTTTGTGAGACTCACCCTCCAGGATGTGCATCCTGATCAGTTCCGACCGCTCTGGTCGACTCTTGATCTTCCTCTTGAGGTAGTCCTCTGTCTGAAGAGAGACACAGGATAAAATGAGAGACAAATAGACAGAGAAAGAAAAGACAGAAGGCAAAAAGACCAGAAGATGAAATTGGGCAAGACATACAAAGACAGAAAGGATATATTGAGAAGACAGGTAGAGGAAAGGAAAAGAGGAGGACACTAGTCAGATGTAGGGTCACTACAAAATCACTAGACGCTAACAAAACAACTATAGAAATGAACTCTATTTTTTCCTCTTATTGTTTTATCTGTTCTCTATCACTTCCTCTCACCATCACCTCCCCATGCTTACTCTTTAGCAGCCTCTTCCCTCCTCACACCTGCTTCAGGCATCAGGATCTCATCTCTCTTTCCCTTACCTACCTCTTCACTTCATCATGTTTCTTCCTTAGAATTGTCTTCCCTTCCCTCGTCCCCACCTGCTCATTCACTCTCTCCAGTCTCCAGTTTTTACTCCTTGCCTTCTTTTCTTTTTCTCGATCATAACCATCAACCATCCCTCATGGTTCTATGCTATATCCATGTATGTATTTGTTGGACACATTTATTCACAGCATCTTCCAGTCCCAGGAGAGCATTCGTACAGCTGGTTGACCACTGCATTCCTTACTGTTGGCAACTTTGGTGATCTAAGAACTGCAGCTTATTCTAATGTTGTACTCATCTGAAGTCGCTTGGAGTAAGAGTGTCAGCTAAATGCCTAAGACGTAAACTGTAATATCCCCTCGTTTCACAGAACCAAGAGGGAAGAGTGATTGCCTGCTTTACTCAACAGGCCAGTTTTGATTCCGGTGACTGATTCTAGGGTAACGTACTCACCCGTGCTCGTTCCAAACTCCGCCTCTGTTCGTGGAAGGCAGCTGAACTTTTCAACGCTGGGAGAAAGAAGAGTGAAAGCAGAACAAGAGTGGGTGAGAGAGCAGGAGGGACAGAAAGAGAGAGAACAAAAGCAAGAGAGAGATTGAGAGAGAGATTAGCATTAGCATGGCTGTGAGTACCTTCATGGTGCTGAACGGAAATGTCGAGCAAAATGACTCTGAATGGCTCTTGCCCCTTTCAGCTCAGTTTCAATAGGTTTATTAATGATAAAGATGATTATTCCTACACTGCGAGCGCTTTTCCTTCCTAACGTTCTGAATGCCATGTCAGTATTGTAAATGGCTTCTAACACTGTACAGACTTACACTGTGGTCCCACTACACGGCTCTGTCAGGCCAGGGCACAGGGTAAAAGGAGACTTCAAATGGATTGGATTCTGAGAGATCCATTTCAGTGAGACTTTCTACAACTCTGCAACTCATGGAATCTTTTCAACATTTAAAAATGACTCAAACAAGAGTACTCTAGGCTTATGATTATGCAAAAACCCCAGGAATTTGTGGTACTGGGAACCTAGAAGCCTCAGGGTTGTCATGATACCAAAATGCTGACTTAAGTACAGCTATTAGCGGAGGCATCATGGTTTTGCTTCTAAAACCATGATGATGAAAGTAGTAAGAGTCTTAAGCCTTCTGAAAATTAGCGCCAACTGTGTGTAGCGTAATAGCTCAACACCGCTTCACCATGTTTGAACTCCGGGAAAAGAAAGCAGACTGATCCCAAATGACTTGAAATGTCTAGATGGTTCAGATTGTAAATAAGTCAAAGATGTATTTTGACCCTTAAACCACTGAGTGACTAATAGACTAGCAGTGGTATTTTAAAGATCAGCTCTGGGGGCGAGAGGTCTGAGGTTCTGAGAATTGGTGTAATGTGGTCAGCTTTCTTAGTCTTCCCGAGAACTCTGGCAGCCATGAGCTGTAGCAGCATGAGCTGACGGTGTGGGTACATTTTTGTAATACTTGTTTGAACATGAATCCTCTACTTCTTGATAATAGGCTGATTTTGTTGCTGACGTGTTGTGGCTACTGCGTCATGAATGAATCGCTCACTGGAGTATACTGGACAACTGAACAAGAATGGGTAGCTGCAGACATACCTGACATGGTGGAGAATTTCAAAACATTGCAGTTGGATTATTCAGATTTTTCTATGGCTCAGACAATGATTAATTAAATCAATTTTAATACTGACATGATATCCATTTTATTACGATGTACCACATCTGTTGCTAGTATTTTTTAACATCCTCCTTATGCGTACCCCTTGCTGTCATTTCCCCAGATCTCCTGGTAAATTAGCTCTCAGATTTATTAAACTACCACACTTCCTGGGAGTGATACACGATACATTCCTCTATCTCAGTTCATTCTCTGTTTGATTATCTGAGCATCTTGGTGAGGCAGGCTTTTCCCTGGTCATTATGAAAGCTTCAAACAAAGAAAAGTGTGATAATTATAATCCATCGCATCACAATACAAACTCAGCTGATGTCAAAAAGTTATCCATTACAGATATTACCATTCTGTTATGATATGAACATAAAGAAGGTTCACAGCTACACAACTTTATTTGTTCCACAAGGGCCACAATAGGTCTTCAACCGTGGCAACAGCAACATAAAACAGTCAGACAGCACAGACAACAAATAATATTAAATTACTGATATGCTACTACTTATGATGATGACCCAGCGGATACTCATGTATAACTAGTCAAGTAACGTTATGTATACATCAACAACAAGTTAAAATAAGAATAAAAATACTAATACTATTAAATATATGAGCAATAAGCACGGCTCAAGCACAAAACGGCAGTCTTTGACTTAACTTCACCTTCCAAAGAATTTGAAAACATGCCAGATACATAAATTGCCACATTGTTGGCAAAGTTCATCATTATTGTGCAACCATGTGGTCGACTGATGAAATTTTTGTTGTCTGAGAAGTTGGTGAGATTTCCAACCTGCCTGCCAATTTTGAGCACTGTCATGGTTGCGGAGATCCAGATAATTTTAGTGAAGGAGTAAGAAAGAATAATAATCCAAGCAATCACAAGAGGACTCCAACATTTCCAGTGGTTGCACCGCTAGAAAAAAAGCACCATAATATTTGACAGCAGCACTCGTGAGCAATATGTGACCAGCAGTACCGCATCTGATGGAAGCAAAACAGAATCATCCATAAAATATTAAGAACATCATCATCCTCATCACCACCACAACTGACCAAGAGAATTCAACAACAGTCTAGGCATGGCTGGTTTTTGCTAGCATGATATCAAAGTGTTTGTGTTGGCCATGAACAGTGATAGTGCTATCCTGTGCACCCCGCTTAGCCCTTTACACAAACTGAAATGGAAAAGGTGTTGGATTTTCTCCACAAGCATCCTCATTACCAGTTTTTCCATGGACCCCAGGCCAGGGCACCTGATATAAAGTCATTGACTTCCACTGGAGGACTATTTTTCACTACAGGATCACAGTCCACTGTTTCCACAACCTCGACATCCTCTGCTGGCTAAGGGACAAGCAGAAGATGTAATAACATATGCGCCACTTGTGCTAGTTACTCAGCATAAGTAATGAACACCTGGCTACCAATATTGTCAGGACCATGGCTCTGCTCGACAGTGTCTAAAAACACTGACTCAAGAGTGTACAGCAACTGAGAGCTGAAGCCCGTACAAGAGAAAAAAATTCCATCCCATGCAGAAAATAGGCTGTTACAAAGCACATTTGCTTCCAAACAAGGTCAGCCCAACCACAAAAAGCCCCAGACTGCCTACAGGTACAACTAGCCCAGTCAGTTATTATGAAGCCTCTGACTGTGTGCATGTAGCATATGGAACTCCATCCATGTTTTGACTGCACGGGTGTAGGGCACTCTTTCTGTGTTTTGTTATATTTAGAGGTTAATGTCAGCGAGTGTGATATTACTGCAGTTTGGCAATGGACTTATGTTGGCATCAAAAGACAATATGAGTAACAGCAATGATAATAGTAACACAAGATTTTCCGCATGTTGCAGCCTTACCAAGTAAATATTTTCCAGATGGATGACGTCTTGCTCACACAAAAAGCAGAGCAACATAAACATATGAATAAGCCATATGATAAAATCAAACATTTTTATTTTTAAGGATTTATTTTAAGGGGTGTGACACACTATGATGACAGTAAATGTGAAACGAGACACAACAAAATAGCTTGTGGAAACGCTGCATAAGTTCTGGTAAAAATGTGGTATATTCTGTTTCTAAAATTAGGAAACATTACTACAGTACTTCATCAGCAAAAGTAGCCAATGAGACTAATGAGACTGGACAAAATAGCACTTCCTTTGACATCATTTGTGCAACTCATTTGTTCAAGCTTAAATCTGTTTTCTGTGTAACAGAGCTACAACACATTGTAGAAGACCCTCAAACTGCATATGCTATGGTGTCTTTTCAGGCCTGATAAACAACCTTCTGAGCAAAGGAGAAACAATACAGCACTTATGAGTACAACTCATGTATTGTGGTGAATGCATTCACACATACAGATGAAGTGACAGAGAACTACAGTAAGCTAAATACCTCTGTCTGTGCAACAAACACCATGCAGGCGTCAGTGCACGCATGGACGCTTGCACACATACGCACTCACATGTACTCCGATGTTGTGACCCACTGGGTCAGCTACCTTGGGGCAAGACTACTGGAACCAGCTCAAGCCTCAGTTCACGTCACTGAACACTGTCACACTGCTGGTACACACACATCCCCACACAAGGAGGTTGTGTGGCCTCCTTGAGGGGGCATGAACCTGCCTGTCAGTCATCTGGATGGGAAACGAGTAGTGGGATGGAGGGAAAGATGGGTGGGTGAACACAGGCCGCAGCACTGAAAGCAGAAATGGCGAGAGGGACAGAAATAGATAGGTAGGAGGTGAAGAAACAGGAAATGGATGGAAAGCAGGAGTTGGGGGAGGGATAGTGATGGGAAGCGGAGGGTTGAGAGATAGATGGAGAGGCAGCTGGGAGAAGGATGGCAACATCAAGCAAGAGAGCAAGGGGCAATGGGAGAGGAGCAAATAGAAAGAGGGTGGTGGGATGAGGTCAAAGAGAAAAAACCCTTTATCTGCATGAGCTGCTGCATCATGGCCCCTCGCCACTTTGCTGCACTACTTACACCAGCTAACATTCTCGTGACAGACAGCTCAGTCTTTAACATTCGCCGACATCAAGCACTGTCACTTCCGCCATCACTATACTTGAGCACAGTCTTAAACAAAGTCTCTGAATTCCTTTCTCGAACCAGTCCCTCTCAAACTTAAAATAAAGCTCAAGACCCTGCATTTTCGCTGACACTTCTTTATATGATGGACTTACAAGAGAAAAAAGAAAAGAAAATTCATTCATTGCCACTGTATTCATTGCTGTATTAACTCTCATGTACATCCCTTTGGATAAAAAATGTCTGCTAAATGAAACTGCAACATTGTGACACTGTAACACTTCTGCTAGCAGTGTTTGTCTCGTGTCTGTGCTCAATCTGCTGTTAAGTAGTGCCGTGCAGTATAACAATAAAGCATTTACATAATGAGGATTTGTGACTGAATGCTTGAATGAGCAGAGCTGAACTTGTACTTGACTGTTTAGTAGTTTTATACAAATAACCTTATGGCCCCATATGGTCATCAAACAGGCTATTAAGCAAAATATTACAGCCACATAATGATGTGCTTAGCATTAGGTCTTGTCATGTTTAAAGCATCACACAGTGGGAAGTAATATAACTGAGTGGACCACATTTAAACTGCAGTGCCTCGCAATCAATTCTAACACGATTTCAGCATTTTATTCATTAAAACTCCAAAATTCACTCAAGTGTTTTATTCAGGATAGAGATGGAGTGACATGTCAAACAATGTAATGAAGATTTTGCTCTTTCTTTTGTCTGCCAAAAGAATATATATGAGTGTGTGTGTATGTGTGTGTTTGTGTGTGAGTGATGCACATGTTCTATTAGAGTAGACCTGTCTTTTACAGCAGATATCAAGTCATCTTCTTCACTGTCAAGCTATTTTGTTTGATACTGCTGAAGTTAAGGCTATGTCTAGTTGCTGGGCATTTGTTTTTCTGTTTGTGTGCTGTGTCATGTTCTAGACCTCCTGGGCCCAAACTTTCTCCTCTGAATTTCATTTCCTCCCAAAAGGTCAACTTTACAAAATAGCTAGAATTACTAAGATATTGCTTTCCCCTTCAGCAAGACTGACATTCCGCCTGTCAGCGTGTTTGATGTTGCTGTTACAACATACATAAGGAGCCAATTCAGCAGTGAGAATGTCTCACATGCTGGTTCTACACCTGCTGCGCAACAGGAAATGTTTGTAAAAGTCCTCAAGCACTTATTCTAAATTCATCTGAGGTGTTTGAAGGGCCCCTGTCACCCCAATCACTGTGGACTTTGCTGTCCAAGTAATTGAGGCAAGCTCCCCAGGGCTCAGGTGCATAACCAATATGTTACTGTTCCTGGTTGCACAGGATGACAGCGAGGCTTCTTCTCATGCCTGTTTTGTGTTCAGAAATAACTCTGGCTTAGCTGTTGTCACTTTCTAAGCTTATGAACATTCAACTGATATGAGACTGAGGCCTCTCACTCACTCCCTCAGCTCTGTTGTCTTTTCTACTGTTATGTTATATACTGTGGCTAGAAGGAGTCAACAGAGTCAATAGACCAGACAATATCTGTGCTTTAATCAAAGGAAGCAAGTGATTTCTGCAACATAGCACACAAAGGATTAGGGTTAGCTAACCTGAATTGAGTAATAGTTTTCTGAAGTGTTTTCAAGGTGTACTCTATATGTACGGTGATGTGTAGGGTGCTTCTGGAGGCACATAGCGTCTCCGAGCGAGTATAAATAACATGCTAGGTAGGGTATCACTTCGTAAGCTTATAATAGCACTGTGTCATGCTTTCTGACATGAGCACACCCAAACACACACTGTGGTCTCAAGCAACCAACTATAGAGGCACAAATATACACACACACACATACACCAACAGATTTATACACTTAACAATGTACTTACATGTATGTTTGTATGTTCACACATGCAGACATGCAACAAGAGGAATGCTCACTCGCACACTTATGTGCATGCACCAACTCTCTCTCTCTCATACACACATACACACATCTCTCTTCGCAGCTGTCAGATGCTGATCATCTCAGCCTGACCACAGAGATCTTAATCTACGAACTGGCCTTGCTTGTATGATGAAGTATTTGTAGAAGCATGGAATTTTTTTTCACAAAATATCTCTTACAAATATGCAAATGCGGCCTGGCACAACAGTGTGATTCAAGAGGATCAAGTGTGTCAATTAGCAGATATGAACTGGAATATATTTGTTCTGAGAAAAGATTTGTAAGGCCTAGTTCCTGTGGTGGTATGTTAAAGTAAAAGAAAATAAATAAACAAACAAACAAATAAATAAACAGGGATAAATGGGATTGGGTCGCACTAATTTTTAACCAATAGGTGACAAATTTGCCTAGTCTAGAGCAGCATGCCCATCGTTTCAACTCATTTTACATGGTGAATTTCATTACTACATCGCTGTTATGCAGAAAACTTCCTACCCTCACTAACCTTCTTCTTCTCATCAACAAAACACAACAGCTTGGAGCCAATGTTCTAGAGATGCTCTCAAGCCTGTGGTCAGATCCAGAGGCTAGTGTTAGACACAGAACTGAATCGTATTAGCAGGGCTAGTGGGGATACTAGCCTGCCATTGCTAACACTGAGTAAAGACATCTAGACTATGACTATGACTTAACATTAGCTTAGCCACGGCAAAGTCCTAAGGTTAACGCAGTTGACTGATATCAAATGACAGGTTGTAGCCTTTAGCCTAGCACTGAAAGAAAGGACACGACCTCAGCTATTAATGAACAACATATCATAGCCATAAGGCTAGTGTTAAGTCCACAGGGGGAGCCTAGCCTATCTAGGGATGACATTAAGAGCTAGCCATTATAGCATGAGGTCCTTGGGCTAAACTATGATAGGACTGCATTGTAAAACCTGTTATTCTATTTAAAAAAAAAAAAAAAAAAAAATGTTTTGTGTATGTGCCTGAAAAATCTCTGGTTTTAAAAACTACAAACTGTCTGAATTTTCTTCCTGGTTTGTCACTGGCAGCAGTTTGCGACTGGTGCTACCCTTCAGCAATGACCCCTGACACGAGGATGTTATGTAAGTCAGAGTGGATACTAAAAACAAACACACAGGGATGGAAGAAGTGTGAGAAAAAATGATGCCACAAAGTGACAGATAAAGAGACTTGTACAGGTGGGCAGAGTGAAGGTGAGAGATGGAGGAAACAAAACAATAAGCAAAGAGGTCAACTCTAATGCCTCCGAACCAGAGAAGAGGGCCTCCTCTAGAGTCTAATCTGATTCTCTATGGAAGAGAGATAAAGGAAATGTGGAGTGAGGAGAAGTACTTTGAGATAACTGAGGGGGAGAGGGAAATGGATGATGGAGCGGTGAGGGAATAACAGCTAAGAGAAAACAAGAACATGGAGCTGAAGGAAGGAGCTGGCAACTTACTAAGGGGAGAATGAAGTGGAAAACAGAGTGACGAAAAGGACAAATGACTTCTGCTGCTCTCCTCCACCTCTCCTGTCCTCAGCTGACAGTCTCGTGTTTTCAGCTGTTGTTATGGTTATGCATTTTACACATTGCTATGACTAGAGAGGAGAGAGGTGCGAAAAATTGAAGAGGGGGTTTATATCTTCATCAAGTGAAACAAGGGATTTCTAAGAGGTGGTTCCTGAACTGTCTGTCTGTCTTTCTGTCTCACTTTCCTCTTTAACCTCTCTTTCTCTCTGTCTCTTTACCAGCCTACTTTCTCCTCTTGTTTACCCAATTCACTTTAGTCTTTGGAGACTGTAATCCTTTCAGGCAGCCCAAAACGTATCAAAGACATACCAGAAAGAAATATATCCCCTTTCAAAAAGACAAACTTAATGGTGCCTCTCCTTCAATTAATAGCTAGGCAACAATAAACGGGTTGAGCCTTCGGATGATGCAGTTTCCCTCTGGGCCAATCACTGACAAACATGTCACCTTGTGTTGCTCTGCCTGTAAATCCCCATTCACATTAGAGCTAAATATGGTTGTCACTCTTAATTTTAGCACTTAATCCAGTCAAGTTCAGACAACGATAATAATTTTAAAAAATCGTTCACACAGTTTTTAATGGGGGCAACTGGTAGTACACAATCAATTAAAAAGATTGTGCTTGTTTATACCTGCAAGCATTCTCAGTCTTTAAAAATATGTGTGTGTATATGTGTGTGTGTGCATATGTATCGACACAGAATATGAGTGACTTCAGTTATTAACTCTGGTGTTGAGAGCCAAGCTGCTGATGTGAACAGGGCTTATTGTTTTTGAAAATGCTCCAACGCAATACTGATGCAATGCAATTTTCAAGCTTTGCCAAAATCCAGTGAGTAGTGTCTGAGGTATCGACACATGCACAAATGAATATACAACGTGAAAATTCTCTTTGTGCTAATCAAATTTGGAATTCAGTGATGAGATGCATCACTACCATACCACCTGGTATACACGAGCACACTGTATTCCCCTAAGCACTACGCCCAGCGAGAAAGCGTCTCGCATGAATGCACCAACCAACAAACAAAGCACCAAATGAAATAACAAGGCTTTAGTTAAGGAGAAAGACACGGACTAATTGGATGGATGAAACTCTGCACAGCTCGGCTCCTCACATCAGCCAGTGTCTGTACAAGAGGAAGAGACGGGAGGAAACAAGATGTTAAGACAGACAAGAGCTGTGATAACACTAACTGCCCTGGTCACACTTGGCCCACTCTCAGCAGCTCGACTGTGTCTCTCTCTTTCACACTTTCGCTCTCTCTTTCTCTTTTTCGCATACACAAACACAGTGACAAAATTCAACAGTGCTCTTTGTCCCCTCACTGTTAACTGTGGTACATTTTAATCAGCATCTGTCCATTTTGTGCTCAAACCGGATGGGGTCTCAGCTGGACTGAATATTAATGCTGTCTGTCTACAAAGATAAGAACAGCTTCTTTTTATGTAAATGCTATACATAGAGAAGGGGAAATTGTGTGTGTGTGTGTGTGTGTGTGTATGTGTGTGTGTGTGAGAGAGAGAGAGAGAGAAAGGGAGGGAGGCAATGTATGTGTGTGTGTGTTTGTGTTTGTGATGCATGGCAGATTATATTCCTATAATAGCCCAGTGAATGCAGAAAATAGGCTGTGTAAATCACTTGAGTTCAGGCAGATAAGTCAAGCATTTACCACATGAACAGATAACAATGCAGAACCATAGCAAGTACTAGCAGATAAAACATACAACAAAACACGTTTCCTGGGTAAGTGCTGACAGGGGATTTTAAACTGAAAAAATGAGGAAGCGGTCTTATCAGCTTCTCAATATAATGAGAGACTATCATGAACCCTGGATCCACTGTCAACACTACAGAATAAAGAAAACATAAAGTCTGATTCAATTCAGCATTCCTCAGCATCCACTGGACGGGGCCACTTAAGATGACTTGCCACAGTGTTTTGGATAACACTGGATTATTATCAGCCCTGATAGTACTGTCACATTGTTGACACACGCGATCTAAAAAGACTGTAGCTCGTTATCATAGAAAAGGCATGGCTTTGCTGAATACTCAATGTACCTTTGATGTAATTTACAGGGCAATTTTTTAAAATAACTGTCTGTCATCTTTGGCTAATCAGTGGAGACTAATCAATCTATCAATTTATGTTTGAGCTACACTACAGCCATTAGGTATCAGGCATTGCCATTGGCTATCAAGCAAATGTTTTCTTGGAAATCAATGAAAAGTGGTTTATTGTTCATGTTGTGTTTGCAGTGCATCGCGTCCAATGACCATATCCAACCTCAAAACATTGCCAAGACTCAGCTGATGTGGCTGTGCATTCTCAAACAGTACATTAAATTAAAGAAATTAATTAAAGACAAATAAAGTTGATATGGAAGTGCCCAAGATTAATAATGCCTCAAAGTAAAATTAAAATTCCTGATGGTACAAATGAAACAAAAGCGTGCTGCAAAGTGTCAGAAATGTCATTATCTTTGCTATACACTGCAGACTTAGGAAGCATATTCTACTAAATGGATCTATTGTAAGTCAAGTTTTTTTTTTGTTTTGTTTTTTTTTTAGTAACAGGAAGTCAGTCCTAAACACAAAGCCAAAAAGTTATTTTAAAAAAAGAAAGAAATAAGACTAACAAACCCAAAATGAAAGCATCCCAAACCTTTTTAGTCTGAATAGGAATCAGTTTTGTTTTTGATTCAAATGCACAGAGGAAATCAGAAGATACGATAAAATGCAGTTGACAGATGTTAACAGTGTCAGTTAAGTTACGACCTCGGTTCACCTCACTTTGAGGACTGAAACCGGCGTTTCTCAGGAGCACACTGCAAGATCTAAACCACAACCCAAATCATTTCAGACAGACACTATCTGTTGTGCAATGAGTAATGAGGACAAATCTCAACAGCATGGCAGTTTCCGATGGCACGAATAGTGCCACTGAATGAGAAACTTGTACGTGAAAAAGTCATTTGATCGTTAGTATTACAGCACGCTAACAGTATATATTTATAAGTGGAAACAATGATTGTGAGTGATTGCACGCAGAGGCCGGTATTTTCCCCAAGAAATCTACTGCTGTTCTACTTACGTGGCATGATCCCCTGGTTGACCAGCTCTTCTCTGGTTCTTCTCTGTTGTAGCTTCAATTGGAGAACTGCAGAAGACATCACAGAGACAAAGAGAGAAAGAGAGAGAGACAGAAAGAGAGACAGACAGAAAGAGAAACAAGCATCAGCCACTGCAAAAGCATGAATGAAGAGCATCATCAAAATGACAAATACCAGCCCTCCCTCAGTTTCCTGCCCTCTGATCTTCTTCTGCTTCAGCAGAAGTAAAATGCAGGTGATGCCTTTGTGTGGATGACAATACCAACTAAGTAAAACTAAGGTACCTGTATGAAAATCACTCACACAATGATAAAAACAACAGTAAACATGAATCCTCAGTGAGGTATTAAGCCCTCCTCTTGGCCAGTTGGTGACAAATATTGCTGTGACTGTGCAACATAACTATATCTTTTATTTATCTGATTTTCCTCTCTCATTTCTATCGCTGATGCTGGAGCTCCTAGTTGTCTTGAATGCACCATTAATACATGTGGGCTCAAATAACAACCATAACAACCATGGAGGAGCATGACACAGAATGAAACTTCCCACAACACTCCCATACAGAACGGGACTCAGCCCAACCAAGACAAGATGAGGAACTTGGACCTAAAAATGGGTGTACTTCTGTCTTTTGAATGTGGTTTGGATGTGGGAAATCTAACCCTGAGCTGAAAACAGTAGTTTGCAAAGTACACTGCAGATGGGTTCCCATTAACAAATATGTCACTTTGTTTTAAGTGAAATTTTGAATGCTGGTATGCAGCAGTAAGATGCATCAGTCTCTCAACTTTTGGCAACAGGTAACAGAGCAATGAGGGGCATCACTCCCTTAACATCTTGTAAAGTCTGATCAGTGGCATCCATAATATTGTGTCTTTTATACAGAGAATTCAACATACGTTGTAGTGACCCCCTTAGGCAAATTCTGAGAAAGATGCAGTGCAGAATTGACAGACTAAATACTCCAAAGTTTCATCAAAAATCCTTTCAGTGGCATAAAAGGTAATGTGCGAGACAGATGCATGGACCGGGGCCAATCCATAATCCCAATTTCATCCCACAGGATAATGTTAACACATGTTCAACCCAGGCCTGACATGAACAAAGGCTTTTGATAATGGTGTGCTGACACATTAAAGGGGCTCCACATAAAGGTGTTCATCTACCCTGGTAGCAGTTTCTGCTGCTAAAAGACCTGAGGAGTTCACACTCATGAACTCATGCACACCAACACAGCAAGTTTCGACAGTGTTTGATAAAATAATATCAAACACACAGTATTCTGACACCTCTTTACCACAGACCCAGAGAAAGAGCGAGTGAGCAAGAGTGAGAGAGAGAGAGAAGGGGAGGGAGGCAATGTATGTGTTTGTGATGCATGGTAGATTATATTCCTATAATAGCAAAAGGCGGGTCGGGTGTGATATGAGATACAGTGTTGGTTTTAAAGGCAGCAATTTTCTAAACTCATTAGACTGTTGTTGCTGTTCTATTAGTTGCTTCAACCTGTTTGGTCACATGATGTTATTTATCAAAAATCTCTTGCATGTAAAAATCCCATAAATACAATATCATCACAATATTGATAAAAAAGGTATTTGGTCAAAGATATTGTGACATTTGATTTTGTCTGCATCGCCTAGCCCTACTTTCACACAACATCTAGTTGAAGTCATTAAATTGTGGAGGCTCAGTTTTTTTCTCAATCGCTTAGACACAATCCCCAAATGTGTTCTCCAAACAGTTCCTCCAAACCTCACACCATTAACACAACTGACCACAGCCCTATTTCAATTCTCACTGTGCTCACAGAAAATGAAAATGCAATAGCACATTTTGGAAAACACTAAAGGCAATTGTTATTGTGTCGCCACACTTCTCAGTCAAGCATGACATACAAATGATAATGCTTTGAAACTATACTCATACATGTTACACATTACTGTTTGGTCTCAGCCAATACATACAGGCATTGTAACTCTTATTGCTCCATTCTCAGCAAAACTCAGTGAAACCCTTAGCATTAAGCCTATACAGTATGTGCTTCTGGGCATTTAGCATTCAGGGTTTGCACCTGTGGAATGAGACTGACAAAGTGTTTTCTGTTATTCCTCAGGTGTGAGACGTGAAGTGACTCAGATGTCTCGCTGGACTTTTGTACAAACACAATGACTGTTAAAAAATATTTTACATGCAATGATTTACCCAATAAACTGCTGTGTCATCCCAGTGGGAAATGTACATAACTGTAGAACGCAGGTGTCCAGTTACAGTACTACAGTGTATTGTGATGGTCCTTCTGCAGTATTTGGATTTGATGTGAACTACGTTTTATATGTATTTTGCAGAGGGTGAACACACTTGGACACAAGTGACACAGCCACTGTGTCAAACAAGCTGACTTGTTGAATCGTCCTACGTTCTGGTTCGAAAAGGAAAAGAAACACTGAATGAAAATGGAGCAGATAAAAGAGCACCTTGCAGATGAGGTTCAATCTTTTCACTGGGGATGAAAGCAGATTTCTGTTTCCTGGTTTCATCTCTGCCTCCTTTATTTTATGGTTTGCTAAATGTTACACTACCTCCGCACGGACATTAGTGCACAAAACCTGTACACTTTGTTATTTTTTTAAAGATTATTTTTTCGGCATTCCTGCTTTATTTGACAGTCCCATTAGAGCGACAGGAAAGGCAGGGGAGAGAGAGGGGATGACATGCAGCAAAGGCCTGAGGTCAGATTTGAAATAGCCATGCAAACTTCTCTGAACCACACCGTGCAGATGGAAAAGCGTGTTCCAGCCTTTAATGGTTAGAGCGTACACAATGATCAAAAGGACAAATACATTTCATTAACTGCACGAAAATCACTGGTTGAAATGCTAAGACAGCCCTTGTTAACATTTTTTTTTTTTTTTTTACAAGATGACATGTAGGAAAATTGTCTTTGAACATAGCGACACCTCCAACTGAGCACTGACTGAAAGATGAACCAAGCCAAGTCTAATAAGAAATACAGTACCACTTTGGAATACAACATTGTTGTGTAATCCAGTTAACAACTACATTATACTAAATGCCAGTGGAAAAAGTGTCTTACTGTGGTGTTACTCTAACCGATTTCAAGATCATGAGATCATAGAACATAGATTTTAACCCTTGTACATGTAAACATTCAATACAAGCACAAAAGCTGCAGTTATGTTGCATGCCCTCCACTTACACCAGAGAAAGCTTGGCAAAACAATCAATAAATAGAAAATGCACCTAGTAGAGTGCAGACCCCTGCCAAGGAGACAGATCCAGTATTTGCCTTCGCCCAATAGTGCGGTATGTCCCCGTTCTGTCAGCTGGTTGGATCTGATACACACACATTAAAGTCAGCTGAACCACCTACACCGGTTGTGTTACGTCTGCAGCAGCTAGAAAGATCTGAGATGGATGGTGCGCTCAGCAGAGCAGCCAATGTCCTCCATTCATTTTATATTATATATCATGAAAACTGCAACGATTAAACGCTTTTGAAATCTTTTAATAAGGTCGTCGAAATTACAACAGTATGACCTGTATGTCATTTCATTCAATACTACTGAGACAGTATTTTTACAGCAGCGCTTTAACATTGGAGTCTGTGGCACTCCCGTGTCTAATCCCGGCATGAGGTCAGCTAACCAAACGTGGCGCTGTGGTGCATGAGGTGAATTGCTACACGGTCATAGTTAATTGTTGTGAAATTTTAATCAACTCCTTGTTGGACTAACCTTTCTATAGTTTCATGTAAATCCATTCAGATCTTTTTACATATCTTGCCCAAAGACAGACAGAAAGACAAACAGACTGATCAATGAAATTAGCATTAAGTAGCAATACAACACGGCTCTAGAAACATGTGTTTTTTCTTAGACCGGTGTCTAAGGTCTAAGAAGTCTACATTAGTTCTGTAGCACCACAGAGGGCTATTTTTCAACATACTGTGACCCGTCTGCAGTCATAATGTACGTTTTGGCCTGAGCACTCTGTAGCTGTGGCTGCGGTGTTGCATAGAGGGGATGAAGTGAGAAAATGTGACACCCTGCAGTCACAAACTGTCCATTGTACAAACACTGTGGCTTGTAGCTTGCATGTATGCGTCTGTGTGATCACTGTCAGTCTCATACTGTGTCTCTGTCCTCTTATGTAAGGAACATCAGTAATATCTATACAGAGAAAAAGAATGAATGAAGTAGACAATTCTGTAAGTCTTACCCCGGATGGATCAGAGAAGGTCATGACTTTCAAATAGTTATACAATTTTTAAAAATCAAATTGACTGACTGACAAATGACTATCGTTTCCTCTTTGAAAAAAAGCCCTTGGTTTCACCGGTTCCTGATGGTAATGTGAGAACTTGTGTTCTCGCGTGACTTTGGCACATTAAGTTCCATTCACTTCCACATGAGGCCAATGTAGCATTTCAGAGCTGTGACGTGAGCTATTTAGTTGTGACTGTACAAATAGGAGAAGCATGCCAAGACTACCGCAACCATCCGAAAGATCTTTGTTGAACTTTGTCATCAGTAGAAGTAAGTTTGATGGCAGACGTGCAAAACAAGTTAGTGCCAGTTTGTCCACGCTCATCAGGGCAGGTGCTGGGTTGAATGAACGTTTAATGATTTTGTGACCTGACGAAGGCCGAAGTAGCCTGAAACACTGTCATCTAATTAAAATGCTTAATGTTACCATGGAGCAAACAAGAGCCATCAGCACAAAGATGTTAGCCAAAGACATGCTTCCCATCAGCTTTGTCGAGGAGTTCGGTAGGGGGTCAAAAGTAGTTCCCTTTGGATATGAAACAGCATTTTGCCTGAAATACCCATCCCTAAAATGGATCCAAGAAGCCAGTATTTGCTGTTGAGTCTTCTGGACAATTTGTAGGTCTATGTCTCAAAGGTCCCTACACAGTCTGCACCTAGAGTCCGGCTTCCATTGACCCGGAGCTGAGAGCCTCAGCGCTGTCCTTCAGCCCAGCCTTTTCCAGCCACTGGTAGGATTTCCCAATGTCAGCCACTTCTGCAATCTGCTAGTGGTACATTCCACAGAGGGGCTTGGCTCGCCATGGCACCTTCTCTCCTTGCTCCTCATTCACATTCCCTCTCTACTACTGTCTGAGATAATCCCTTAGCAGTTTATCCGTGGGAACCTCTTTAAAGATGTGCTCATGGATGCTTCATGTTTCATTCAGGACAGTGGCCTTGACACTCACTGAATGACTTTGATCCCCCTCTTCCATCCTCTGGTCCACATCCCCGCTTCCCTCTCCATCTCTACATAAGCAGCCTTGTATTGTAAAAATGAAAGTAAAACTTGAAATTATATAGCATGCACCAAATTCACATCTTGATAAGTTTCTAGCACTTTTTAAGATGCGTTAAGCTACTTAATATGAGTGAACAACACAAGACAGTTCAGTCACTAGCCACCGCCATTGTTGTTTCTGGAAAAAATAAGCAGAACTCAGTGCCAAAAATTACTTGGATTGGATGTTAGTTTGCTTTTTTTTCTCTGCCAAGGCTTATTTATTTGAGAGATATATTTTAAATGTATATGACCTCAACAACATTTCAGCATGTTCATGTTTTTAAAGTAATGTCTTCTGGAAGTGATGATACAGGCCTATATTTTTTAAACAGCCAAGTTAGTGAAGTTTTGGTGCAAAACGGTCTTCATAGTCATGCATGAAAAGGTTGGATTTACTTTTCCAAATTAACACTGCATTGCACTGAATTTACAGTACATAAAGTAACAGAATCATCCCCACAGCCTGTGGAGTTAACATTAGACTTCAGGTCTAAATTGGGCAGCAGTTGTTTCCTGGCATTCACTTTGACCTGAGATATACTTTTTCCCTGCCCCTGAATCCTCTTCAACATTATTCCCATGGCAGGTAACAACCACTCACAAGTAAGTTGCACTTTGTGTCCCTCACCCCCTCGTCTCTTCAAAAACAGAGTGTCTTCTTTTTTGTTAGTCTCTCTCATGTCTGTTGAAAACAAGCATTCACCCCTCTCTTTATCCCTGCAATCTCTTTTGCTTAGAAAACAGCTTGACAAGCAATTATCTCTCTCATGCATCTGTTTCTCTTGTCCCTGTTATCTACTCAGCTAAAGTCTAAATGAGATCCAACCTCTAAATTGTTCACTGTTTTTAAAAATTAATGTTTTTTTTTTCTGCACAGAGTGTTTTTGTTCACTGATGTTTCAGAACACCCGATAAATCACATCATCCAAGTTAGTAAGAGCTGACTTTGTGGCTGTGGCCTGTGGCAGTGAGGCTCTACAGACAGTCCTCTGTGTGTGTCTTAGCCTAAGCAAAAAACAATTTTCTCTGATTTCTGTGTTACGGGCCACAGCTAACGAAAGATGGTATGGCCATTCCCCCTGGCGGTAGGCAGGATTTAATGGGTTTCTGCGGGCAAACATGGGCAGACTAATAAAGCAAACACCGAGAACTAAAAACAGGCGTAATATTTGTACACAAACACACACAGACACAGTGGACACATAAGCTCACACACAAAGCTTCACTTGTGGCTACATACTGGACGGTCGTGCAAGTGCGAATACTGATAAATTCATGGAACATGTCCACATACACATGCACTCTCTCCCCATTTCTCTCTCTCTCACACACACACACACACACACACACACCTACACACAAACATCTTTTCGAGACAGATGACTTGTGCCAAGAGATGACAGGCAAGTGATGCAAGGTGCTGATACAGAATCTATTCTGGGAAAGTGTGCTCATTGCTCAAATGCCACTACACAACAGTGAGTGTACCTTCCTCCTCTCAACAACAATATAATGGGGACTATGAGCAATTCTACATCGGTCTGATGGATATGGCCCTTCTGTGTCGTCCTGAATCAACATTTAGAGCTACGTTTGAAAGGGATCTTGGCTTGTTACCTGTGACTCTTAAAAAAGTCCCATTTAATCTCTCTGTTTTATCACTATGCCAGTTATATTCTGTGACCTGATTATTAACGTCATGTCTAACACTGTTTACGTCACTGGCTTTTGTTTGACTGCTGTCTGTAAGGACTTTATTTAGAAAAGCGCTACACAAATAAAACTATCATTATCCCCAAGCTGCCTGTTTCTCTGTGGTAATTCTGCCCCTGCTTCAGCCCTAACTCTCTCAGAGCAAATCAATTATTTTGTGCTCTTTCTCTCATTCCCTAGCTGCCTCCTCCTATTTCTCCATTGCTAATCCATCCAGTTTTCTATTTGTGTCCGTGCTGTAACAGCTTTGAGACTAATCCTGGACAGCCTGTTGAATTATAAGGAATATTACTGTAAATGACTGACAAAGTCACACTAAAATACAAACACTCACACACGCACGCACACACACACACACACACACACACACACACACACAAATACACACACACAAATACACACACACTTCCCCACAGGAGAAACCTAACGCTTGACCCATGTGTGGATCTTGGTTTGAACCAAGGTCTGCAGGAGAGGACACGTGCATTCAGAACCTCTTGTACCAAAGCCAAGCTGGTAGTCTGGCCTGCCAGGTCAGCCAGTCTGCACTTAGCAAAAAATCTTTGTGGGTGGGGGGTAATAACTGACAGTTCTGAGGAGAGGAAAGGAGAGAGTGTGACACACCGACCGATAAGTGGATGCAAATGAGAGACACAAAGAGAAGGCGAAAGTGTTATACTCAGTAAGGGATATAGGTCATTTTCCAGATTGCTGAATAAGTCTCTGGGCAAACCGGAAAACCACAATTTGCATATCAGTTTCTTACGTGACTCTCTGGGTTACCAGATCTTAGCTCATAATGGTTCAGAGTCTCCACTGGCATGCAAAGATGTCTCATGTTTCCCAACGTCTGCAATGAGATACCTAGGTCCATGCCACTGATTTAGCATACATAGCCTAGTAGCTACAAAATGTATATACTTCACATTTCTGCTAATCTTTTCCTAAACCATGAAACTGTATTTTAGAACTCCAATATCATTTTTCCTAGCTTTCATCCAGCCATTGGTTTCCATTCATTCCTCTACGAAAATGAACTTTCAGAGACTTCAAACTTTTTTCACACCAGTATTCCATCACCGTACAAAAGTAGCCCACATTTGTTTTCCCAAAAGCAGCAGCACTGTTGTGTTTTGGTGACTTGAATTCGGGCAGAGCGGTCTGAATGCATCTGAAAGCCTTCCTGGTGGTGCATTCAGGGGGCCTCTGACAACAGTAGGCAACAGTCATTTTCCATAGACCAACTCAGGAGCTGTGTTATCAGTAAACCTAACCCAGAGGACAAAAGGCATCAATGCTGTGAAGACAGTGACAAGATATCGTGATAGTTTTTAACCAAAATGGCCATAAAACTGTGTGGTAAATGTACTCATCTGTTTTCCCATATATTGAATTTATGGAAATGCACAGCTCCACTCTGACCTCAGATGTACTCCAATGTTAAAGATGATGAATTTGCTTTCTATGAAGCAACAGTTTCCACTCAACAATTCTACTGACTACTCTTCTGAACAGTCCCTCCACTGGAAAATAGTCCCTAGGGAAACGTTTGCTTTACACAGCCAATTATCAGTTCTGTGGTTTATGAATGGCAACAACTTTGTTAGTCGTAGAGGCAGAAATTATAAAGTGGATGTTTCAAGTAAAAATTCAAATTTAAAAATCATGGGATTTTGATTTTATATGTTCTATCTTGCATGATTTGCAAAATGGCTTGTTGTAATGTAAAACGTGGGTAAACTGTAGTAAATGGACCATACATTCAAAGTTGCCTGTATGATCTTTTAAGTTTAAAAACACACATTACACAACTGCATACAGAATACTTGACACTATACACCAGTAAAAATCTAATCCTGTTTGCATCCACCTGTTTCAGTGTATCTCAAACCCTTCCCCACAATTCCATATGCTAAGGCTACGGCACAGTTTCACAGACTTTAAATAGAGATCAGCAGTAATCCATGTAGAGATCTTATATTTGGAGTTTAGCTTAATCCATGTCTGGCCCTGTTTAATTACACTTCAGACTTCTGCAGAAGTCTCTGAGAGCTTAAAGTGTTTTCCTTTTCTAAATCAGTCCGTACTGCTCTCTGTCGAGACCCATCTCTCTACAGCCAAAGTAACAGGTTCCTGAGTTCATGTATTCATGGCACAGTGTGCTGTGCCTGCCTGGCTCAGCCCCAGCTGTAGCCCAGCCACATGTAGACTATCTGATCCACTTAGCACCTGAGCCCAGAAAATAGACCTGGAGGACATTGTGAGTAAGGGCTATACACTTAAACAACCCCTCCGATTTGTGATTTTAGCTGACAGAAACTGCCTGGGTGTAAATTTTTGAGCAAATACTACACTTCTGCTCTAAAAAAAACACCCATCTCTTAAAGTCAATGAAGTTAACCACAATTTCAGCAGATCATCAAAACCGTCAAAGCAAAAACAAGACAGCTCTTTGATCAGGTGCCTGGTTAGCACAAGAGCAACCAACAACAAACAGGATTTTCTCAGCAGGGTTAGAATGATGTCTAATTGCCTGAGTGAAAATATTTACCCAACAAAGTTAACTAGGGGACTGTAACTTGATTTTGATTCCATTTAACCTTCAGACAAAAAAAAACAAAAAAAAAAAAAAAAAAAAAAAAGATGAAACCAGGGATTAGAAAAGACCCAGGAATTAGAAACATCACCAAATGAAGCAAAAGGAAAAGAAAACACACAATACAGTTAACATGGGAGACATGTATAGTATTCCAATCCATTCCACATGTGTCAGAGAACTTATAGGGAAAAAAAGACAAGAACAGCTGAAACAGAGCTGCAATTAGTGCAATTAATGCAGCAATTAAATTGTTTTAATTCTCAATTAATCTATTGATTATTTTCTCAATTAATCAATTTGTTTTTAGTCCATAAAATGTCAGAAAATAGGGGAAAATGTTGATTACAATTTCCCACAGTCCAAGGTGATGTCCTCAAATGCCTTGTTTCGTCCCAACCAACAACCCACAGCCCAAAGAGTTTTAGTTTACAGTCACAGAAGACTAAAGAAATCAGACTACACATACAGTATGAGAAGCTGCAATCAGAGAATTTGGAAATGTTCCTCTTAAAAATCACTCAAAATGATTAATCAATTATCAGAATAGTTGGTGATTAATTTAATTGTTGGCAACTAATCAATTATTTGACTAATTTTTGCAGCTCTAGGCCAAAGTATTAAACCAGCAGGTTATATACATTCTACATGGCATGCATGAATATATGACTGTTTATATGTGTGTGTATGGGAGGCTTAACACACAACAGGTATCCCACCTTGCCTGAGGCTCTGACAGGCCTGGCGCTCTAACTCAAACCGTATGGCTCTCTTATCCATCTTGCTGCTGATTGGCTGAGGCCTAAAAGGGGTGGGATCAATGCGGAGGCAAGACAGCGGTTCCAGCATGGCGAGTGGGATCAAACTAAGAAATGATTATAAATGAGAGGTCCATGAAACAATCACCACGTGAACAGGAAACATGGGTCAAAAAGCTGCAGAAATTCCATGGAATTCAGCTTAGTCCAGGTGGTTATGTGGTTGTTGTTTCATATTAAAGCCAATAATTAAAAAAAAAAAAAAAAAAAAAAATCAGTCACAAAATGATAAAATAATGTTCCGCTACAAAAGCCAAGTTACTGCATACTGTTGTTGAGATTGAGAAATGGCAGAGGTTGCCCTTTGGAAAAGCCCATAAAAACAACTTTCACACTAGGCATGGACAAAAATGAGTCCAGAAAAGTCAGGCTCTTCTTAGGTTCTTGACTCAAAAGAGATTTCTCCTCTTCTCTGAAAAAAGGTATCTCCTGTCTCCTGCCACTTTTTTTGACAGACTTAAAACAGATGCAATAAGAACCATCAAGAGGACATTAGTGAAAAGGTAAACTACTGTGGGTTTCCAGGGAAAATAAAGCTATCCCAGCTACAGTATAGCTTCAAAGACTGTTCCACTATATCTACTGCGGACAGAACTGACCGAGCAGGAGGTGTGCATGTGTGAGTGTGTGTGTGTGTGTGTGTGTGTCAGATGTCGGTGAATCTGTGATCAAGCACTGTCACAGCTGTTGCTGTGCTCAGTCATTCAACCGTTGACAGACACAGGCAGGCGCTCAGAAACACACACACACACACAATCACACACACACACACATACACACACACACACACACACACAAAAAAACATATAGGCATACTTCCATACCTAGAAGAGTGCCATTCCCTCTCACCAAATTCCTCTCACTTTGCACTTATTATCTCACTTTAGTGGTGTCAACATTAGTGTATGCACCCCTCTATAGTCAAGCCACACACACACACACACACACACACATACACACACACACACACACACACACACACACACACACACACACACACACACACACACACACACACACACACACACACACACACACAGATTAGTGCATAAACTATAAGCTGATTAACCACAGAAACTTAATCAGTTAAAATTCAAATGAATTTTGATTAGAAATGATTCATTCTTTAATTAATGCTTCAATAAAATGCTTTCCAAATTTTATATGGCGATACACCCTGTTTTTGAGCTAGCCTATCTGACATTTTGGCCTACAGGTGGCACTACAGTAGAGTGGCAATAGTGTCATCAAAATCAAACAAGAACCTTCCTTTTGGAAATATAGGTGCATGCTCTTAATATCATAGTAATCCACTGACTAGATGTAGTAATATTTCATGTGCAAATTTGTCTTTTTGGCCTGAGGTTGGCACAAGGGGAAAGAATGTGAGGTTTTGAAAATTGAGTGTCCATCTTCTGGTCAATCAACTTGTCATGAATTTTGCTCATCAAATTTCATTACAATCAGCCTAATAAACTGTCACCAAAATTGACAGGGTTCATCATCCCAATAGATGGCAGGATATGTTACCTTGGAATAAAGTGTTAAAGTTAAGTAAATGGACAGACAGACAGACAGACCGACATTACATGACATGCCATACATGACATTACACATTATAAAATATCTATAACTATGTTTTTTGTTTGTTTGTTTCTTGTTTTTTGCTGCAGCTCAGACAGAGTAAGCAACTGTGACATTTTACTGGGTTGTGGTAACTTGTGATGGGAATTTGTCATAATTTTTGATCAATTCATAGATTAAATTATTAATCAAAAATACAATTAATAGATCAGTCAATGATAGATAGTCACAAGACCTAGCACAATACAACTGTCTGTCTGTCTGTCTGCCTTACTGGCTGTAAGGGCAGGCAAACTGCTGTTTACTCCATCATTGAACAAATCAGAAGAGTGACATTCAAACTAGAAGGGAACCAAATATCTGCACTGCTACATCTGAAAATGCAGATTTCAGTCCTATTCCAAGTGGACTGCGATGTGGCTTGTTAGGAGTGACAGTAGAATTCAAAGCAGCTACAGGAAACAACCCTAAAATGCAAAGTTTGATGGATAAAAAAGCGACCAATTTTGACATCTGACAGCCAGCAGTTTCTCATGCTTGGGAAGTGTAGCATAACATACTCAACTGCGGGCACACCGCAGTCAGCACTGATGCTTATAGTCATCTTTTTTTCATGTGTTCTGCACTGGTATGAGCACCAGAGAATGTAATTTGTGGCAAAGAGCACAGACAAATCCATCATGCTCAGCTAAACTTGCAGGGACAGGAGTCGGATATAAAAGGTCAGCCATTAAAATCTGTAGCCTGGCGGTATGACCCAAACCCTGCCTGATAAACAAGCTGCTTGGGAGTCTATGTGACTTTTGTTTGCAAGTGCAAGTTTGTTTGTAACTGGGCAGTGTCAACCTAAATGAACAAAATACTAAAATACAACAAAGTAAACTTTCCAATCTGGTTTGGACCAAAGAAAGCAAAAAATATGATGCTACCCTTAGTATAAAAAACCTGTGCCTGTCTGTTTTTCTGTATGTCAGCCTGCATCTACAGCAAACTGTTTCAGCACTGTTTCCTCTGTAATTTTAATACAGCTATGGTGCTTTGGGCAATAATTGTAGTTCTGTCTCATATGTGTCACTGTTTAGGTCTTAAGTTTTGTTTAAAGTTGAGGTTCTAGCGCTAAAAATGATTTCAATTATTATATAATCAGTACTTCTAAAGCACTTGAACTACACAGAGTTTAGTTTAAGATAATAATAATACTAAGGCTAAATTACAACATTTATTCTCATTTCACATTTACTCTTGCAGTGGTGGTAATTTCCTTGCTGTGGTGGTGCACCGCTGCAAAATGAATACAGAGGAAATACTGGCTTCGGTCTCTCTGACCCTGCCTTTCAGCTTCATTGTCTGTCTTTTCATCCGCCTGTCAGTAAAAAAAAAAAAGAGAGAAAAAGAAAAAAGAGAAAGTTCCATTCCACTGACAGTTTCATTCATCCCCATTATTGCGTATCTGTCTGGGCAACATCAGATAATATGACATGGCATTAAGAGGTTCGAGAAGGGCCTTTCAAGGTGAAAGCACAAAGCGACCCTTGCTCATCTGTCAGTCAGCATTAAAATGAGCAGGCAACTCTGCTCATGTTCACATTATTTTGACGAGGAAGATGAATGAAGAGAAGGAAGGGACATGAAGCATACATTAGCATGTATGTGTCAGCGATTTGTCTATGTGTGTTAAATATGCAGGATGCAGTGTCCCCAGGCAGAGCGCTCCTCACTTCGATGAGGAGGGGGAAAACAAATCAGGACTGTGATCCCCCACTGCTTCAGATAAGCCTCCGACCATTCGCTGGCAGGGTTAATCCTTCTTTCCTGTATGTGTTTGTGTATGTGTGATTCCCAGGAAGTTGTATCCATGTATAAGAATGTGTGCCCTTTTGCGCATCGGTAATGAGTCTGTGTTTGTGTGCGTGTGTGTGCACATGTGCAGTCAGCGTGTGTTAGTCTGTGTATACCCTAAAATGTGCGCTCACATCAGCCATAAATAATGACAGGAGCTGTTAAGGGCTCAAACTATATCCTAAATCAGTCTCTGTCTAACTCTGTCTTACACACATGCACACACACACACACACACTCACACAGCTCTGTTCAACTATATCAGTAGCAGCAGATGTAAATCACCGTTTATCACAGCCGAAACAGACAGAGTGACACTTTGATGCTCCTATAGGAGAGTATTTTCCTCCACTGAAAGCTGTATGAAGGTCAACCTAGTGATTTTCACTGCTGACATTTAAGCTTCAGGTTAAGTGCTATCATCAGCAGTTGATAACAGCTGTATTTCACAAATACATTTTTCATAGAGGAAAAATCTTGTAAACCATGGGCTCTTCAATTTGTTCATCCTGGGAACCAAAAGAAGTGGCAAAAACAACCTGATAAAAACAATCTCTGTATGATTAAGTGTCATGTAAACGTTATACTTTTCCCATGTGTGCACCAGTGACACACAGGCCAATTTGGGCCCAGGCCCACCAACAGCTAAAGGTGCCTGTCAGGCGGGCTGCATCCTGTCACTGTCAGTTAAAGACTCTTTCCAAGTTAGCTTTAGTCTCAAAACCCACACGGTGCATGCATGACCTTCGTTATGAAAATAATTTTCAAAGAACTCCAATTTTAGGACAGTACAACCTGTCACTTTCAACTGGCTTTGCCTCTACTTTTAAAACAACTGCGATCAAGCTGCTACTCAAAAAGACAAACCTTGATCGAGAAGTCCTTCAGAGACCTCAAACCTTCTCCCCCCAAAAACACTGGAACAATATGGCCAGCCAACTTCTTGATTACCTGTCTACTAACAGTTTTTGAACCAATCTACTAACACTGCACTCACAAAAGTAAATCTATTAACTGTTTTAGTTAATGTCAGCTTTGCTCAGTTGTCAGGAGTGACTCGGTGTCTAGAATAAGGTAAGAACAGCTACTTAGAACTAGTTTGAGTCCCTGCTGATGGGAATTTTATCTGCATATCCTGTTTTCTTGGCCAGTGTGTACCTGCTCGTTCATGTGGGTGCATGTCTGTTTGAGTGCCAGCAAACACTTTTCATTTCAGGTTATGCTTGTGGCCGGAATACATCAAAGAAAAATAGAGTATAACTAAAAATGAAGCAATAAATAGAACAGATTATGACGGAAAGCATCCTGCATGAGTGAATACTGAAGTAAGCCAATAATCCTATGGCATCTGGTGAAAAACTGCCAAACAACCCTGACCTCTGACATCAGTTGTGTAACATGTCCAGGTAGAGAGGCATGAACACAGATGCCTATGGGTTTCACATGACCGTGACCATGCACCCAGTTTACAACCAAGGGGGGGCCGGCAAGGGAGGGGTAGGTGACATCAGAGTGGCTGTGACACAAGTCATAAAGACTGTTAAAACTAGGCAACTAGAGTTTACTTGACAACAGCTCTGACTGTGACCACAGCCAGAGCTGGGGACCATTGGGTACGCTGGGACTGTAGCTTTTTTTTTTTTTTTTTTTTAAACCACACCCATTCGATTTGTTGGCTACTTCTATACAACATTACTTTACTTTGGATTTCACAGGCCTTATGGAGACTCATGTTTCATGGGAAATTTCTCTCATATGGTCACCATTTTTCATAGCAAGTACCAAATGCAGAGTTTACCACACATTGATTGTATTTGGGCAGCTCGCCCAGGTAAATCAACAGCTGTTCAAGTAATTTTTTTTGCTCAGATTTATTCTGGGTGCTGTGATGCACTAAGCTGGCATTTAAAATCTGGCAACTGGTCAGAACAGTGGGGTTACAACTTAAGCCACTAGAGGGGACTGTATGTTTGTCAAACGAGGTACCATCCTTGCAGAATCTGGCTTCTCATTAAAAGGATTTAATAACATTCCCTCTGCTCTTTAAGTTATCACAACTTTCCCTTGTGAATTAACACAATGGATTTTATTTATTTTAAAATAACAAAATAACAAAATAACATTATTTGAACAGATGAATAAAGAACATTGAGACACAGCTCCTCATCCCCACCCCATCCTATCAAAATAAGATGCTACTCAGTGGGAAACACTGATATGACATTCTTTGGCTGTTGCAGACAGTTGCGGCTCTCAAGGTCGTTCAATTGTAGTGCATTATTTTTACATTTTAGGGCTGCCACTGGCTTAAATTAAGTAAACAGGTCATGGTTCAGGATCTTGCTCTTGCCCTTTAGCAGGACACATGCTTTTTGCGGAACCTGAACCTGTGGTTTTACTGTTATTGGTTGGGGTTTCTCACTGCTGGGACACACTGCCACCAAGAGAAATGATGGCACTAGTGGTCAAAGGTCACTCTCACAAGCAGCTGCTATAGTCTAATGTGTCAGTGTATGTGTGGTTTTGTTAAAAAACCTGACTCAACATTTCAGGAAGAGCTACAGCACCATCTGCTCCACAAAGTCAAGTGATTGCTTTGAAGCTATGGCACATAAAAAGGACAGTTACCGTGGCTTAAAGCCAACAAGCTTATTTTTCTGGATCTACAGGGTACTCTTAATGTGAAGGCCATGATGCTGCCTGTGGCCTCCCTTCTGAGGCATCAGTTCACTGAAGGGAAATATGATTTTTAGTGCCTTGAAGCAGCCAACAGAATATCTACTGTGGCCGTGGCCAGGCACGTTTGAGCATTCATTAAGAGTGCTGAATAGTTTTCATGGGAACACGGGTCATGAAAGCCTGCCAAACTATAAAGGAAGACATAAACAGCCATTTCAGGCACAGGCACATAAACGCTGATGTGAACCATTAACACCAGACTTGCATGATTTTCAGCCAGTACTTTAATTTATTTTTATATGGAAGAAGAGATAGACATGTTTCTAGAGCCGCAGTCATGTGCATTAAGATTTACACCATCAGAGTCAGGATTAGCCAATTACATGATACCGTATGTGCTTCAATTTAATCTCAATAACTCAACTATGACTAAAACTCCATCTTCACTTTTCCAATCCTTACTACTGCGGCTGGTCCACTGATCTTTGTTATAAATTGTTCACTTGCGTGTCGGTTAAAATGCCACAGAAGTTTACACAATGAGGGTTGACCATATGTCCATCTCAGCCTTCATCTCAACTACTCAAGTAAACAAAGCCATCTTTTTACAACTCCAAAAAAAAATTTAATAAAAATTCTCTCAACAGCTGGTGCAACATAATCCAAGTGTTTTGCTGGCAAACTATGGCACAGTGTGGATCCAGAAGTCCAATATTTACTTCATCATCGCCTTTATTTTCTTCAAAAACATTTCTTTGTGGAACACACCAGTAGGTCACGCAAATGGTTACACACGGCCGCACCAACTGTTTGTTTGCTGAAATCTGATGGACATTTTGTGCATTTTTATAGCTGCAAAAAATGTTGTTTTTTTTTAAACTTTTATATGGTAAACAGAATAAGTTATTGTTATGAGTTCAATCTGTGACTGCTTCCAAACTTCATTGCTGTTTCAAAAGACGAGCTGTTGGGCAGCTAGTGACTGAACTTTCATTTTGGGGTGAACTATTGCTTTTATCTTAACCTCCCTTTCTCATGTTCCCTACAAATTCTTCTTTTCTCAACCTCCCAGCTTCACCTATTTCCTTCATCTTTCCCTTACCTCAAAATGATAAGCTCCTCCCCTTCTTCCATTACTGCCATCGCTCTTTCCTCTCACCCCCTGTACCCTCTCTCACTGGTTTAAATAGCAGGGACAGCCGAACACATGGCTATATCCAGAACCTGTTTATCTGTGCACACTGGGGCTAAAGTTACTTACAGATAGACACACACACATAACTATACATAACCTGAGTGGACAGATATTTTGTGTTAATGCCTCACAGAGCCTGTTCAAGGCATCTCTTCACAGCTTTTTTACACAAACACACATCATCCAAATATAAACTGCCATACAGAGCCCATTCAGGTCAGATTAGTGGGATCTGAAGGGGACTAAATCTGAACCTGAGACCAACAGATGGCATTCTATTCATTTACAGCTGAGCCACCCACACTCATGCAGTTGTCCTACAGAAAGACTGGTTGTAGTGCTCACATTGGACAGGAGGTGTCAGCGTGCATCATCTTACAAAAGACAACTCAGCAACGTGTCTGGTAGAGCAGCTTATTCATATGTTGTGTTCAAGGACTGTGTCAGCTACGTATTTAGCAGATATTGTATGTATTCATATGAACATACAAAAACACATGCATAATATAGGAATCCTATTTCAGTGAAGCTGCATAGCCCAGTCCTAGCCTGACAACATGACCAAGTATCTCCCAAAGCAAAGAGTGTTCTACAGACAAAGAAGAGTAAGATATTTTACAAACACTTGGAAAGCACCCAGAGTGAGTTTCCTGGGATTCGGAAAGATCAAAAGTCACTTTGTCTGTGTGTGCAGTGCTACAAAGAGTGAGTTAAAGCGAAAATGTAGGAGAGTGAGAGAGAAAGAGAGCAATTCTGGGTCGTTCCCATCTATTACAGTCCTTGCAACATGAGGTCATGTTCAGTTAAAGAGAAGAGGAGAGGAAGGAGGAGTATTTGCCTGTGGCTGGAAGCTCTGTAGAAGAAGATAGATTAGACTGAGGGCAGGTGGTCTTCTGTCTTTTTTTTATTGTGATTTATCGGTATCTGCAGGTAAATCACAAAGCCATTCATCTTCCTTGTATCTCTCTCTCTTTCCCATCTCTATACAAGCATCAAGTGAATTTAGAGTTAGCTCCTGTTCAAATAATCATTGAAACCTCATTATCTTTTAGTGGGTAGTTTTCAATTGAATTTGAGCTATATAAATAATATAGCAATAAAACTGTGTGCAAAATGATAAAAAAGAAAAAAAAAAAAAAAAAAGCTATCTACTCAAGCCATGGTTAAGTCTGAAGGAAAGTAGACGATGTCTAGCCACCCGCCACCCCAACCACACCCCCTGCCAAGCCAACAGCAATCAGCATGCAGTTTCACTTTTCTGCACAGTTTACCTCAGTTGATCAAATAGCCTCAAAATTCACACTGAAATGAAAATAGAGTATCAGTGCTATCAGTACAAAACTGTGATACATTATGTTGCTCATTTGTGTTCACCCAAATTGGGAATTAGTTTTGCAGCTTGGAAGCCAAATGTTGACTTACAGTATAAAACCTACCAGAGCGGGCTTTGCGGCAGAAAAGAGAAAGCGAGGCAGACTGTAAATTGTCTCCATGTGCACGATTAATTGAGATTTTGCAAAGAAAAAACATATACCTCTAGGCCAGACATTACCTCACTTTGAGTTTAGTGCCTCTCCTGACAGCCACACACGTACTCATATATACATGTGGTACATACACATGAGCTGAAGGGTCAAGCTGTGGGCAGACTACATCATTTAACAACCATTTCAATAGCAGCACTTCACTGGAATATGGAGTGTTTACAAGATTTTACTCTGAGTGGTTCAAGTGTGTGTGTATGTGTGTGTGTGTGTGTGTGTGTGTGTCTGCCTTTGTATGTGTGTGCCCACGGTGTACGCGACCTTGTGCCTGAGTGAATGTGCATGTGGGAGACAGCATTTGCTGTTTAGAATGAGGTAATGCGGGTGACAGCCCTAATATGTCAGCAATGTAAACTCTGCTACCTAGCAGCCGTACAGTTACAGCCTCGCTGGCAACTGTTTTTGGAGAATACAAGGGCAGAAGACACCACACTATCTCTCTCTCTCTCCCAGTTTCCCTCCAGGACAAGTTCTCTTGGAAACTAGGAATACAATGCCATCAGGCTAAACAGACTATTTCATTCAAACTGGGCCACAGCATGGTTTTATTTTCATGTTTCACACGAGTAATATCTAAGTGAGGACTTGGCTAGGAGTACGTACCGAGATTTTCCTCCCCTGTTTCAGTCATTTTATGCATGCAGCTCAGAAAAAAACATGATTTTGTGGACACTTGTCATCTAAAACATATTACAGTCCTATGAGTGCAGGAATTTTTAGCGTTACAGCCCCACAGCTGGTTTATGCGATATTCTATCCACTGAGGAAAACAGAACTCCACTGCCAGAAAAAAAGTGGAGATTTGTACCTTTTGTTGATACAAAAGGTACAAATCTCTGGACCACACAGTTCCACAAACCATAAGATTTGTGTCTAGTGTGTTAAACTACCTTAATGCTCATTTTGTTTAAAACATTAAGTTTTTATGCTGTATTTAGTTTATTCAGAGTTGAAGCACAAAAATTATGTGCACGCTCACACTTTCTCTGCTGTATATTTTCACCAAGGGTTGGACAAACCACAAAGCCAAAAATGCCAAATCTTTAAAAAATGATGATCTCAAAATAGGGGAGAAAGAAATATCTCCATTTAAGGTTAGGGTTAGACACATAAGGTCTGCAGAGTTATGGTGAGCATTCATAATAAACTCTGTAGTTGAAAATTATGTGTGCGTGATCTGGTTCTGATCCTATGCCAGAAATTAAAGAAATGTAAAGTTGAGGAAAAGTGAGTTCGTTAGCTCACAAACATAATACTAACATATCGACACACCACAAATACATACAAATTGTGTCTTGAAAGCATAATATGCAGGATTTTCCCCACAGGACATGTTGACTGTTCTCTGAGCTCTCTAATGAGCTCTGAGGTTCCCAACATGTAGTATGTCAACATGCCAGCGTTCAAAGTGATTCAAGTTTCATAAACCGCCAGTCGAGCGATGTGGTGACAGATTGTGGTCATTTAAAAAATATTTTGAAAGGTAAAATTCTGCATAGCATGCCTTTTTAGAATCTAAGTTGAGGTTAACTTTTCTTCCTTATGTTTACCACTACACTACTGAGTTTCTACTTCTATATTATATTCCTTACCTTTGATTTTATCTCGTCACATTTCTCTCTCCATCTCTTTCCCTGCCCTCATCCCACTCTGAATGAGGGCTGGAGAGTGGCAACTAAGCTCAGCTATCTTTCACTGGCTCCAACCCCCATTTCCAGCATCTGTACTATATCTCCGAGGCAATAAAAAGCAAAGTGATCAGTTATAAGCACACTTCAAGTGAGCAGTTATCTGCTGCAGTGCATTTATGACTCATTTAAATTCATAAATAACACATATTTTGGATGTGGTCCTTCACATGAGTTGTACCAACAAGATGCTATCATGTTTTTTTTTTCCAATTCTTCTGATATGACATGGAGGTGGCAGCAGACACTGTCTACACCGGGCATTACGATGCCATCCTGGTTGATGGCATTGTAAACAAACCAAAAGCACATCGTGTGCAGGCATAAATGCAACCAAAATAATTAAGATCTGAACAGCCAAACCACCACTGCATGTGGTTGGGACACACCTTGAGCCACATTACCAGCAAAGTGTGAATACATCCGCAGTCCACACACAGCACACAGAACAACAACATAAGAAATTGAATACACAATATATGCATAAGTAACAGATTAACAGATTAAAATTTTTCAAACTAGTTAGATTTAGCAGGGATGTACTACATCACTCTACAGGGATACATGTCGAGGCCAAATTGCCACTTACCATTCTTCCTCTCTCTGATTGGCAGCAGGTTGGGGACAGGCTGCAGGGACAACTCTTGCAGCTCATTGGCCACAGCCTCACTCTGAGGGCTGGGGGCGGAGCCATCTGCATTTGGTCCCTCCCTGAGCTGGGTCTCCATGGTTACCAGGTGGACAGAGTGAGGCTTGAGGACAGGCCTAGAAAGTAACAAACGTTCACACACATACACACAAAAGATTAAATTACCTGTCACAGTTTAATTTTTGTCTCATTTTCTTTGACAGGTCTTTTACTGAATCACAAGTTTCCTCAGAGCAGCATTAGAGCATCTGGGGTGTGTGGCTCCAAACACTGAGAGATTGCCTTCATCTCACCTTTATGGTAAGATAAGGTAATTTATTTTTCAAAATGTCATGCATCAAAAGGTGCCCAGCCCACATGAGCATGCGAGACACTACACAACAAAACAAACAAGAGCAATAACATAATGAGAGCGGAAGAACAAATATAATACACCTCCGTGCATGTCAAACAATGTCAAAACAAATATGAACACAATCCTGCTCTGCCCTTACGTTCCTCTCATCTGCACACACGGGCCGTATGCAGCTAGTGAGTGTACCGCATAAATGATGAGACCTCTCTTTTTGCCTGTCAGCATTCCAAAGTTATTAAATGTCACCAAGTCTGTTGACAGTACAGACTGCCAAATATGGAAAAGCTGGCATGACTAACAGCATCAAAGAAATACAAAAAAGATGTTGTTGTGATGCGGTTCACTACATTTTTTTTTAATCCATGTGCTAGACGAGGGAGTGGATGCAGTGTTTTTTTTTTTTTTTTTAAGTTCATTTAACTCCACCACTGCAGCTAGATACATGTGAACAAAATAAAAACATGGCCAACTGCTTCATCAAACTACAATTAAGCATACAACACAAGTGTTCATATAAATATCCAGCACGCTGAGACACCCACTGGAATTGATCCTCGAATGGGCCTCAGTTCTGAAATTACCACCACCACCCTAAAGCTTCTCTTTCTGTCTCTCTTCGTATCCCATCCCTCTTTCAGCCCCTCCACAAGTGAATCATCCCCAGTTACCCTAGCCCTCTCACGCACAGGCCTCCCTCTATCTGCCCCTCAATCTCTCTCTCCAACTCTCGCTCTGTCTTAAGTGACTCATTCCTAGTTATATGAGCCTGTAGTTAACAGTGAAGACATAACAGAGGTAACGGACACCCCGGTGTCCCTAACCCCATAATGGCTTTGCCGCTCATCGTCGTCATGGCAACCCAGAGTTGTTGGAACACCACGGCCACTGAGCCACAGTTGCAGAATGCAACGCCGAAACACTCGCCATGGCAACGCCTTACATAACCATCAGTCTACCCCGGGAAGAAAGGTGTGCATGTGTGAGAGCGCAGGTACCCAAAGTGTTTGGATGTGTGTGTGTGTGTTGGACGAGGGCTTGGTTAGGGTGGCGGGGGCGCACACTCGCACACACACACGCACACGCACGCACACACACACTGTCTGTGTCCTGGAGCACATTCAAGGTATTTATTGGTACTCAGAAGAGCACAGCAATCATTTTCCTATGGTAAATTGAGCCCAGAACTATATGTGTATACATACATAGTACAGAATAAGAATCTTCATTCCCCAAACAACAGGAATTTCTCATGGTGCAGCTGTCCACATAAAATTAAAATCCAATAAAAAAAGTATTTTAAAAAAAGATAAAATATAAAATACAGTATACATAAAATAATCAATTAAGATTTTGTCCTTGTAAGCAGGAGAAGGAGGATTTTTAGTGTCTAAAAATTTGATTCTGACATTGTATTGTCATAGCATTGTCTTAGGAAATGTTGCTTTCAGTCCACTTCTTGGAGATCAGAAGGTGTGAATTTCTGAATTTGTAAGTCTACAACCAAACTGCTCTCTTTGAAGCTTCCCTTGAGTTGCAGCCAATATTTTGCAGGTCATGTTCTATCCACACTCATGCACAAATATCACTTTTCCACTGCCAATACCGATTCTTAGTATTTCATACTTAATATTAGACTACAGAGTGAGATCTGTTCCAATCTACATTTAATGAATAACGAATACTGATACCATTATTTTGAGGTCATTGGGCATAAATGATTAAAATAAATGACTGCTCTACTTATTTTTCTTAAGAGATGTAGTACTGCTGTGTGTATGTGAAAATATGCAGACAAGTCAGTTTACTCTTGAGGGAAATATTTGTTTTATGGCACAAAGCAATCTTACTCTATAGCACAAAACAGTAAAAGATTGTAGTTCCTCTATGAAAACAAAACTGCAGCTTTCAGTGATTGATTTTTGGCTGATTCTGGAATAAGTGTTAAGCCAATGGGCAAAAAAAGAAAAAAAAAAAAAAAAGCATTTTAAACTGTTTACTGTTTTTAATAGTTTTCTCTTTTAAATTGATGTACAGCACTTTGATTGAAAGCGCTTTACAAATAAAATTCATTATTATCATTTATTATGAAACACACAGAAGAAACCAGCACTCTGGAATATCCAAATGGCGACTTAGTGCTGAAATGCATCTGTTTCAACCAGTTGTCCTCATGGTTTCACTTAAAAAAAGAGCTCTGCAAGATACTCCAGAGCGCTGGTTTCTTCAGTGTGTGCATGAAGCTGCTGGCGCTGACTGTGCACCTGGGGAAGATTGACTTAGTAGCCTAAAGTCTGACTTGTGCTTGCACCTACCTATTGTTTGGACAAAAAGCACATGACCAGTTATGTTCTCTTGTCCCTCTTGCTCTTCTGAACAAAAGTCAACAGCCACTGTGACAGGAAGCACCGGTGAAAATTCTGAGAAACATTAGCAGCAGCAGCACCACAAATACGACAGGAAGGCGATATCAATCATCTCAAGCACGCTCTCATCTGTCTATTGTTACACTTAGATATCAGGATTTATTTGATGATGATAAAACCTAAGAATATATTTTATTGATGTTTAAGAATGCAGCTTAGAGTACAGCAAACTAGATGTTGACTCATGTTTTTTCTCAAACCTGTATTTATTTAGGGAAAGAGGTCTGAGCATGTGACAGCTGTGCATATTCAAACTGTTACCCGCAAGCCAGAGTGCTGCAGATTGAAACTTCACCAGTCTGTTTCTCTAACCTGCAGGCTAGCACTGCCCTGGAGCATAGGTAATGGGGTCAAACCAATGGGCAAATATATTTATGGGTTACATCATCCTCTTGTGACAGGTCTCTTCCAAGTCTCTAGGTATTATGGTGGCTGTGACTGAAGTCCTGCCACAGATTAATGCAGTACCCACAATAAGAGCAGATAATTTATGCCCCCCCTCTCCTTTCCCCATACATCTTCTGTTACTGTTTATCCATGCCTTACTGTTTTTTCTACTAATTTGATAGTTGACGGATTCAAAACATGTTACAGTATTAAGTTAAAGTGATCCCAGTGGGAGTCAAACCCCTGATTTTAGCCACATTTACATCAGAGTGAACAGAAGGAAGACCTGGAGCCACAAGTAGCAGAATCAGGTGAAGGCTCAGGCTCTGATCAAAGTGAAAGTCAAAGCCAGTGATGCTGCCAATCACTGAAATTCATCTGGAGCGGAGAGGGAAAAGCAAAGGATCATACAAACCCCATGAAATAAATGGACTCTTACTTTCTTGATTTTATGTAGTTCTTGCTGAAACATGGTGTTTGGGTGGGGCATAGTGCAAGGAAGGATCATTCACAAACACAAGTGGGTGAGAAAGGATGTTTAAAGATTTGTGAACGTTTCATTGGTTGAAATTTTACCAGGCGACAAATAGTGACATCGTCCTGCACCCGCCAGCACAGGATGATGTTACTATTTAAGATACTTTGTTCTACAGGAAGTAGCTAGAAGTCATGTGAGGTCATTTGATGGAGACTTTAACATATCTAGGTCATTTACATCTGTTCACACATAATTCTCAGGCACTCCCTTTACTGCCCACTGTAATGATGCTTCCTACTATTATAAACCTGAGCTTACATTTTGTACATTTCAGTCATGGCAAAAACGTGAAAGCATTTGAAAGTGTGGGTAAACTTTATAGCAAAAAAATAGATTTTGCATGCGCTGCAGCAGTGTCATGAAATACTTGCAACTCAAGCATGGCATTCATTTGAAACAGCGCAGCATTTTTGACCAGACACACTTCCTCAAAATACCATTTCATTCTAGTGAGTAAAACTAGCATGCCTTATCAAAATAAACAGTCTCAGTGGTATGAACCTAATCGACTTCTTGCCCCGCATCATTCTCTTCATAGACACCGGCGAGCTCCAGCAGAGGGTTTGACTCGATAACACTAAGCTGTGAGCCCATGGGTGGAAAAAAAACAACAGCAAATATATAAATAAATAAAACACGACAGGTGACATGTGACCTCGAGTTAATGACCTACAGTACTGTCACAACAATTGAAAGGAAAGAAGGAAATTTTTTTTAAAAAATCTCATTTTGCCTTCCCAAACAGGTTTGTGTTAACATGCCATGTCCGCTGTCATGGCAACTGATCTAAGGCCCTGTATTCCCCCAGGGCACACTGAAGCCTGCTGGCCCTCCTCTTCCTCCGCTGTTCTCTTTCCTCCACTCAGCCCAGAAAAAAAACACCGCTGCCTGCTTGTGAGTCTGGCCTATAAGTAGCACCTCTGTTTCTGGAAACCCTTGGAGAGTGGCGGACTGCAGTCAAGTTTACCGAAATGCTCCAAAACTTCAACAGCATTAAATCAAGCAACGGGTGATGCTCATTTCAGTATGGCTGCACACTACATGGAGAAACACAGAAAAGGGCGATTGGTGGAGGTGTACAGGAGACCCTTTTAGTTATGAGCATACAACAGAAACAGCCACCTACATCATAAACAACACCAGCCAGTAAAGGTCATATTAACGCTTCATTAACTGTGTGCCATTCAGCAGCATGTCAACAGCTGAAGAGTTTCTCTCAGCATTTCAGAGAGGGGTAGTGGAATAATAGAGCTGAAAATGCAAATGGAAGCAAGTCAATGTGAATATCTGAAGTGATAAGAGAGAGACAGACATGGTTCTACAGCCACTACCGACTAGTGAGCAAGGCAAATGTGCCTTGAGATGCGAGACCTATAACAGCAGACTCTTATCCAGAGCGACTTACAGTAAGTGCAACAGTAAAGTGTGCAATCATTTCTCGAGCATCAGCAGAGTACACAACCAAACAGCTCAGAGTGCTATGACAGTAAAAAGTGCTGTAACATAAATGAAGAACAGTAAAGAGAGAACATCCCTCCTATCAGCATTTATGTTTTGTGTAAGCGTGAGGGAATGGTAGTCTGGATTCAATCACAGCCCAGAGACATCGTTAATAGTAATTCTAGTCGACTGAGGCAACTGGGCACCAATCTCGACAATTGTAACTGATTCAGGAAAGTAGCCAAAAAGATACTGGGGATTCAATGTATATTGTTTTCCAACTGATCTAAACACTTCTTAGACAACTGTGTGTTATTACATCAAGTTACATCAAACAGAGCTCAGGTACTTAAGATATTCCAAACTGCTGTCAAATATTTGCCTGGGACTAGATCAATGTCAATACACAAAAGTCACATGGACTCGTCCCGTGGGCCTGTAAGCTGTCTGAAACTGAGACAGTTTTCACCTGCTGTTAAAGACAATATGAGATATTTTACTTCCTTGATTTTGTTACATTTCCTGTTGAAACAGGATGTTGACGCAGGACATAACACATGGAGGGATCGATCCAAAGTGTAAACCAGTGAAATATCAGTTTAGGAGAGATGTGCAGTTTGATTCGACGGGCTGGGTGGAGGACCAGGACTGTCTCAAAAAATATATGAAGATTTTATTATTTTTATTAGGATCTAGATTGCGAGAGTCGGTTTTAACTCAGAGCTCAGTGTCCAGGGGAATTTGTCAACATCATGGTAGTGTTTAAAAAAAACAAACTAGTGGCCAACGATAGAATTTTTCAAAAGCTCTTTAATTTGTTGCTGGCCCTGCATTTTGGGTCCCACCAGAGGCAGGCCTGTGAATCATTTCAGGTCCCGACCCATGGGTTAATAAAGGGTGGCTGATGCCATGGCATGTGTCTGATTTCATATAACAGCTGGTCCCTGTGACACAGACTCAGCTTCATCACAAAGACCTGCCCATCATACTCTAAGCCAGATCTATAAGAGGTACTCTGTTGGGGGTTGCAGAGGCAATATTGGCTTAATATAGCGCGAGAATATCCCAGTGTATTTTTGTTACAATGCAAAACAATGTTTTCAATGCCGGCTATCTAAACAACTGTAGCTCCTCAAAGAGCAAAACACACATTACCCAGCTATAGCTTTGTCTGAAACAAAGCAAGAAAGCAAAACCAATAAATAAATTAATAAATACAGCCATGAAGATAAGCAGTGTATTGTTAAATTTCTACATGAAAGTAACATCATTTTCACAAGCAATCCCTGAGCTTTTCCTCCTATCACTGTTCTTTACAAACAACTTCAACTGCTCAAGCAACTGATTGTTTTGTCGTACAAGCAACTGTGAACAGAAAGATCCTGGACTAACAGGCGAAATTTGGCAAGAAACTGAATGAAAGGAAATCAATGACCTTCTAGGTACCCTTGAGCAAGGCATTAACAGCTTCAGTGAAGATGCTTAGCAGACAAAAGAAAACCATGGTTATATTGGACAACTCCCAGGAGTGCATGAAGTAGGATGTCACTGAAAAAGCTCATAAGGTTATCTCAGTGAGGTTGCTGGGACAAGAGCCACCCTAAATTTGGCTTATCCTTGCTTTGATGATATACTGTCACTAATAAGGATGTTCAGCTTTAATAAATGCTTTGTCATATAGGTTTATTATTCACTGTGTGTAACGTAAGTCAGTGTTACCAAACTAAAAGGTTTATTTGGTATTCATATCAGAGCAGTACTTCTGTGTGAGTGAACTAACACAAAGTTGGTGATCTTTAATGCATTTGCCTAACTTACCAACTTTACCTCATGTTTGCCACAAAAAAATGGATCTTTGCCTTTCTTGTGGCATTCTGCATAATCACACATGGTTAACGTGTTTGTAATCTCAACAAATAAATTGAATAAATCAACAAATCATTCACATATGATGGGCTTACAGCCAAACTAAATATCCACGATCCAACTGTGAGTAAGCAAAGTGTAAAACGTACGTTCAGTCAGAAAGTGTTCTCCTCATTTCACATGACATCATCTAGTGCTCCACTTTGTACTGAAGGCTTTATTAATGCTAATCTGACCCAGTTTTATGGAGTGAGAGTGAGAGAGAGAGAGAGAGAGAGAGAGAGAGAGAGAGAGAGAGGGAGAGAGAGAGAGAATAGTCCATGGACAATCTCACTTTCATGGTGCTTGTGTTTGGTCTGCAGCAATAGGCCAGCACCACAGAAATCCTCCTCCTATTTCACCATCTGAATCACACACACAGAGACATGCTGTGCAGGCAGAGAAAATGACTGTGCAACTTCTTCTGAGACAAATGATCTATTCCAAAAAGATCATACTTTACTGCACAAGCCTTCCCTTGCTTGCACACACTGCATACATGCATGCATGAAACTACCACAGGTTGGGGCAGGGGTCCCACAGTGGGGCATGAGGAGGACAAGCAGTCCTTGAGAGGTCCCAGGCAAAATGAGGAACAGTTTATTAACTACTACATCACTCACTAGAGTTGATCACAGTGAGAAAATGTATAAAATATGGTTGTTTTATCACAGGTTTCACTGCCCTCTTCTAGCCATAATGGAGACAGTTATTGTATAATTGGTGATATCTAACCTATGAAAGTTTTCTCCCCTCACACAACATTATCCAGTGTGATATAGTGTGGTTTAGCTCTGTTTGTTGTGGGGTCCTTCATGTAAAAGATGTGTAACACAGGCAGTAGAGTGGAGGCAGCTGTCAAGATGGGCTTGGTAGTTGTTGCAGTGCGTGACAAATACAAGTACCAAACAACATGCTAACTGCACTGACACAAGGCACCGCAGCATGCAGGCTGCTCGGTGTGTAGCTGTGAAGCAAACACATACCTTGGTGTTATCTTGAAGCCCTTACGGCGCTCATATCAGAGTCCATGTCGACAGAATGACAAGCAGAAGACAAGGTGGGATCCTAGCTAGCCTAGCACGGCTAACTGACTGAAGTACAGCTTGTTTGACAGACCGGTGTCAAAACAGCAAGCATGGAGCAACACCGTTTCCTGTCTCTCCTTCAAAATAAAAGCCGACTCTCCGCCACAATGGCAGTTTTGCAGCGCTTCTTTTGTTTTGAAGGTAAGCTTCTGTGTTTTCCGGTGTTGCCGCGGCTGTGTGTGTGTGGCTTGAAGCCGTTGTTTGACAGCTCTCCCGGGCTGCGGTCACGCCTCCTCCCGACAGAGACCCACTGCGCCGCACTCGTTGAACTTGCGATGCGAGCGGAAAAACAAAACCGTGGTGCCACGTAAAGTGACAGAGGGGCGTTTACACATGATAGTGTAGGTGAGTTTTATTTGTCCACACTGAAGTTTGCGATGTTGCACCGCAAACGTGAGGTGAGCATCACCAGCTGCGGTGCTGATGCCATCTGTGGCGTCAGCGATCTGTGATCAGTCCATATCAGCGTGCTGAGCTTAACCCTCCTGTCACCTTCACGTTTTTATCAGGTGGGGTCAGTTTGATCCAAGTGCTGCAAACCACAAATTAGTATAAGAACTATCATATGACCTATCACTGGTTTTCACACTACTACAGCCGAGGGCCCTGAAGCAGAGAAAAGTTTTTGACAATTACAGATGGCATGTGATAGTTCCTCAGTGTCATCCAAAACAACAAAACAACAAAAACAAATTTGTGTAACATGATGATATTTCTCATATGTTTTATACAGCTAAGAAAGCCTTGGGTCAAACAGACCCCAACGAAACACTGATGCACAATGTGTACAGCACTATATCATTATGTTCGTTTACCCACTTGTCCTCATTAAAGTAGGAGAAGTCATTAAATGTGAAGCAAAAATAAATTATGTTACTCATGTATTTAGAGACACTGAACATTGAATGGGGTCAAATTGGGCCCAAATATAATTGGAGGTTTAAAGTAGATGAAGCCACTGATCTAATACAGCCTGGAACAGTGCTATAACACAGTATAATCTTTACATTACATTGTGTATATTTTTGTTATTATTCATCATTGGGTTTAAATGGTGTAAATGGTGCATGATTGCATGATGTCACCATGAGGGATGACAATGAGGGATGAGTGGTCACCAACAATGGCTGCATCACCTGATCAGCTGGACTCAATGATGTGTGTGTATGAACGTAGTCGCTTGGAAAGAATTCAGGTCCCTACCTCTATGATCCGGCTGCACTGAAAACAGGCATATACAGTTCTGCCAGACCCCACACACGTTCTCCACTCTGAGTTTTACCCTCTGTCTTCAGGCAGACGTTACAGAAGTGCCAAGTGCAGGGCTGACTGACTGAATCTTTCCTACATGCCTTCTTCAATTAGCCCTTTAAATAACATCAAGGAGTATCACTTAAGCTCTCTTAGGTGCAGTCTTCATTGTCTTGAATTGGTTGTGTAAGCTTTTACTTTGTCACACCTTACCTGATATTACTATGTCTGGCTGTGTTTTATTTATGTAAGCAACTTGACTTGCTTTGGTCCACAAAGGATTTACCTTTTGGGACAAAAAAATGAATTCTGACTAGTCATAATTCTAGTTGATAATTTGAATCCCCTCAATTCAAGATATCTACAGTGTCCTTTTTAGATATGTTTTAAGTAGTAGGAATAACATTGAAACAATCATGAACTGGAATTCTGACTAGTCATAATTCAGTTGTAGATGTCTGTAATAAGAAACTGCATACACATGAATGGCAAAAGTGATGTTTGTCCAAGGAAGATATTACAGCTGTAATTAGGAACAATGCCATTGTGGCTATCTCAGTTGTTTTTGTAAGTCCCAATGATGTTTAGATGTTCTGAATAAAAAATCTGACTAGTCACAATGCAATTATGACTAGTCAAAAGGACGTTGCTAATGTCTGTAATGTTAATTCCAAGTAGTCAAACTTACACAAAGTCAGTCTTGTAGCCCTGTAGGCAAATAAAGTTAGACATTCATGAGTGGAAATGCACCATGATTTGATTCTCCACTAAAATGTCGGTAATTTTACCCAGATGTAGACAGATGTTGATGTATGATTTTTCATCTTACCCAGTAATGATATGGATTTACCTGACCATCTGACATACAGTACAGGCCAAAAGTTTGGACACACCTTCTCATTCAATGCGTTTTCTTTATTTTCATGACTATTTACATTGTAGATTCTAACTGAAGGAATCAAAACTATGAATGAACACATGTGGAGTTATGTACTTAACAAAAAAAGGTGAAATAACTGAAAACATGTTTATATTCTAGTTTCTTCAAAATAGCCACCCTTTGCTCTGATTACTGCTTTGCACACTCTTGGCATTCTCTCCATGAGCTTCAAGAGGTAGTCACCTGAAATGGTTTTCCAACAGTCTTGAAGGAGTTCCCAGAGGTGTTTAGCACTTGTTGGCCCCTTTGCCTTCACTCTGCGGTCCAGCTCACCCCAAACCATCTCGACTGGGTTCAGGTCCGGTGACTGTGGAGGCCAGGTCATCTGCCGCAGCACTCCATCACTCTCCTTCTTGGTCAGATAGCCCTTACACAGCCTGGAGGTGTGTTTGGGGTCATTGTCCTGTTGAAAAATAAATGATCGTCCAACTAAACGCAAACCGGATGGGATGGCATGTCGCTGCAGGATGCTGTGGTAGCCATGCTGGTTCAGTGTGCCTTCAATTTTGAATAAATCCCCAACAGTGTCACCAGCAAAACACCCCCACACCATCACACCTCCTCCTCCATGCTTCACAGTGGGAACCAGGCATGTGGAATCCATCCGTTCACCTTTTCTGCGTCTCACAAAGACACGGCGGTTGGAACCAAAGATCTCAAATTTGGACTCATCAGACCAAAGCACAGATTTCCACTGGTCTAATGTCCATTCCTTGTGTTTCTTGGCCCAAACAAATCTCTTCTGCTTGTTGCCTCTCCTTAGCAGTGGTTTCCTAGCAGCTATTTGACCATGAAGGCCTGATTGGCACAGTCTCCTCTTAACAGTTGTTCTAGAGATGGGTCTGCTGCTAGAACTCTGTGTGGCATTTATCTGGTCTCTGATCTGAGCTGCTGTTAACTTGTGATTTCTGAGGCTGGTGACTTGGATGAACTTGTCCTCAGAAGCAGAGGTGACTCTTGGTCTTCCTTTCCTGGGTCAGTCCTCATGTGTGCCAGTTTTGTTGTAGCGCTTGATGGTTTTTGCGACTCCACTTGGGGACACATTTAAAGTTTTTGCAATTTTCCGGACTGACTGACCTTCATTTCTTAAAGTAATGATGGCCACTCATTTTTCTTTAGTTAGCTGACTGGTTCTTGCCATAATATGAATTTTAACAGTTGTCCAATAGGGCTGTCGGCTGTGTAGTAACCTGACTTCTGCACAACACAACTGATGGTCCCAACCCCATTGATAAAGCAAGAAATTCCACTAATTAATCCTGATAAGGCACACCTGTGAAGTGAAAACCATTTCAGGTGACTACCTGCTGAAGCTCATGGAGAGAATGCCAAGAGTGTGCAAAGCAGTAATCAGAGCAAAGGGTGGCTATTTTGAAGAAACTAGAATATAAAACATGTTTTCAGTTATTTCACCTTTTTTTGTTAAGTACATAACTCCACGTGTTCATTCATAGTTTTGATTCCTTCAGTTAGAATCTACAATGTAAATAGTCATGAAAATAAAGAAAACGCATTGAATGAGAAGGTGTGTCCAAACTTTTGGCCTGTACTGTACAAGCATAATGAATGTCAAAGGGAAATTAGGAGTCAGATCTCCAGGCTCAGACTTACAGCTGTTTATGAGGAAAGATGCCATATTTCTCATCTGAGCTCCAGGATGAAAAAAGTCATATCGCTCTGTTGTTGTTTTTTTGTTTTGTTTTGTTTTTACAGCTGATATAATGATCATTACATTTGATTGTAAATAAAGATCAACTCCAAATTACAAAGACCGATGTTTATTACCAGCCTTTTACACTTAAGCATTAAAGGTAAAAAACACAAAATATTTCCTTGTTTTGTTACACTTCATATTTACAGTTTAATCACAACAATGTATACGACTATTCTGTCATCTTTTCCTCCTCTTCCTCCTCTTTATTTTCCAATTCCTCCTCCTCTTCTTCCTCTTCATATTCCTCTTCCTCGTCATCGAAGTACTTTTCTTCGGCATCTCTGCTTACGATGTCCAAGTTGTCATAATCCGGGTTCTCATCGACCTCACTGTAATACACAAACACATGTATGATTTTAAAAATAAAATTCAATAATATACGAGTTGAGTTGAGGTAAGAAGAACCAATGGAGACCCTGCAGCTTGACCTCACTTTGCACAGGGCAAAGAAAAAAAAGGATTTCTTTATGGGGATCAACAAAGAATCACATTACATTACTCAGTTATTAATGCTCTTTGGATCCAGAGGGCAACTATGTGCTTGTGTCTCTGGCTGTCAGTGGCGGTTCTGCTGACCTGTAGTTGAAATCCTTGTCCTTGCCATCCAGAAAGCGGTGGTGCATCTGACTGATGAACTCCTCCCTAAGCAGAGCCTTCTCCTCTGGTGTGGGCTCCCACTCCCCTTCCTTTACACCATCATCTACCACAGGAACGTAGAGAGAGAAATACATGATGGCCAACAGAATGAAGAGGGAAGGAGGGAGAAAAAGACACATTTTCTCCTTCGCCTCGTCACTTAACCGTATATGAACACTGACTGCTACTGAGTGAAGTGGAAGGCGAGAGAGACAGGCGGTCCGACAATGTCCTTCTTCTCTCTCTCTCTCATCCCAGGGAGTGTAGCAGTTCACGCTTTTCATAGTTTTGTTTTTACATTGGATTTTGGGCCACGGCTTGGTTTGCATCACCATTTATTATCATTTACAAATGATAATACCAATAACGTGTACTGCGATGTACCTGTGCAAATGGCAATAAACTTTATTCTATTAAGTCAATGCCAAATTTCAAGAAATCTAACTGTAATAGTTCCTATGCAGCATCGGCAGTGATGACTGGTGCCACATTTGTGAGTAACTGCCAAGTGCCAGGCACTCCAATAAATTGTGATAATCACCTTTTTTTTTTTTTTTGCCATGGTATCGTTTTGGTATCAAGTATGGCGATACTATACCTGGCATTGGTTTCAAAGTCAAAATTTTGGCTGGAGTAACATTAAAAGCAGCAACTGAACAGAAAAAGCTGAACAGGGCTTTTGCCTGTGTTCTGTAAAGGCTGTGCAACCTTGTATGCAGCTTGCGGAAAAAGCCTAATGTTATTACTAATCACAGGTTCACCACACATTTTCTTGAGAGAATCAGTTTTTCAGTTTCATTACAAAACTGTTACACCCCGATCGCATCCCATCATCAACTGTGCAACATAAAAACAAACTGCTGGAACCCCACGCATGTGATGTACATTTTATGGAAATGCACTTCAATGTCATCTCTCACCATCGTCTTCCCCATCCTCGTCTTCCTCCTGTGCGCCCTCCTCTCTCTCCTGCTCCTCCTGCAGCCGGTTCTGGATGAGACGCTCCTCGTAGGAGTGGAGGAGGATGTGGGCGAGCCCTCCCGTGCCGCACCCCGGGCCCTCTGCTCCCCTGTCTGCACCTCCCTGCATGGCCTCCTGGGAGCGCTCCAGCACCTGCAGTACGAATAAACAAAGAAAGATTAATCAAAACTGAATAAAACCAAACAGAGTAACAAACACTGTCTAAAGAGAAGCTAAAACTAAACTAGAGTTTGTAATTGAAAATAAAATGAAAACTACTGATTGTAAAAGTAGGATAACCCTAGTTCTTCATCATCTTCTCTCACCTCCTCATCGGTTAGGTACTGGCCGATGTACTGCTCATACAGCAGGGGCTCCCTCTTCCGCATCTGCTCCTCGCTAAAGTAGTGACCCTCTGGGAGTGGAGGCAGGCCAGACAGACAGGGGTGGCAGGTTAAGCAGACAGACAGAGAACACACAAGTTACTCAAGGGTTTTTAATGCGACAGAGAGCAAAAGAAAGTTGCTCTCCATTTGTTAATGCTGTTAAAGTTACTGTCCTGCATCAGCTATTTGGGCATGGATCTCCAGTGTAAAACCTAATCCTTAGCCCTTACCCCTCTGCAGGGCCCTGAGGGCGGCGTAGCGCTGGTTTCGGACTCTGGTCCTGTTAGTGTGTCCTGCACTTCGTCTCTGTATCACTCTGCTGTAGTGCTGGGCCCGCGGGTCCGAGCTGAGGTGGCTGAACGCCGCGAGATGCTGGGGCTTCAGGTACGCCTGGAAACCGGAAAGGTCAGACAACGTTCATCATAGCAACCTGTATTTAACACACCTGCTTTGAGGAAGTGTGGTTTTATGAGAGCAGATTTGCTAGATCAGGATCACAGATGGAAAGCCACAAAAGCTATTCTAGTTACTGTACTTGAGGTTAATGCGGCATTTAAAAGTCTGTGTTTTCATTTACTTGAGCTGATTTGTTTTGTGTAATTTCCCAAACAAGGCCTCCTACTCTAATTTGAGTAACATTTACCCCTTTACATGAAGAAATATTCCATTCCATTACACTGTCTACCTCTGGCAATGATAAATGAGATAGTCAAACAATTCAGGTTATAATTATGTTACAAGTACTCTTGCACACACTGTCCACACACCCACTCTCACATCACATTCAGAATTAATCATTTCTTCCATACCCCATTACCAAGAATGTTTAACATCAGGATATGCACACATTTTCATAACTGAATTTGAAATGAGACATGATGTATGTCTTCCCACGTCTAGTCGTTTTGACTGATTATCACACTACATGTCCCATCAGTGCTACTGTGTTCACATGGCTACTGGGGCTGCCCCTCCACTGCTGACCTCAGTTTTAGAGGAACGGGCAGAGAGGTTATGACTAAACCAGAACAGAGCACTCCCCTGTCCCCATGTTGACTGATAGGGTCGATAATGACAGGTTTGCCTCTTCTTACATCTGCTGATAGATACACAATCAGTTCTTCCTCACCACATGGCCAACTTTTCCAGTGAGGCTGAACAATATATATTAACCCTTTGAGACAGGAGCAAATTCACTGGATTTCTTTCCAAAACAAGAGAGGAAAAGGTGATTAGCAAATTACAAAAAACTCTGAAAATTAGCAATAAATGTTTTTTTTAATTAACAATCATACGATATTTATGATTATCAAAGTGATGCTACATCAGCATGGGATTTTTTTATGTTTCAATGCTTGTGAAACCTTTAATTTTGAATGGTTTAATTTCACCCACTTGACAAAATTCCCTTTTTTGGGTGGGGGGTAAATATTAATATTCTAGTAATTGTTTACCAATTTTCTGGTCATTTCATGCCAATTTGCTTGTTGGCTTTTTTCACATTTTTGAAAGAAATCAAGTGAATTCATTCAGGTTTCAAAGGTTTAAAAAATGACAATGTGATTGTTCGCAGGCATGTGTATTGAACATATGTTCTCTTACATCTAGAGATTAAGATTTATAGGCCAGGGCATCTCTGTAGCACCACAATACTTATAAAGGAATTTTGTCACATTTATTTATTTATTAATAAAATTGCAGCTCCTGCAATTTTGATATTGCACTTGCTGATGTTGCAGTTTTGGTAATATTTTCATGACCTGCTCAGATCCACTTTCCACATACAAAGTCATGTCCTGCTAAGAGACAAACAGGTGGAATGGGGCAAAGACTTTAGCTCCATCTACCTCCCCTGATGGAGGTTAAACAACTGTTAGTAATGTGCTTTGCATCTGCAGCGTGTGGACTGCATGATTTAATAATTTAAAAAAAATTAGATTTATATTGCATCTTTCATACAGCAGTGTAGCTCAAGGTCTTTGAACTTGAACTGAGGTTGAATAATAAACAAAAGACGCAGCAAAAGCCAGAACAAATATCAATAAGATATATGAAAGATAGAGATAACACAAAGGAAGACATAAGGAACTGTAAAAATAGAAGGAGCAGAGCATGATATAAAAATGGAAAACATAAAAATGATCTAAAAGGACAGAATATAAGAATAAAACAAAGGGATTGTTACAGTTATCAAAAAGCAATGTTGAATAAATATGTTTTCAGTTGTCCTTTAAAAAGTTTAGAGAGCCTGCATCCCTTACAGCCTTGTGTGGGGAATTCAATATCGGTCCCATGTGTCAAGTTTGGCAGCAGAAAATTTTCAGCTGTTGAAAACATCAACAGTAAATGTCAGGTTTTTGGCATCAGCCCGGCAGATTCAAAAAGCAAGGGCTTCTTTCTAGATACAATTTGACACTGGCATTCAACAATCACAGGGAAAAATCCATCACAGCAGAGGCAGAGATACACAATATCTGCAGGCACCGTAGCCTCAACAGACCAGAATGCAATGCAGACATTCTGTGCACATTCTGTGGGCGGAAAACTGTCATTTTTTTTCCTCAGGCGACAAATCTTTCATTCTCTTTTTTTTTTTTTTTTTTGGCAACTGCAACCAGCTGAATGCAGCAAGTCCACAGCCCCTTGACTTGGGATTGTTTAAAGTCATTCTTGGAAATGTAGTAAAGTTTAGAGAACATGAGTACACAAGGAAAGTAAGACCCAGAATGCAGTGAACATCTGAGACGCTGATGATAACCAAGATTTTTGCTTTCATCACTGACTTTTTGAAGCACACACACACACACACACACACACACACACACACACACACACACACACACACACACACACACACACACACACACACACACACACACACACACACTGACCTGGGGCCTACCTGGTACCTCTCCAGGAACACCAGCGGTCTGCTCCTGTACTGCTGCAGCAGCTCCTCTCTGCGCTGATCCAGAGTCAGCTCAGCCTCTCCGATCTGCTGGCTCTTCACCTGGATGCCGCTCCGAGCCACTGCCTCCACCATGGCGCTCACACAGCTGGTCACCTCCTGGGAAACGGAAAAACACGCCTATGGAAACCACATTTGTGAGCCGGGGCAGGATACAAAGGTTGTTTAATCCGTCGGGCAGGTGTCTCTCTCTCACCTGGCGGTCCTGCCGGGGCTCCCTGCTCGCCTCACGGCCAGGTAAAGCCTCCTGCGGCTCCCGGTGGCACACAGCTGCTTTCTTCTCGTCTCTGCTTTCATAAGAAGTCTGCTGGGGTTTATCTGGAGGCTCAATCTCCCCCCACATGACGAACTGTTTAACTACCAGTTCTAACTCACGTTAACCTGACCGGGAGAGCTTGTTAAAGGAAAGGTAAGGGAATGACAGCTAGCAACCTCGCCAATTCAGGTTATCTCACGTAATGGTAATTTACACAGCTGCGGTCATTTTTATATCAGCACGAGGCGGTGAATTTGTTAAACGCGTCTCCAATTTAACATATGAAACTGTTATTAGAATAAAATGGTTTAAGTTTCCTATCGCTCACATTGCCAGCCATGTTGGTCCGTCACTATTTTGGTTCCCCCGTCAGTCTTCTTCTTTGTGTATTTTTAAAACGTCAGTTGGCTCTCGCGTTGCGTGGAGCATTAGCGCCACCTCCTGGATTTCGGGGGTGAGCTTTTCATTTACAGCCTGCAATATTTTTCACACAGGTAAATTCACACAGTTGATGTGTTGTACAAATTGAAATCAAACTCAGCTATTATCCTAATGGGAATAAAATAAAATAAAACAAAACAAAGGGGAAATGACTAAAACAGCCCTGTGTGGGAAAAGAAACTCTACCTACCATGATTTGTCAAAATGTCAGTTCGCTACTGGGACGAACTACACAGAATAACACACTTAAAAGAATAAAACTAAAACACCCTGGAACCTCCAGGTGTTTCATGTGATGCCTTTCTTTGTAATCAGAATAAGCCGGAGCCTGCTGGGGCTTGTTCTTATGGCCTACAACCTCAAAACAGCAAGGAGGAGGAGGAATGCATGAGTGACTAAATACAGTAATATGCCATGCGCACTGAAGTCTATTCAGATGTGATGTCTTCGCTGTGTATTGCATGCCACAGTTATGAAAAGCATAGGAACATGAGGGATTCTGTAACATCTGCAGAAACAGTCGTGAAAAGGTCTAGAAATACAGAGTTGTGACCGTGTGTGTTTACATTGTTTAAACATTCATTTTGTTTCTACTGTTCAACTGGAACATTTCACAAAGTGTACTCCTGTTTTTGCACTTGTGTCTTGTGTACATTAGTTTAATCAAGGTTGTTTTTCATATGTAAGAACATAAAAAGTTAGACCAACTCTATATTTTCTTATTTTATCAGAAGCCCAGCTGGTATTTCCCACCACCTCTGTTGAGCTGCATGAAGAGTCCAGTGGGTGATGCCACCCTCTGATCCAGGCAGTTTCACCTTAGTGCACAAACTAAACTTCAAGTACTAACAAAAAGTGAAACAGCGCTGTTCAGTTAATTACAACTGCCTCTTTTAGCCCTGGTGACTCAGAGTGTGCCAGCCACTGCCCTATACTGTGATGACATTTCACTCACATTTCCAGTGTTAGGAAAGTTCACTTTCTACATGAACTAGTTCAAAGTTCAGTTCACAAATTTTAAAATGAACTGGTTCAGTTCATAGTTCATGAATTCAAAATTTTGAACTAAGTTCATGGTTCCAAAAATGAACTAGTTCTTTTTTTTTTTTTTTTTTTCCAAAACGTTTCTGCGAGCTATTATTTGTCAAAATTATTGCCACAGCCCATAGAAAACCACAGACAGCAATTATTTTATCAGTTTTAACACTGAGACTATGTGTCAGATTCATCTTCCTATCCAATTTAGAATCCTTATCCAACCAGGGGTTTACATTAGTATTGAGGCGACAGCCCTCAAAATACTGGCTTTTCCCTAACACTTTGTTGCTGCTCATTCAGTCCACACTAGTGGCAGCTGCAGCTTTCACACCTACAGTATATTCTCAAAAACATGACCAAAAACTTGCTGCTTGAATGGTCTTTATTATGAAAATAAAAACAGGACTGTAGTCCTTAAGGTGCAAATGTTTTTTTCCATTTCAATACTTTTCCAAACCTGAAAATAATTTACATCAAATTCCATTTCAGTCATACTAAAAAGGAACCTAAATAAAGCAGGACTGGAAAAATATACCAGGCATACAAATACAAAGGAGACCATTCTAAACCGTGTTTTTTACAGTCTTGGTCGGTGCTGACTTTTCCATAAAATTCTTTCAAATAATCATAACCCGTAGTAGATTCTGAGCGGTCCGAGCTAGTGCTGGTGCACTAGCGTCTTGATTTCATGTTAGCGCTCAGTCTCTGCACCAGCTTGATCAGTGTGGCCTGTTTGGAGCAGAGCTGATCCAAAACGTTGATGATCTTGTGCTGCGCCTCACAGATCTGCTGTAGGGAGTCGATCATGACCAACTCCCTCCTCTCACGCCTCCTGTCTTGGGCCTTGTCTCTGCCACAGCAGCCCTGTGCTGCAGGGAGTCTCAGGCTCCTCCTCCTGCGCCAACCTAGGGCCTTCTTTTTGTGGTTGTGCGGGACTCGAGCAGGGCAGTGGGACACACACACAGCTGAGCCTGGGCCTGAGGAAGGAGGGCAGTGATTTTGTGACGTGGACAGAGTGTCTGTAGTAGCCTCTGCCTGAGCGGGCTGCTGCTGCTGCAAGTCTAGCAGATACTCAGCAGCAACAGGTTCAGATATCTGCTCCTGCTCTCTCCTCTGCTCAGTTTGTGAGTCTTTATCTTCCTTCTCCTCCTGTTTGAGTACGATGCCATCATATTCTGCAGGTGGGAGAAGACATGAAATATGATATTCAAATGAATCCCTGGGGTATATTCATAAACAACGATTCAGGGAAGACAAAATGGAACAGACCTAAGATCATGCTGACAGGTAACAGCGTTGTGTGCTCTGCACTGACTGACAGGACAGGGAAGGGGCTGACGCTGGAAATGTGATTACGGCTTGACCCGGCATCCCCAGCTACGCTGGGTGTGACATCTGGAGGTGAGACTTCCTCTTTAATATCTCCACTGGAGACAGAGATGAGTGGATCTATTATCTCATCTTCACAAGACTGGATGGCCTCCATTCCGCTGTCTCCATCCTCATCCCATGGTATACGCCTATCCTCTGTTGACAAATGGAATTTACATTTTTGATGATTTTGGTCCGTCAGTATGTATCGACAATTACATAATTTACAGAGTTTATGCTCCACAAAAACAAGCCGTAAAGCACGGTACAAAACACACAATGGACATCAGACTATATGCATCACCCCGCATGGCTAGAACGATAATTCCAACTACTTTACACCTGCGCCTTTTCTAGTTTTTGCCACCACGACAATGATTGGTGTTTAAAATTGAATCGGTTGCCTCACTGTAAATCTTTGATACCTGCTCCGAATCACAAAGCAAGGAAATCAACTCAAACAGAAAGAGGCAGAGCACTCCATCACATCTATCTCCTCAGCAAGCAACACATAGCCTGTCTCATGTTTTTACAGCTATACTCGGCTATCAAAATTAACTTGAGATCAATATATTGAGGTAAATATTCTGCATGTGGGGGCTCTGATGGCACTTTGTACACCGAGTTCATTTTGCTCAACAATCAGAGGAGTTCACAATGAGCAAAAACACCTACCTCCAACTTGATGCTCTTGTTGCACACAGCTGGATGGCAGAGGTTCACATCTGACCTAAGAACAGAACACATCTGGTCTAAAGAAGAGCCATCAGAACATACAGCAGCTGGTCAGAAATAAAAGAAGGGTCTTCAACAGATCACTGACAAAGCATCATCATTTGCTAACAGTGCATAGTTCTCTCTAATTATATCACTGTACAGCTGATTTTCTCTATTTTGTTGTTTAGCAGTGGTGGAAAAAAACCCTCTGCAAATTTGGTTGTGCTGTAAGCACAGTGGCTACTCTTATTGTAGTTGTATTCGTGGTATAAAAAGTGCCATCTACTATTACCAGTGAATGACACCAGTGCATGTTTAGTGTAATATTTATAAAATGGATATACTAAATGTTTATGCCAATCTTCGTATTTTAGAACATTTATAGCATTCTTGCTACCTTTTTATCCAGTCATTGGTTTCCATTCAGTCCACTATGATATGAAAAGGAACTTTCAGAGACTTCAACACATTATCCACCTTAGTTTTCCTAAAAGCAGCAGCACTGTTGTGTTCTGATGACTTGAAACTGGGTGGAGCGAAACAGTTCGCTTTGCACAGCCAATAATCAGTTTCAGCATTTCTGAATGGCGACCATATTGTGATTATCAGGCAGGATGTTTTTGATTATATGCTGTGAAATCGTTGGTACCCCGACATGATTTGCAAAACGGTTTGTTGCAGAATGTTGGAAAATTGTGGTTAATGGGATAAACATTTTAACACTGTTGAGGTCCTTTAATATAATTCTATGATAATATTTTGCAGGTATTTTAAGACAACAGTTAGAACAAAATGGAGAAAACAACCAATTTGTAGCTGCCTTCATCTTCACTTTACCTCTGACAACCTCTCGACAAGTATGTGTAAGCAGCTCCTCTGCTTGGCCCAACCTTTCTCCACATGGTTCTCATATCCTGGGATGATGTACCAAAGGCTCCCCTCTCCTGCAAGAACAAGCGTGTCAAAGAGCCACAACTCTGCAAAAATGCCCCGCAGGCGAAGCTGCCAGCATCATTTAAGGTGAAATTCAGCAGTTAGCCACCTGTGATAAAATGATTCCTACAAGATCAGAAACGCTGCTGTCATTATTGTCATCATCATCATCATCAGCAGCAGCAGCATCAGCATCATCTGCATCTGCATCATCTTCCATTTCTCCTGTTGCCATGTTATCATTTTCTTTGTTTCTTTCACCTCTCAAGTCTTTATCACCCCCTCCATTTTCATGCCACGGCCTTCCCTCCTCTTCCTCCTGTGTTTCCAGGGTCAGTTCCTCTGATGCCTCGTCAAGGTCTGGATGCCAGTCTTCCTCTGTATCATCTTCCTCCAGCACCTCCTCCTCTGAGCCTGGCTCTTTGACAGGGATACAAAGATATGTACACAGTAAGCAACAACCACGGTTTATTATCAAATAATCAATGAAGAAATGACATTGTCCTGTTAACTCAGTGACTATTCCAGTAGATGTCATATGCATCTCTATTTTTAGACCTCCTAATTATTAATTACCTCTTGGTAGTTTTTTAATTGACTAAATGTAATTTGGTAATTTGGTACTTTAAGTTATTTTAATTTCATTAGTTTTTTTTTTTTTTTTTTTTTTTTTTAATGCTGCAGAATAAAACAGGCAGGGCACAAAATATGATTTTGCTTCTATGTGGCGTTACAAACCTTCAGAGGGGCTTTCTGATCTCCCTGATTCGCTGCTTGATGATGTGATTTTCCTCTGCTGGGACCACAGAAAAAAAAGTAAAACCTCAACACTCAAATCAGTTATTGTGACTTTGTTTATCATAACAGTGTAGTCTGGCATTTGTTACCTTTTTGCTTGCAGTGCTTCCTTTTTTAAACCCAGGAGTCATCAGGTAGCCCTGCTGTAATATTTGTGGAAATACTTGTTTTGTGAGGCAAAATGGTTAGAATTATTCATTAAATTATTCATTGATTAGTAAAAAAAAATCCAGGAACAGTTGGGTCTTGATGACAACTCCACTGTATTGATCAGCTGACTGGGTGCAATAAGCCTTTGGCTTCAAAAAGCCATAACATTTTAACTTGAAATGTTGAGTTCAACAGTAATTCATAAGGAGCTTTATTTCCATGCATGGAATCATATTGTATTTTTTTCAAACTGTGTATATCTTATCTTAACTTTGTATATCTTATCTGCCAGATTCTAATCCATTATTTTACAAAACTGTCCCACTGAGACAGCGGATTTAGTTTGTTCACACAGCTGATTCAGCATTAGTTAGTTTTGCAACTAACTGGCAATTAACATTAATGAGGAGAAAATGTTGTGAAGCACAGGTTTATGTATCATAACTGGGTTGGATGTGACAGCAAGCCCAAAAACGTGTGCATGAAAAACTTGAAAATGAGGTCTTGGCGTAGAAGCCAGTGAAATTACAACGATGGATAAGATGATTCCCATAATAAAATATGTTAAGTTGTGTATGAAAAAGAAAAAAAAAATTACCTCAAACCAAAACTGCAGAGGTTTATTTTTAAGAGAGATACTACTTTTCCATTTCCTGCTGCAACCTTTCCCCCCTAAGATCTCAAAGGCAGGGGGGGATATCCAACAGCCTTCACACTCGATGCACAACTCACCTACACAGCATGCATCCCAAATAAGATGCAATGCAAAAATGAAAAATGGCATAATTAGCAACTTATGGCACAACAGATGAAAAGAAAGCATTGAAAGGCTGACTACAGAGACTGAAAAATTGGTTATCAGATCAAGAATTTTAGACAGCGAGAGCACAATCACCTTTTCCAGAAGAATTATTTTGCTCCTACTCACCACTGGCCAGCTTGTCCACATCCAGCAGGCCCTTTTTGTTCCCGCAGATGACGAGCAGGAGGCCACGGCTTCTTTCTTCATGTTGAATACATTAAAATGTACTGCCAGATTAATTTCCTATAGTCTCTCACGGCTGCCATGATCTATTTTGTAACTATGACATGTGTAACTCTCGATCTTCAGTGATCAGATACAGTGGACACAGGACTACCTCAACCAATATGTGTTTTCAATGAGAGCCATAGTGTGCTCTGACTGCTTTAAAATCTACATTATAAAGTAATGGCCACTGACCGTGAGACTCACTCTGGATGTGGGTGCTCTGGCTGGATGGACCTGGCTGCTCACAGTGCTCCTCCTCCTCTTCATCGTCCTCCTCCTCCTCCTCCTCACCATCATCCTCAGTATATAACACTCTCTGTTTTCTCCTCAGGCTCAGTCTCTTATCCTCTTCCTCTTCGTCTTCAGTGAGTCTGGACCTCCTCCTTTTCCTCTCCAACGCTTCATCTTGTGAAAACATTTCATCCATTTTTTTTTTAATCAAAGGGGTGACTGTGTGACTATTTGGCCAACCTTATTTGCTCACAAGAGCATATAGGGCTTGTTTCCCATTTTCAGAGAGAGAGAGAGAGAGAGAGAGAGAGAGAGAGAGAGAGAGAGAGAGAAACAGAGACTGTAACGCTCTGATATCTTAGAATCGGTTGACAAAATCAAGGTGGAGTGGGCGGGCACACCTTAGTTACATAACAGTGTTGACTTTGCTCTGCTATCGAACTATGACAGGTAGTTCTATCCTGCGCTATCATTAAACTTTCGTGGTGCGACTTAACATCGTTCATCCGAGCAAATTATGTGACCAAACAGCTCCGTGAATGTGCTGCAACAGACATTACTGACAGCGCGATGAGACTGGATATTGGCCGGAATCAGGATTATTTTAGAAGAAAAATCTTGTTGTATTTACCTGAGTGATTACTCTGGGTCACATGCAGCCTGCGCGGAGAGTGCTTCATGTTTCAAAATGTTTCTGTTCGGAGACTCTGCTGGATAGGTCTAACCCTAACCCCTCACCTAACACCTGACCGCCAGTGGCATGTAACACGCCTGTAATAGTCCGTGAAATGACCACAGAGCGTACTCTGAATAACTTCAAAAGTCAAATTCAGAAAGCGCGCCTTACCTGGTTGACTCTTCCTTTTTCTCTTCTCTGGAAACGAAACTTCAACGCCGCCGCAGCGCCGCCCAGCTGCAGTACTGCAGCTACACCAGGAGGTGGCGCCAGCAAGTCACTTGTTTGGAAAGCCACATTTGACTTCACGTGTCAGTGCAGACAGTGCAACATCTGGAATGCCGTCTCATTGAAATGAGATTAGACATTAGACGTGGGGTTTCAATTAAAGAAAGGCACCGACAAGCGATTAAAATAGCATAAATAATAATTAAATGAAGTGCATAAACAATTTATAATTGATTAATAATTCATTAATAACATAAATGAATTAGTTGGTGAAGCAGCAAGTTGTTTTTTTTTTCCTCTTTGACTTATGTCATTTAATGCCATTGATGTTACTGGCTATGTGTCTTAATGTATTATGTTTAGTGTGAGACAAATTTCCACCATGGTGGACAGTAAAGTCACAGAAAATACAGCAAGAAACCTATGAAATGCAATAAAATATAACTGAATTTTGAATTAATGACTTATTTTACTAGTCATTATACCCACCCCATACACACATAAAAAGGGTCACTCTGACACATTTTCTGACACACAAAATCTGACACATCACATTTAAGTTTATTTATTTTTAAAATCCAGGATCATTTGCTTGTCTCAAAGAGTTCACAGAAAATGTATGTGCCTAGATCTAACTAGTGAACAGTCAACCAAAAAACAAAAGGATGTGAAACACAACATGCAAGAAAATGAAGTAGAATGCAAGAAACAAAGAAGATCCAGCACAGACTGAAGAGCATGTCAGTATCTCAAAACATAGTTACTTTATCTTATTTCTAACATCCCATGTCATTTTTCCTGAAATACGTGTACAGATTATGATTAAAATCCAAGTCAAAACTGCTGTGGCAAGTACTGGCAAACATGCATCTGGACTCACAATACACAGGAATGCTGCAGCCAAGACCGCCAAAATAATGAGCAGTATCATTGTGTTGAACTCGTTCCTTATCTTGTTTTCAGCTTCCAGTCTGGCCCTCTCCTCCTCTTTTCTCCACAGCTCCCTCTTTCTCTTCTGCAGCTCTTGGTCCTTGTGAAGCTCCTGCAGCTCAGTCTCCTTTTGGTTGATCTCCTTATCTCTGGTTGTGAGGATGCTCTCCTGTATTTTCCTGATCCTCCTCTCCTTTGGTGGGTACAGGTCTGTGCGGTAGTGACCTCGTCCATTCAGGGCCACCAGGGTATGGATCTTTGTCAGAAAGCTGGTCACCTGATCCGAGTCCTCTGGATTCTTGTTGTTGAAGACATGGAAGCCGCCGCTACACTTGCGTATGAAGTTGCGGAGGTTCTCTTCGCTTTCGGAGATGACATCGTTTATTGTTTTGCCCTCCAAACGATCCCCGTGGGTGAACAGCACGATGGTGTAGTCCCACACATTTGGGCCAAAATGTTTCTCAATCAGCGTGTTGGTGTCTTGATCCTCCTGGGTCATCCTTCCCAAAGGGACCACAATCACAAAGGCATGTGGTCCTGGTTCCTGGAGTTTGACGCACTTCAGGATCTCTCGAATAATGTCCTCTTTCTTCCGGTCGATCTCAATTTCAAAAAGCCCGGGAGTGTCAATCACAGCAACAGGTTGATCATCAACCATCCCGACCTCCTTTTCGCAGATCTTAGTAACTCTGCTGAGCTTCATGTCTGATTTAAATGCCTCTCGGCCAAGGATGGTGTTCCCACTCGAGCTCTTGCCTGCCCCGCACTTTCCAAGCAGCATGATCCTCAAGGTCTCTGCCTCTGTAAATTCAACAACAAGGGAACACTTTAGAGTACAGTATCTCTTTTCCATCGTGCCACCATTATCAGTGTGTACATTGTTTGCTTATTCTCTGTTGACTCCGTCAACATCCCGCCATGGCTCCAATGATACTGGTAGACTGGACATTATATGATAAAAATAATATATAAATATATTTTTTGCTAGTTACCAAAAATCTCTTCTTCTGCTAGGGAAACATGACAAAAAAGTCTGCTCTCAAAATTTTCCATTAATCTTCATATTTGATTATGCCCGGATGAATAATTGATCCTGGTTGGCTGGAGTGGTGCTGATAAATTTGAGATTAATCTTTATTAGACATTGGATTATGCCTGGATGACTAAATGATTCTGTTCGGTTGGAAAGGTGATGAGAATTTTGAAATAACAACATAACTACAGTTGTTTTTATCACTCTATGTTAATGCACCCGCCATATTGGATTTTCTGCCATTCTGGATTTTTTCCAAAACCCTGTTTTGTTTTGTTTTTTTGTGTTTTTTTTTTGTTTTTTTTGTTTTTGTTTTTTGCACTTGTCAGATTTAAACACCATTTGACAGGGACCTTCTAGGGATGTCCATCTTTCAGAAGTGCAAGGGAATTTCCAATACAATGAAATTTCATCAAATTATGATCATTCAAAATTTTGCAAAAATGGCATGTCAGATTTAAAATGCCATTAATTTATGAAATGGCAATTGATTGAGATGAAACTTATTGAAAATATTAAAATAAGGTCCCTTACCTGGTGTGCACGAGCACTTGACATTGACCCATAGGGGGCACCACAGACACAAAAAGTGTATTTCTCAGAACTGGCTCGACTAGTTCTACTGAAACTTAGTAGATGTGACACTAGACAGCATATAATGCTAAACTCCAAATTTAGTCAAAATTACTTCCAGTGAACATGGCTTGTAACATTTTAGATGATAGGCTAACTCAGATTGTCGGAGCAATTTCACAGAAAAAAGTGGGCCGAATTTATCGTTATGTGCTTCTAAATCTGACAAACGTTGTTTCATTTATGTATCTTGCACAGATACTGAGATATGACTTGTTGAATAAAAAATATGTGACTTGTCAATCGAGTTTGGCGACAGTTGAACAGGAAGGGAAAAAATCATCTTCGATTTTCCGAAGCCACTGCAATGACTTTTCTTGCAGTTGGACTTTCTGTCCCTCATTTTGCATGAGTGCTTGGGCCCCTTTCATGGCTGCCTCCAGCTATATTTTTAGTAATTATATTTTTATTATTATTAAATGGCATCAACGCCTTGAGCAAAAGCGGGAATGCAATTATTAGAGCTTTATAGTCCCTGAAACTGACCCTTCTGGCTGAATTTGACTCAAGTCAGCAGTCCACTCACAAGCTGCACCACTGGCTGTACAAAAGAGACTTTTTAATCAACTGACACTGACACGAACTCACAGATTATGGCCTGACTCTAACTATTCACCACCGCGTAGTCTGCAGCCACTTGTTCCTTCACTCTCCTGTCTGCCTACAGATGCATTCCTTGAACACAATGTTCTAACACCAGAGAGACTGGGTTCAACAGAGGACATGAAGCCCAGTTTCATGTGTTGCCATGACACAGTTTGGCTCTGGTCATATGATTGTTTGCTTCTGGTGAATCACTGCACATGATACAAAAAAAAAAAAAAAAAAAAAAAAAAAGTCTCATGAAGCAAATGAAAAAAATAAAAATAAAATAAAAATAAAATAACCGAAAAGGAAGCACACCCACTGTGGGTCAAGGCATAGGCTATACGTCTATTTATATATACGTTTATTTAAAGAATTGTTTTCATTCCCGCCCTTGCCCGCACGCAGTTTCTTTTCCCAGACAAGCGAGGGGATTTCTCTCATTTTGAGCGGTTATTTTGCGTTACTGGCTGAGGATAGGGTTTACAAATACCCTGCTTTGCTATGAAAAAACACTCGTGTCGTTGACCCCTCCTGTGCGAAGTGATTCTGCGCGTTTCCAGACGATACCTTGCGTAAAGTGTAACAGCTAAACTAAAAAGCGAAGTTCATTTTTAACTTACGTTCCCCCGGTTCCTCATGGTCTGCGGCCGACATGACGCCTGAGCTTGTGGTATTTCTGCGGCTTCAACTCACTGTGGACACTCCGCTCCGTCAGTACACTGTACACAGGTACAGGTAGGCCGACACCAGGTTCACTTGCCCTGTTACAGTTTACCTGTGTGTTTCCAGTCTGTACAGCAGCCTGTGAGCTTCAGGTTTGAGGTGCTGCCCGACTCTTTACTGCAGCAGTCTTTACTGCTAAAAGGCTGACCGCCCTGCGCTCCTTTCAGCAAAGCTTTCCACTCAGCAACTTGTTGCGACCCCTCTCTTTTGTAACCTTGTTTCCTGTAAGGGAGTGTGAAAGTGAAAGTAACTGTGAATGGAAAATGAAATACGAGAACAAGGACACCACAGGCTATTTGACTCACGTGGTGAAAGTAATTCACAAGAGATAAAGGGTTTAAAAGGGTTCAAATTTAAAAAGTAAAAAGTAAAAACAACAAATAACAACAACAAAAAGTTGGTAAGAAAATGACTGCTGGCGTAAGGTACAAGCCTAAAACTCATGTAATCCTCATCCTCAAAAGCAAATCAAATATCTTTTAATTTTTAATTTTTTAAGATATGTGGGGTTTTGTGTTTTCATTTTGTGATTTCATTCATTCATTTATTTTTTGTAAAATATAACCAATACAAGACATATAGTCACCTACATTGGCTTGCTTAGCAGTTTGCTGCCATTATTTAATTTTATTATTATTATTATTATTATTATTATTATTATTATTATTATTATTATTATTATTTCAATTATTATTAATTCCATCTTGTTGAAACCTTGTTGGGAACCAGCATCTTTTATGACTGCTGGATAGCTAGAATGCTTACTGTGTCTAAAGGAATAAAATATAATAAAATAATAATAATAATAATAATAATAATAATAATAATAATAATAATAATAATAAATAGCAACTCCAGAAGGAAGAGATGCACACCAGGGCCTGAAATTCATTTTTTAAAATGGGAGGGAGTGGGGGTGGGGGGTGTTACCGCCGCTACCTTTTTGAGGATCCGGAGGATTTGGGTCATTTTCAGGTTCACTGGCACCACCATTAGCGCCTCCGCTCGTCCTTTCTTCTGTTGTTGTTGTTTTTTTTGTTTTTTTGTTTTTTTTTTTCGGAGCAGTTTCCCCTTCAGAGGCCTGTACCATTGTTACAATTGGCCTTATAGTTCGATTGTCTCTTGCATTATCCAATGTATTACATAGTTCAGGGCAGCTTGGCTGCTAAGCAGAGGATAGACACAGCAGGAGCCAGATGTACAGTATATATATATATATATATATATATACACACACACACACACACACACACACACACACACACACACACACACACACACACACACAAATTCAACAATGCAGAACGTGGAGCTGTAGCCATTGTGACGTCATGCCGTCCGTCACAAACCAGTGCAGGTGATTGTAAAATATTGAGCAGTGTTCTAGGTGTTTTCTGTGCTGCGCGTGCAACGTCATCATTTGGTTGAATGTGACGTCAGTCGGAGTCTTTAAAAGGCCAGGTCGGCAGCAGGTGTTTGTCACATACCTGCTGCTGGTCAGCAGGTGTGTCCTCAGGCCGGTCTACGGTGGTCGGTGCAGCCTGCGCAGAGACTAGAGGCCACAGACTGGTGATCCTGAGTGATGCAGGCGCTCTCTGCTGATACGAGGAGACGGCGCCTGCGTCACGGATGTCATGGAGATGTGGCATTGGCCTGCTGAACATCTGGTCGCAAGGACCGTGCTGCTGTCCGGACTGCGCCGCCATGATGTGCCAATGACTGCTCCGTGGCTTCTCAACAGGGGATGAATACCGTCTTGGACCACGGGTCGTTGCCGTTACAGCTATACCGCCTGCGCCTGCTCCTTGATACGGAGACGGGACCTGGGGTCAGTTCCATCTATCTATGTATCTTGTATTTGGCAATAGCCCCTCTCCCGCTGTTGCCTTTGTGCATGAGGATAATATGGAGTAGCATCGTTTCTCAGTTCGAATTCTAGCTGATCAGGTAAGTCACAGAGTTCAGGTAGGTCTTCATGGATGACTCAAACAGTTGGGCGCCACTCACAGCCACTGAACGCAGTCACACAATGGATAGATAGATAGATAGATAGATAGATAGATAGATAGATAGATAGATAGATAGATAGATAGATATAGTTATAGATATAGCTGTATTCAGGTGTAGTCTACTGTCAATATTATCTTGAATCTTCAGCAGTAAGTATAAATGGCCTAGTTTTGAGCTGGTGGCAGTTTTGGAAGGCAGACTATACAGCTAAAATGGGAGGGGGCACCAAAGGACCAGACTGAGGAACCATAAAACCCTTCAGGTTCAATCCAAGACTAACCCACAGTCGTAATGTAACACATCTTGAGCCTAATGTTATGATTTCACATTTGCACAAAAACATAAATCATGGAGAGAAATGCTCTCATGTTTTGGATCATGATGGGTAAAAGAGTTATCTATCTAACTCCTGAGGCATTTTTAAATCATTTGTTTGAGAATTGAGAATTATCACGTCATACCTTAACATAACATAACATAACATAACATAACATAACATAACATAACATAACATAACATAACATAGCATAACATAACATAACATAACCCTCCCCTGATGTATAGTCTGCCTGTAAACAATATCATGTTTTCATATTATAGTAGTCTACAACACAACCATGTTAGATTCTGATTTGGCTGTTTTAGCTCCAAAAGCACTGAAAAGTGGTGCTTTATAGTCCCAGAGAAGAGCAGAGCTTCATTTTCTTCATCCTATCTCATCTAAAAACCAGTGTCACATAGCTGAAATATTTAACTTTAAATGCATTTAAATTTAATCTCCAGCAAGCACCAGCAATCCACCTTTGCACTAACAATGGCATTATGTAATCTGTATTCTGTTTCTGTGCGTACAACATCCATTGCACGTCTGTCCGTCCTGGGGAGGGATCCCTCCTCTGTTGCTCCCCTGAGGTTTCTTCCTATTTTTCTCCCTGTTAAAGGGGTTTTTTAGGGAGTTGTTCCTCTTCCGATGTGAGGGTCTAAGGACAGAGGATGTTGCATTCCTGTAAAGCCCCTTGAGACAAATTTGTAATTTGTGATTCTGGGTTATATAAATAAATAACATTGAATTCAACTGAATTGAAGTGAAGTGAATTGAATTACATACCACATCCCTTAACCATGCTTCTCCTTTGTGGGCAGCTGTAAAACTTTCTTTTTCTTTTCAATGTACTACTTTCCTTTAAACAGCAGATCTGCACACATGCTCTGAATTTCACTAGAGGGCGTCCTCATTCCATAGGAAAACCTCATCCTAATCAGCTGCTGGCATTTTGCCATCCTGAGTGGCATCGAGGACAGGGGCATATGGAAAAAGATCCTGTGCAACACTCACTAATCATCATTGGCCTAAATCGTCTTTTATTTGTTTGTTTGTCTCTTTGTTTCAAGGACCTTTGCATTTATTGAATAGTGAAAATCATTTGTGGTTGATCCAACCTTGCAAAGTGAAGTGATGTGGTTCCTTGACCAAAAAGAATAAAAAAAAAAAAAAAATATATATATATATATATATATATATATATATATATATATATATATATATATATATATATATGTTTCACAGTTTTTCTTTTGTAAATTTGTGATTTTATAATCTCAGAGTTTTTTTTCTCATAAATCTGCAAATTTAATCTTGGAAATTCTGTGTTTTTTTCCTCAGAATATTACCCCCCTTCCCCTGCTCCATAATTTTTTCCCCTACATTATGTTAGTTTTCTCTATCAGCATCTCAGTGAATTGAGGGATTTCCATGAAATGTGATGGACAGAAACAACAGCTGACTCAGTTAAAAGAACACTTATATCCAGACTTTTTCCTACTTTTGTCCTGTAAGAAAAAAAGTTTTGTCTTTTTGTTTTTTCTTTCTTTTCTTTTCCTTTTCTTTTTATTTGTATTTGTTTTCTTTTTGGGAGAGGGTGGGATTTTTTCTGAATTTTATATCTACATCTTAAGACAGAATTCTATGCTTCAGCATTTACCAACAAAAAACTGCAACTCCACTTGCCAAAGTGGCGATTTATTTTATATTTTTGAAAGCAATAAAGGAAACGGTGTCCAGAGGGTTAGATAAAACATTTCAAAATAAATGCCCAGCCACTGGCTTGTGCATCTCAGAGTGAAAAACCAACACAGTGTTGAGCCCAGCAGCCACACGGGCTTCCTGCCTGCACCGCCACAGACTGACGCTCTGATTGAAACGGACACGCGCCTGCTCGAGACTGCACTCCAACCCGACAGCTGACCAAAGGCCCACATGCAGCAGGCAGCAGGGAAACATACGCTTTCCATCATGTCTATCAAATAATAACTACATTATTATCACCAAAGTAAAGTGAAGGCTGAACTGCTGGGACAATAAACAAGGACTCCAATACCCACAATGCTGCTCATTGCTACTTGCAGCTGTTGCTCAGGTGAAATTCTTGCATTTCCTCTCTTTTAACAGATGGTTTTGTGGTTTCGAGCTACCAGCTTACTGAGATCATTTACAGGAAAAAGCTTTTCAAACTGTGTGTCTCATTGAAAATGTTACAGCTGTGCCTTAGCTCAGAGTTTCTTTCTTCCAACAGCCACATGTTGCGGAGGCGTATTAGGGCCTTTGTATAGGGAGGGGGAAACATTCAGAGGAAAAATAAGTCAGATTTTCCAAGATTAAAAAAAAAATATGAGGAGAAACAAAACTCGGGAAAAAAAGAAAATTCTGAGATTACAAAGTCACAAATTTGCAAAAAAAAAAAAAATCAGAAATTCTGAGATTAAAGTTACATATTTGTGAAAAAAAAACTCACAAATGTATGAGAAAGAGAATTGTAAAGTTGTAAATTATGAGAAAAAAAACTCGAAGACATAGTTTTACTTATAGTAACTTATTTATTAAGAAGAAAATCCTGGTTTCAGCCCAGAATCACAATATTACCAGCAGCATCTGTACTCTGAAGAGACATGGCCACAGGGCCGGTTCTAGACAGGCATATATGAGGGGGCAGACAGAAATGTGAAGGGGGGACATGGCGACCATGGGAAAGTGGATAACTGTTTTCGTCATGGAATTGGATTTTGTCATGGAATTGGATTGTACTTTGTCAGGCCTCTACCCTAAGACCTGTCCAACTTGGGTGTCCCACCTGAAGGCCTAGCTCCTGGTGGTGTAGCTCCTAGGGTTACTGAGGCACGCAAACCCCTTGACCACAATAATTTGGCAATCCCTCAGGGGGAAAACTGAAAAATTAAATAATAAAAAATAAAATAAAATATTCCTCATCCAGATTATAACAACATGACACTTAATTGGGATGGCCTACATTATCAAATATATTCGAACCCAACAATAACACTTCTTACTATTGCCAATATTAACAAAACTAAAAAGGGTAGGCCTAGTTATTAAAAAAAAAAAAATAAAAAAATCAATTCACCAAGTCTTGAAAAATATAACTGAAAAAAATATATATAAATGAATCAAAAACATAAAATAATAAAGAATGAAATAAAATATCCATCCAGATTTTGACAACCAGCAACATAAAATGTATCTTAATCAGATGACCTAATTCTCAAACTAATTTGTAGAACACAAGAGTTATACAGCAGAGAAAACTGTGGAGAGCTGCGGGCTGGGACGGGGCTTTATGTCGGGCTCTGACAGACACAGGGCATTTCTCCTCAGGCGGTTCTGAGCAGCGGACAGGCTCACCTCTGAGAAACAGACTAACACTGTGGGAAGAACAGAAGACTGTTCCCCAGCTGACTGAACAAACAAAGATGTTATATTTACTTTTGGTATTGTAAAAGGAAAATACACATTTTAGGCAGCTCAGACTTCCTGATTGATTTAGACTTGCTAATTGACTGAATCTCCAGTCGTCTGGCCCGGGCCCATCCTGTCGTCTGACCCTGGCCTTTAAACCTGTGGGTGTGAACACGAACACGTATCATGCCTTCGGAACTGCTCCCTACCTGATCACTGCCTTACAATACCTTGATCTCTGCCTTACAATACCTTTCCTCACCTTTTGTTCTCTGCCTATTTACATACCGTCTGTACTCACTGTATAAAGGTCTTCCCCTGACATTGCTCTTGGTCAGCTCACTGTACCAGATACCCTCTGTGTCGGTCAGTTCACCAGTGTGCCGGTATACTTCAATAAACTCACACCACTACAGCAAACTCCTAGATTGGACTACAGTGGTTTTTCTTCAACAAATGGTGCCGTGACCCGGATGGCAACATACTTCCACGGAGACTCCTTTTTCAGACCAAGGACACACCAGCGACTTGAGAATCCAAATTCACAAAGAGGTAAGGGATCCTTTTGAAAACCCAATTGCTGTTGCTGTGTGTTGTCTGGAGGTCTGAATCTGGAGTCCCAAAGAAGTTGACGCCATCCCAATTTCATGTAAGTTTGCTGTATGGTTGTGAAGGGGGTTATTGTAAAGGGTTCTTTTTGTGTGTGTTTAGAAGCTTCTAGGATTTGCTTCTTGTTAGCCTCAGAATCAGGTTTAGCATTTAGGTGACAGAGGTAGTAAAAAATTCAGTAAAAATTAAGGCTAGAAAAGACCAGGTTAGAGTCCTGTTATACTGCCAGAAATAGAAAAGACCAGGTTAGAGTCCTGTGATTTTATCTGAATAGGAAAGACCAGGTTAGAGTCCTGGGATCCTGTTCGACTACCAGTCCATTTGCCTCAGTGCTGAACCTGCAAGGAAGAGTGAGAAAGATTAGCTTTCCCAAATACCTAGGAGTTATTCCAATTTTGTTGTGTGTTACTGTTTTGTGTAAATGTAGGTTTATAGAAAGACAATGGGAAGTTGTTTTAGTAGAAAGTCAGAGAGAGAACTGAGCGGTCCTGTTAATTACATGTATGATAATTTTGGTGCTGATAGCATTAAATTTGTTGCAACATGGTTTAAGGTAATTGCAGATGATGGTCTTCTCAAATTTCCCCAAATTGGCACTTTTGACTGAACCCGACTAGAAAATTTAAGAGAGATTGAGTTCTCGCAGAGATAGCAACAAACATTTTTCTCCCTCAGACTTTGGAGGAATGAAAGTAGGCGGCGAAATGCAGAATCTCAAATAGCTTCGCTTACAGATCAAAAAAAAAAAAAAAGAAAAGAAAAAGAAAAAGAAAAGTTCATAGCTAAATTGGAAGAAAGAAAAGACACAACGCAGAGAGAAAATAAACTGAACAGCCGGTTAGTTGAGTCCTCTAACATAATAGCTAAATTGGAAGAAAAAAAAAACACAACGCAGATAAAAAAAAAAAAGAAAAAAAATCAAATCCAAAACCTTTATCCTGTGAAAGAGATAAAAGAATCTAGTGATGATGACAGCACTGAGGATGATTGGATTTTTGTGTACCCAAGATCTTCATCATCTCTCTAGTCAGAGAGATGATGAAGAAGGTTGGGTTAGGAAAAGAGGCATTTGTCTATAAAGCTTGCAGTCGAAGAGAGCTAAAAGAAATAGTGGGAGATTGAATTCAACTGCTAAAACTGACTTTAACATCTGATTTGAAAGACAAAGTGTTTGATGGTTGTAAAATTCCCGCAATCCCACTGAATTTGCAAGAATCACACCAGAGCAAGCGCATGCCTTCTACAGTGTCATAGCATTTGCAGGTCACAATGAGGTAGTACAACAGATTGATTTTGCATGAAACGCTAATGCTTGCTCAAGTGTCTCACTACACAGGCAGAGCAACCAGAGGAGGACGCAGTGGCAGAGGAACCTTCAAAAAAAGGGAGGTGGAGCCAAAAACATGGGCCAAGAGATCATCAACAACATGATCAAAGTCACAACTCACCTTTTCCAAACAACGCACATGAGAACTGCTTCCATTGTGGTGAGCCAAATCATTGGATGAGTAACTGCCCATATAGAGCCTCCCAGAACCTTACCATGCCTACGGCACCTCCACTGAGAAGCCAGATGGAACACCAACAAATCCCACAGCACAGTCAGTAGAGCTGTCAAGACAGCAACAGAAATTGAAACTGAAATTGAAAATTGAATTGTGACCTAAGCTTCACTAATTAAATTGGCAGAAACCTCATTTGTTGGAAGACATGCAAATGGGAAATCAGTATCCTTTTAGGTAAGAGACAGGAGCTTCTCTCTCAACTTTAAAAATTGACAGAATTCACAAATTTGAAAACATCTGAAGAAACTGTAAGGGCTGTGGGGGTTGGAGGGATTCCTATGGATCTAGCTGTAACTAACCCTGCTACACTACTGTCTAAAGAAGATGATGGTGACCCCATAACAATATGGATGTCATCTCATGTTCATCTAAACTGTACCCTGAACTTTCTGAAACTCTCTTCTCTAACCCTGACCTCATTTTCTGTACTAATGACTCTGCTTGTGGAGAAAATGGAGTGCCGTACGCAGGGTATACAATCTGTGATAATTTCTCAATTATTGAAAGTGCTGCCCTGCCACCCTCAAGCTTCACCCAAGTAGCTGAGTTACACATATTGATGAGAGCCTGCCACCAAGCAAAAGGTAAAGCTGTTACCATTTTCACAGACTCCAGGTATGCTTTTTGATGTTTACATGACTTTGGTATACTGTGGGCAAACCGAGGATTCATTACCTCCTCTGGGACACCCGTTAAACATGGGAATTTGATCAGGGAATTATTAGATGCATGCCAGTTACCTTGCATCTATTGCAAATGTGATGCCTACACTAAATCAAATGACACTGTTTCACAAGGCAATGCAATGGCTGACCATGCAGCCAAGGCAGCTGCCAAATTTGGTATTCCTGTCCATGTAATGCTCTGTCTTTCCATATCCGCTAACGACTTTGCTTCTCCTAATAACGTGGCTCTCTTACAAGAGGCTGCTGATGTGAAGGAGCAGGAGTCATGGCTTTCTCATGGTTGTAGATATGTAAATAATCTTTGGGTCCACAACGACGGCCGCGTTGTGGTACCCAAGTCTTTGTGCCTGCGGCTAGGACACATGTCACATGGCTTGTTGAACGTGAGCAAAGGGGGGATGTCTCAAACAGTGTTGGTATGCTGCGAAATTTATATCCCATTTAAAAATATTGTGAACAATGCCTAATCTGACAACAGCACAACCCTGGGAAACCAGTACAGACCACAATGTCGACACATCCTCCCCCTCGGGGACCTTTTGAAGTTTTGAAGAAAGTGTGAGGGATATGACAATATTCTTGTATGTGCTGATATGTTTTCAAACTGTCCCGAAGCCTGGGCTTGCACAAAGGCTGACTCGGTATTGTACTGAAATGCCTGCTGAAAGACATTGTCTCAAGATTTGGCATTCCACAGAGCATCAATTCAGACAGAGGTAGTCATTTCACTAGACAAATCATAACTAAAATCTGTAAATCATTTGGGATTAAACGACTACATCGTCCATACCACCCACAGTCTGCAGGGCTAGTTGAAAGACAAAACGGTACCCTGAAAAACATACTAGCCAAACTGTGTGCCGAAACATGACTACAATGGACAGTGTTGTTGCCACTAGCCTCAGTGTCAACGAGGCCCACACCCATCAAGAAACACAAACTCACACCACATGAGATTATCACAGGTAGCCCAATGGTTGTGCCAAGCACAACTATGCATGAAGAAGATGGATCTCCATGCTATGGATGAGTCGATGTGATCATTTTGCTGTGCTCTAACCTCTGCTGTTTAGTCAATACACAGACAAGGAAAAGCTGACCACTCTCCTTCTAGTGACAAACAGTGCCACAACATCCAACCAGGGGACTGGGTCTGTGTCCGAGAGTTCCAGTGGAAGAACGCCGTGAAAACCCCGGTGGTCCAAGCCTCAGCACATCCTGCTTACCACCAGCACAGCAAGTTGGAGCCGCTTCATCATCATCTACCGAACCACAGAATGTTGGCTTCATCCTTTGGCTGGATTTCCTTCCCTGGAGAGCAGTTCAGCCCCTGGAATCCCTGAAGTAGAGGTCCAACATTTCCCAGCTCACCAACAGTCGTCGGAGGAACAGAGGAGCAGCGCAGGCACCGGAGTCCCAGAAGTAGAGGCCCAACATTTCCCAGCTCACAAACAGTCGTCAGAGGAACAGGGGAGCAGCGCAGGCACCGGAGTCCCAGAAGAAGAGGTCCATCATACCCACTCACAGACATCAGGGGAGCAGCACAGATATTACAAACCGGATTTTGCAGGGTACCATGAAAGGAAGGTTACTGATGCACGTGAAACACAACCCTCAACTAACACATATCTTCAACTGGCAAAATTGGTAGCTGATAATAGCCCAAACCCCAGAAACTGTTACATATGTGGATTCATTCCGCACAGTACAACAGAAATTGTGATCATAAACGGGACAGCCTTGGAGCACCCATCTCTTCTGGGTGCGGTTGATGTGTGTTTTAAGGCATTTTTTGTATTTGATCTCAGTTACCCAAAACCATGTGCCCAGGTTTGGGAGTTCATTCAGACCGTGATCTTGCTGTGATGTAAGGATGCAGTTCAGCTAATGGTAGCACAGGGTAAGAAGTAGGCCTCCAAGACCTCAAAAACATGCCGTGGCTCAAGTGCTTCAAGTTTGTATGATGTGAGCTAAGTAGGCTCCCAAGATTTTAAAGTCAGTTATTCTTGGTCTGATGGTTAAAGTCTATACAATATGAGTTAAATAGGCTTCCAAGATTTTAAAGTGGGTTATTCTTGGTTTTATGGTTAAAGTGTTTATTATGTGAGCTAAACAGGCTCTGAAGATTTCAGTTACCTCTGGCTCAATGGTTCAAATTTTCATGATTTTAAAGTGGAAAAAATAATTAGTCCATGAACGTTACTGAAAACTTTTTTTTTTTTTTTTTTTTTTTTTTACTTTGCAATGTGCAATTGTTTGCCAAAAGAAAGTTTGGTATGAGGATCGTTAATGTGAAATGAATTGTTTTAAAATATTAATAAAATAATGCCTGGGACATTATGTGCTTGTTTCATAATTTTATAAATTAATTTTACCAGTTCATTTCTTAATACAGAAGTCAATAGAAAAAAATCATTTTAACCCAAATAATACCGATATCCCAGAATTTGGGTTGTATTTTTCAACCCACTTTTAACCCATCAATATAGTCATTTCTACCCATTTTTTGGGTAGAAAACATAACCCAACATGCTGGGTCAGACCAATAACCCAACTGTGCTGTGTTATAACAACCCAGTGCTGGGTCGGTCCCTTTTTGACCCAGCACTGGGTTACCAAAATAACCCAAATTGAGTTGTTTTAACCCAGCAGTTTTTAGAGTGTACGTCACACTGGGAATTCTTTTCAAATCGGGATTCTGTTTATATTGTATTTCCAGCAGGAAATTCAGGCAAGATCTATGCAGCTCAAATTTACCGCATGCCATCACATCAGCATGGCGGCACAAAACTCTCTTTGCATTCATTTTTATTTTTTGGGAAAACAAGCATTCCAGTAGTTTGAATGTTTGGCCCATTTACTACAATTTCCCCACATTTTATGTTACGACAAACCGTTTTGCGAATCATGCAGTGGTACTGAAGATTTCACAACATGCAATCAAAATGCCTTGATTTTTAAATTTGAATTTTTGGTTGCAACACCCACCTTAGAATATTCTGCTTCTGCTGCTACCAAAATCATCACTATTGATAAATCACAGAACTGAAATAAGCTGAGTAAAACAAATGTTTCCCTGGGGACTGTTTTCAGGTGGAGAGACCGTATTACTCCAACTTATTTCAAGTCATCAACAGTGCAGCTTGAGAGGCATACTATTTTAGATAGATAGATAGATAGATAGATAGATAGATAGATAGATAGATACTTTATTCATCCCACAGGAAATTTGTAGTTTTTCAGCAGTATCGTGTCTATCAATGTGTCTATCAATGGTCTATCAATTTGAAATTGGCAATTATCAAACAGTTGTTAAAAACAATAAATAATTTCTGTATGTGTTATGTAACATTTATGTTTCAGTTAAAGCAAGAGCAATGTCAAAATTTGAAAAATAAAGTTAGATTATGCATAAATACCAAGTTTATATAGATCAAAATGACTTGTGGGGTAAAAAGCCCCAGGGGGCGTCTTACCCCAGTAGGGGGGGCATCTTACCCAGGCCCTGGGGTAAGATGCCCCTTTACAAGATTTTACATTTTGTTTTATAATAACAAAGTTATAGTCTGTTATGATTTGATTACCCTCTAAATGTGTTTACTTAGGCATACTTCTTCTGTACATATACTTTCTCTATCTTGTTTTGTAGGTCTGATGCATTAGTTACACCCCCAGTCAACATTCACACACTAGCATCACACATTCCGGGAACAAGGCATGGACAGTGGTTGACCTGTCCATGTCCGGGTAACTGGCCAATTATTCTCGGTTGCGTCTAAAAGTCCAACCTATGTACGGGGCAGGCCCAAGCCCAAGAACATAAATGTGTATCATTTCCTGATATCGGGGCTCATTCTGACTGAGATCCTGCGGGAGCTCTGTCACACTGAGACCAGCGCAGCGGTGCTTTATTACCATATGACCATAATAAATATTGCATCAGAAAATTGAAGACTGACTCCGGTCTGTTCTTGGGCTTTCAACAAAAGAATCGGGAGCTAACATCATAAAGCTGGATTTGGGCTTAGCGAGCTAACTTCAGGCTTAAGCCTGGCTTTTCTGTACCATAAAGGTTGCTTACTTTTTATCGGGTTATTGTTACACAATCTATGTCAGTGTGCTGCTGTTTTAACTTTGTTCTCGGCTACGCTTCAGACAGCGCCGGACACACACACACAAAGAAGACTGAGCTGCACTCCCTTCTCTGGGGTGCAACTCCGTCATTTATCATCATCATCGGCATCATTACCATCTGTCTCTTTCTCTTTGTGACATCACACCGTCTCAAGCCATTGTGACGTCATCAACCAACATCACATTTTCTGTCAATTTGTAAATGAAAATTGAATTGAATTATACGTTGTTCTCTCTTTGACGTCACAGGGTGACACATCACAACATTAGCAGAGGTCATAAATAGACCTTGAGTGGTATAGAATTTTGTTCCACACTGAACCGACAAACCTGCGGGCTTGTTGGGCGCAGTGTCCGGGCTCAGCCGACGGGCTTCACTGTCCGGGCTGAGCCGACGGGCTCGCGCCTTTACTGGCCCCTACTTGTTGGATCAGTGTGGGACCAAACTCACTCTTTGTGCTTTCTCTTTCAGATGGAGGATTTGTGAGACCCCCGCCCATCGTGGAAGCCGGATCCGGAGCCAGAGCCAAAGCTGCACCCTGGAGAAGGACTAGTGGGACCGCCGCCCATCGTGGGAGGCGGAGCCGGAGCCGGAGCTGCACCCGGAGAAGGGAGTGCAGCTCAACCTTCCTTTGTGTGTGTGTGTGTGTGTGTCCAGCCTGATGTCCATGCTAAGGAAACCAATAGGACAATAAAAATAAATAAATAAATAAGTTACTGAACACATGAAACTTGATTCTGACACACACACACACACACACACACACACACACACACACACACACACACACACACACACACGAGCACAAAGCAGTGCAGGAGGAGAAAAACTAACGCGCATCCAATGAATGCGCTTTTTGGACTTCCTTTGCAACATCCACCAGATGAATGTTTAAAAACACATAGCAGCAGAAGTCATGTACAATACAATTTAATACACAGCCACTATCCCATTACATACACTTGTACTTAGAAGTCAATCTCTGACTTTTCAAACAAGCACCCCTTCATCATGGGACCACACTAAGATAATCACTTCAGCAGCTCAAACAGTAGTGGATCAAGAGCACCCTCTAGTGGCAGTCAGACATTACTGACTTAAATTTCTTTCTCAGGACGATAAAGACATCCACACTGACGTAAAACTTGAGTATTTGACAGCAAGAGCAGAAAGTTTAAAAGTAGACTGCACCACAACAGGTTTTGTGGGCTTTTTTTGTTTGGAAAAATCTGTATTTAAAATTTGCATGGAACATACAGTATAAAAACAGATGACGCATCATGAAAGATAGGATGTTGAGTAGGTGCTGTCACAAATAGTTTTTCAGAAGCATATGCTGGAATCTGACACTTTTTTAAGAGTCAACTGTAATTGTGGTGTAGTAGTTGCTGTTTTGTAAATATAAATATATAATGTGATGAATAAAACCCGTCAAAATAGTTGTTTTAGAATTATTGCTCTCAGGAACTCTGATGCTGATGTGCTGCAGCCGGCTTGATGTTTGTATTTTGCAGGATAATCCAAAACACCGCAGTTCACTTTAGTTTGATGTAGTGATATGATCATACAGTTTAACTTCACTGAAATCTAGCAGAGTGACAAGCTTGGTTACATCAAGGTCAATGGATGTGGACCACATGTGAGTCTCAGGTCAGGGTCTTCGGGCTCACCACATGACAGGATTACTTGAATGTTTTAATAATGAGACTATGTTCCTTGTTAGAAAGGTTTAAGAGCCTGTGAATGCACATCGCAACATCACTTCCGATCTGCCAGTCTCTGCAGGAGGGCGATGACTGTGTCCTGTTTGGAGGAGAGCAGCTCCAGCGCTGTGGCTATCCTGCTGAGGGACTCTGCCATGCGCACCTCCCTCCTCTCGCGCTTTTTCCCCCTGGCTTCAGCCCTGCGCCGAGACACCCGGTCAAGGTAGGCCTGCTCTTCTTGCCGCCTCAGCATCTCCTGGAGCCAAGTGGCGCTGCTTTGCTCCTCATTTCCCATTTGGTTCTGTCCCTCCGTGCCCGTCATGGTGGCGCTGGAAAATGAAGTTGAAGTAGAGGACGTGAGAGAGGAGGATGTAGGAGGGAAAGACGAGGCCATGCTGAGAAGGTTGTGTTGTTTGCTGCCCAGCTGTGCGTTGCTAAGACGAAAGGGCACAACACCTGACGAGAGAGGTGGAGCTTTAAGACTTATGTAGCGGTGGGCTGTGAGGTCTGTATTAGTGGTAAGTCCGAGGGAAAGGGAAGGAGAAGTTGTGTCCGTAGAATAGGGTGAAGTGATGGAGGAGGGAGATGGACTGAGTGTAGTTGGCTGAATGCTGGTGGTAACAATGTCACCATTCAGGACGATTAGGGGCTTGAGTTCTGGCACATTTGTTCCCGGGGTAATGGTCGTCGTAGCCATGGAGTTCATGGATGAAATGCTGGTGTCGCTGTTGTTGCCGATGATGCTGATTTGAGCGCTGGCGGCAACCTGGCCCACTGATTCCACGGCACCAGTGGTGGAAAAGTCACCATAACGGCTGATGTTGGACTGTGGAGCCTGAGGCTTAGCAGCGATCTTTGACAAAGTGCCAGATAGTGTAGACATGGTGCTTCCAACCTTGCTTTTTTTGTTGCCGATGATCTGAGCACCAACAGTATCACTAAGTGTGGCATCCATCAGCTAGAGGGAGTCAAGAGAGAAACAAAGGGACACGAGGAAAGAATCGTTTAACAGAGTAAGTTAATGAAAACATCTGCTCACATGGCAGCATTCAGTGTTTCCCTAGAATATGTCAGGGCATCCTTAGTGGAGGTCCCTCTTACCCACTGCCATCAGACTGTACAAGTCTGCCTTGGACTGATACCACCCACCCTTGTTCTATTTATTATCCACTTCTGGGGATCAATAAAGCACTCTATCTACCTAGCTATCTATGTGCACGCCTAAATGTTGGGCAATGGAAATTTTGGTTTCTAGGCCAGACCTCAACCCTGATACAGCTCTATTTCTAAGGGCAACTGTAGGTCCAAGCTAGCTTATTAAAAAAAAAAGAAAAAAGAAAAAAAGGAGGAATTCATAAAGCCTTACTTTTTCATTTGACCTCATCTTCACAACATTCATCCTCACAACATTGATCACTGATCAATAATGATGAAGGCTGCATGGATGAAAACATTTGTGCACAAAGTAAAATGAGAAAGTAAAACCACTAGTGTGATCCGTTATTTTTTTATCAGTATTTTGAATAGTATAATATATCGAATAGGCAGAAGACAGTGGTCATGAACAAAAGGTCCAAACTAACCCCATATTTATTTGATTGTTATCTGTTGCATTTTCGTATTTAACTGTGTGGGGAAAATTCAGGTTTGTATGCGAGTGTGTGTGGGGGTCACCCCTGCCTCTAGGTCTTCTTTTCTGACTATAGTACCCACATCAAAGAACTCCCAGGAAGTCTTGGCGTGCCCCGTCTCACGGCTGCGGTCTTTAACCCTCTTGTAGGTGACAATGAGGTTGTTCCACTTGCGACGGATCTTTTCGACAGGAAGAACGTATCCCTTGGCGACCATCTCCTCCTGGACACTTTGAAAAAGCTGCGAGCGCTCCCGAGTCTCGTACAGGCCCCAGCGGCGCCCAACGGCCTCGATCAGGCACAAAACAGCTTTGGAGGAGAAGTCTGAGCTGGAGGTGAGCGCCCTCTCTGAAGGAGTGGGCAGCATCATGTTTGCTGGGAAAGGACAGAGCAGAGGAGGCTTTCAGAGAAGATAACAGCTCCTAGTCAACAGCTCACAATCTCATAAACCAGTGATTTATGTGGCTGCCCCAGAATTTCAATTGTGACGGCTTTTAGTGAAGTTTCAGTGTTGCATGATTCACCACTGTAAAGGCTATTTATAAAGACTACAACCATTCACTGTAAGGCAGACTTTAAAACCAGAAAGACAAAACACTCATGCCATAACACGATATTACAATACCTAAAATCCCAGATGATACCTAGTCTTACATCGGTATAATTAGTAATCTACCAATTAATTGGTTGGCTGATTAATCAGGAAATCTGTGGCATTTTGAGATAAACAGCATTTCTGATGCTGTTAAGTGCACTAAATTTTTATTTCTTATTTCTAAGTTTTTTTGTTTGTTTTTTTTTACAAAGTGCAGTTTTTTGATTACCTGTGGACATTTATTTAGTTAATACATTTTTTTTTTTTATTTAAAATAAGTGCACTGCAGAGTACAGATCTACTTAGGCAAACAGTGACAACACAGGCAACAACAGTGTTAAATAAGTGGTCATTTCAGTTCAGCAATTTTGTGTCTCATGTTATTAAATTTCAGTATTTTATCTGATGCAATAAATAAATAAATAAATAAACAAACAAAGTGGCATCATATTAGAAACCATCAGCCACCCTGCTCTCTAAATATCTGCATCAGCCATTGGAAAAAACCCTATCAGTCAGTCACTAAATGTGACGTATTGCTCAGCCCCATTCAGAATGATGCTAAGGGCAAGTAGTTTGAGGACCGGCATTGTCATCAATGATATGATGATGCCGAAAGATAGATCTAAACTGCATTATCAGTTCGCATATCAGCATGGACCTGCAGGCCTTCTTTAGGAACCCTATTTGTTATATTTTGGTTAAAAAATGGCTAAAAATATGATGGGATTAAAGGAAATAAGGGAAACAATGTGATGACACAAATACCCCAGTGTTAACTGGGCTGGTTAGACATCATAAGCAACTTAAATTAACTGCCAACTTAACACTCACACAGCATTACAGGAGTTGTGTTGGTGGCTGCTTGTTGCTCTGGGTCACCCAGCTCCTCTGTAGTGGCACCCAGCCCCCCTCCTCCTCCGCATGCGGTACCGCCGCAGGGCGCAGACGCTTCCTGACTGCCCAAAACGAGCGCAGATGCATTTTCATCGACTGCCTCAATTTTCACATGCATCGCCCCGACGTCACTGGAACTTCCGCGTACACCGTCCTCCATGGCTCGTACAGAAACAAACGCAGGCTGCAACGAGGCAAGTGGGGCACAACGCAAAAGCCTGTGTGGCTGCGCAGGCTGTGCATTGAGGGGAAAAGTTTTGGTCAATGATGCCCGCTTCTCCCTCAGACTTCACGAGCGGGGTCTGGGGATGAAATCAAAGCTGCAGCACGCTACTTTAGTTCTCTGTGCAGACGGACACAGGCCACCATCCCCTGCAGCTGATGCGGAGCAGAGAAATGGCTGCGTTTTTCCTCTGTACAGTCTACGTATGCGCAACGCGGCTGCGCAGCTCTCGGCTGGGGCTTGCAGCTGTGCCGGTGACGTCAGCACAAAACACACACTGCAGCTGTGCCCCAGAAATGATTTTACTAGATATGAAGCATCAAAATGACAACACTGTCAGCGCATAATGAACAAGTATTGCTTGGATCTGATTCTTACAATTTAACTACTGTCATATGATTAAAAGGAATATGTTAAACAACAGGCACGGGATAGTAAAGACTGAAAACTAAAAGCTTCATTTGAGTATTTATTTCGTTAAAAAACAGACATACGGTAATAAACCAGGAAAAAAAAAAAAAACATTAAAAAGCTTGTACCACAATACTTTTATATTTACACTCCACAGTAAAATACTAAAGTACAGTCTTCATATTTACCCTATCTCCTATTTCTATTCTCTCTCACAGTCACAATCCATCTGTCTCTCTCTCACAAACACACACCCAGTCTGTGTCTGTCATCCCTCCTAAATAATTATTTAATTGCTATACAGTAAACCCTGTCCAATACCTGAGTTGATGTAAATCTGTACACATACAGATACATTTTCCTTGGCATAATATGGCCATGACACTGTGTAACTACATGATGTAACATCAGTGTGATACCAAAACAAAAAATGATTCAGTTCATGTGATCAGATGTTGGGGCAAGATACATGAACTGCATTTGCTCCTGGAGAAAATCTCTAAAATACTTTGAGTCAAAGTCAGATTATGCAGCCTCAAAGGGGAGGACACCCCAGCTTGATGAGTTCAGGACAAATCCATCATAACCCCAAAGACGTATTTCACTCTGTTGTTTATGTTTTTGTGAACATTTGACATCAAAACATTAGATTCAACACAGACATTTAAAAGTGTTACATTAATTCTCTAGGTTATTAGTCTTGGCATGAACCTGAGGGGTTTGATCCTTAATCAGCCTTGTCCTTAACATCAAGAAACATGAAGCGGTGTGCTCTCCCATTTCAAACTGCATATGGTCTGATTTAAGTTACCTCTATTTTTGTATAATTATTCAAAAAATGTGCAACTATAAAAAAAAAAAATTGTCTTACTAAAACCTACTGACAGCCACAAACCACAAGGTAAGTGCCAATCTCCCACAAATCTAAAATCTATCATTATTATTATTACAAATGCTTTCTTTGTTTCAAGAAAAGGAAGCCAAATTTGTTTCAAGAAAAAGTTTCAGTATATTCAAATAAATTGAATAATTTCATGCAAAGTTTTTCATGTTTTGAGAAAAAATTGGAATTTTAGACAGAATGCAAGATTATTACTTGTTGAAAAATGAAATGGTAAAGATACTATGGGTTAATAAGAATACTGTTGAATCATGCATTTCCATATCAGCAGTATCATTCTAAAATGAGATATTCTGGGTTTGAAGATAGTGATCCTTACCTCTGCAAAATAATCTCCAAATAAAAGAATTGGCAGTCCATGACTGGAAACATGATAATATTTCCAACAACACTAGAGTTTTGTTTTTTTTGTTTTTTCTTCTCCCAAAATGCATATAGACTTTTGGGAATTAACTCTTTGAACATTCTCCCAGTATGGTGGACACACAGTGTGAAAATACTGTTTATTGGTCCGTCTCCTCTTGGATGCGGAATACATTCTTAAACTCTCTGTCAAAAAACTCCTTCAGTGTGACGCCCACTATCCGGAATTCTTCATTATCCTGAGGAAACAAAAAATTAATCGAATCATAATAATGTTGCCTCTAAATCATTCAAACTTTTTCACAATGACATTCACCTGTTGATGCAAACCTTTGGATAACATGTGAGAAGATAAGCCATGAGTCATCTTGACTTTCTTACCCTGTTGAACGCAGCACAGTTGCTAAAGATGAGCTGGACATCAGACTCAAACTCTCCAACAGTCTGGTAGCATTTCTTCTGTAGCTTTTCTGATATCTTTTCCAGCCATATTGGAGTCTTGACTGAGGTGGCGTAATCTCTCACCTGTTGGCGCAAGGCAGAGATGAATGTAATTACTGAAAACTAAACATGGAGTATCTAAACTTACTAGAGAACATGATGAAAATGTGACTTCAGTGTTAATGTCAGTTACAGATCACCAATAACTCGTTCCAGAGACTAGTCGATGTTGCAATTGCTACTGGTTACTTAATTCATTTTTTGATGAATTACTACATAAAATGTATAATACTTTAGTATAGTACACAAGAGAAGTATATATATATATATATATATATATACATATGTGTGTGTGTGTGTGTGAAAGAAAGAAACTTACATGGTGTCTTGGATCTGTAGCAAATATTTGATCCTCATCTGCATTATACAGAGACAGGAGGAGATACTGGCATTCCTGTTGGGAAAAAATAGGGATGTGTCATATTGTATAGCCTGACTTGGATAGATGTATGGCACTGAATGACCGTTGAGTCTCAATGACGTCAGTCATCATATCAAACCCGCCCCATATCAGATAAACAGTTGTTCATACATGTTTGTTAGACAGGCAGGCAGGCAGATGGACAGACAGAGAGCAGTCAGAGTCAGAGATAGGAAGACAGTCTCCTCACCATCAAGTGCTGCGATATTGGCCGGGACAAGACAGTTTCACAGGTCACCTGTGCAGTGCGAAGCCACTGCTGAGTGGTCCTTAATACACAGAATGTACACATCCATTGTCTGTTATCTCTGTTGAAACACACACACACACACATGCACACACACTGTTTAGTTTAAATTCCACTGATATGAAAAGCACCTTTTAAAGGAGTCCTGGCTAAGAAAGCACCATCAAGATACCTCTGTAAGCCAACAGCAATGTATAAGCGAAAACCCTGAAGTCTGCAAGTCCAAAACATGCATTCAAAACATGCCTCAATAGAATTCACTACTGGCTCAATTTTTCATGAATGGAGTAAGATGGAAATTATGCATGTAGAAGATGCAGGTAGATCATATGCACTGGGATTTTTACTTTCCCAGTTACAGACATGGCAGACATGGCATCAGGATTAAAAGCACCAGCAATCCCTGCAATTACTATAAACCCCAGGATGTCCAGTAGGAATGTGAGATCTTTTCAATCCACTGTCAAGTAATACCAAGACTAGTGTGCCAATACTAATACTAATAATTAAAAGTCTTCTTGTATACATAAAACATGGCAAATTTTTGTGATTTACAGTGAAACTGGGTAAATGCATACAGTAAGAATTATATTTGAAAGCCTTTTGCATTAGTACTAAACTGCTAAATCGCACACTTCTTTGTTTTCTGTTCAATAAACAAAACACATTCAGTTCATCAAAAACATTCACCGAATGTTCAGTTATATGACTGTCCTTTTGGGGATCTATTATGTCAACTGGAACTTTGAAATAACTCCTAATAATGCCTTCCTTTCTTTGCTGCAGCAGAGCAGCACTAACATGTGTTCACTAAACATGTTCAGTCAAAAGTCTTTAAGAGATACTTCCCTTATTGCTACTCACAATGGCGGAGACAAAGGAAAGGAAGAAAAACGTTTAAAAAATCTACAATGCATAAAATCAAAAGCAAATATAAAAAAAGATCAAAATAATAAAGTTTTCAATATCTTGCCCCCCATTCTCAGAGCTCACCTCAACATGGAGTCTGTTACATGAGGCAGGTGACATTTCGGGTGGAAGGAACGAGGGCAATGATCACACACCACCAGGTCTTCCTCGTCGTGACTTCTACAGATGAAACACTCGTCATCATTCTTCTGATTCTCCTACCAACATGAAGGATCATCATTTAGTCACAATGTGATTAGTGTGGGCCTTTTGCATCTTTCTGCAGTACTTAGACAACTACAAGAATATTTTGCTTGTTTTCGAGATTTATTTTCTTGCCAGCCCCTAGAAACCAGAGATTAGCTCACAGGTTTTTTAATAGATTACGGCCGTACAACAAAACAGTGTGACATTTGAAATGTAAAATGCTGCACTGGACACTCCTGTACAGTGTGACATAAATGCAAGGCATATGAAAAAATGTTAGCTCTGACTTTTCTTGTCCTCCAGCCTCCAGTGGAATGGGGCGGGATGGGCACTCTTTTGTGAAGCTCAATTTGTCAAAAATAACAAAATTCATCAGGAAACACTATCTGTCCACCTCAAACGAATATGAATTTGAGGCAGATTTATACATTTTGTGTTCTTTTGGTAGGAACTAGTTCCCAACAAAAGTCTTTACCCCAAGGCCTTTGGATTATATATCCATGTCATATTTTTTTTTTTTGACAAAGCTGTTGCAGTTTAGTTTTTATGTACCTTCTTGAGCTCCACAAAACAAAACCTATCCAGTCCCACTGTCTTGGAGTGTCAAGAGATAGGGAAGACTGTGGCAGACTGGAAACCTTGCCACAGAGTGACTACCTGAATGGACAGACCGCACTCAGACTAAGTTGGCAAATATCATTTTTCATGTATTATGGGTGAACTGTTCCTTCAAAATATCCTTATATGTATTTTGAACTGCTGAATAAATAACTATTTTGATTCTGTGTGTTGACAACATGCTGTCCTCTCTGACAACCCAAACCTTACAGATACACAAACTTACCAGGCTTTCCTGATCTGGTTTGCAGAATCTGCATTTACACAGCACTGAGTGGATTTCCATGGCTTTCGTCTGAAACAGATCAGTAGTCTCTGTGGATCTTCATTGATGATTTATTGATTTAACATGCAAAATTTACACAAAGCCTGTAACTGTCATACTTTTTTGGCTCATGGTTACACTTGTCATTTGATCGTGATTCTTGAGAGCTTACTCTTTTTTTTTTTTTTAGCCTTCCTGCTTTCCTTTTCCTGCTGTCCACATCCATCTGTTTACACTGCATGTATGTGCATTATGACTTGCATCCAGACTTAGTGACCACTTCCATATCTGCTTTTCTGAGATCTAAGTGTAAATATATGATTCAGCACTGTTAAAAGTGTTAGAAATTAGATTTCACGTCTAATACAAACTATAACACATACTATATGGCCATGTTTGTGCCGCCTGTTTTGATGTCTTTGTATGTGAATGAATCCATATTTGATTCCTGGTACCAGTTCTGTCAACCAGTTCTGGTGGACTGGGATTTAGTCGCGTTACCTGGTAGACTGTTAAACTGTGACAACATGAACAGTTTAGGAGAAATGCCCCAGTTTTTGTACATTCACACGTGCCAATTTCTGTGCCTGCATATGATCGGATCACAGAAATCACATTGAAATGTCAAGTGTAATCACAGTCCCTCTCTGTCTCTCACAGACACAAACATACACTGTTAATAATTAAAAAAAGCACTGTCACACGAGAGGGAGTGCTGTTATACTGAATAGCAGCACTGTGGGCCTTGTGCCAATGACCAAATCACAGCCGTGCTGATGTAATAACACAACTTGGAGTGTGACTCGCCTTTTACACAGCAGCTACAAAGACCACCACTTATGAAGTAGGCTAACGATAATAATAGACAACAAACAACACACACACACACACACACACTGACTCACTCACTCACAGACACACCCCTCAGCGTGGTTACCTCAAAGAGGGCACCAAGTGGGTTCCCCTCCCACTCGATGTCTTTCTTCCAAGAAGCGTCCGGGTCTGAACATCCCTCCTGCACAAATTCCACTGGGGTCATCCAGCATTTTTCTGTGCGAATACTCTTCCCACGAGTCCCTAGTGGATGAACACAAAGATGAGGGGCCACAATTCAATGAGTGTAGTGATAGTTGATAGATATTGCATTGCAGTGGTGACCAGTTACAAGTCTGTGACAGTACAAAATGCTGTACTTGCAAGACATTAAACAGTTTAATATAGTATATCTTTTATATATTTAATTCTGCCTAGTATAAAAACACACGCACACACACACACATACACACACAGGTACCTGTTGCAAATCGAGATTTATGTAATGTTCCGGTTAAAGCTCCACATGTGACTCTGAACACTTTCTTGTTGTTGCTGTCATGGCTTCCACCTGGACTCTGCTGCGGAGACTCTTCCTCCTCTTCACTTTCATCCTCTATAATGAATACAAGTAGCACGAGTGCCTCAGAACAACCTGATCATGAGAACGTGATATTACCACCACTAACTGCTGACATGAAATGTCGAGGATGGACTGGTCAACCTAGGCAAACTGATGAATGCGGGTGTATAAATAAAGTGCTTTCAAATTTCCAATAACTTTTTAGGCCAGTGAATACTGTTCTTGAGAAATCTCTACCCGTGAAATCCGTGAGACTTCCTTCATCAGATGTTGATTTCTGGTCTTCCTCGTCCTGGGTAACTTCCTCGTCTTCATCCTCTGAAATGGGGAAAGAGACACATAGTCATTTCTAGAACATAAAGCTAATTTCTCTGAGTTATTTAGAAGCTATTTTTTCACCATCTGACAGTGGAACAGAGAACAAACGATAACTTTCCATATGATCAACAGATGGACAGAATCAGCACATGAAAGATCATAGTAACAGCAGAAAATATTACAGAAGCTATAAATAAAGAAGTCAAAACGAGGCAACAGTAAACATGTCCCCAACTAATGACCAGCTGCCAACTGTAAAATCACTTTGTAGTAAGCTGTGACTGTGGACGGGCAAAAGCCACTCGACAGTCCCTCCTCTGATCATAAGGTACTGTTGTGAAATTAGATGATGAAGCAAATAATCTTTTATCAAATTTATCAGCATCATCTCTTTATCGCCAAAGAGAGAGACCTGTAAACAACGGTTTCTGAAATAAATGCTGCTTGATCTGGGATGAACTGGGAATTTCCAAGTTCCCAATCGGAAATTTCAACTGGAACGCCACTTGAAGTTGGATTTCTGACTCAGAAAGTCTCACCAACTCTGGCCGAAAAATTCAAGATGGCTGCTCCTTGGATCCGCTGTAGTGAGAGCTGGAGTAGTATTCTGTTTATTAGCAATTCTGTCTTATCTGTGTCTCGTTAAATCAGCCGTACGCACAGTACTGTCCAACTTCTATCTGTACACATGTTGCTGTGGTGTTTGTATCCTGAAAATACTGCGTAATGCCTTGTTGTGTAGAGGTAGCCACAGGTAGGGCGCAGGGAGGCAATAACTTCTGCCTCCACAGAACAAACACTGTAAATGTGTAACTATAGAAATCTGCAACAAACCTGTGTCCTGTGACTGGTCTGAGGGGAACAGCGATTTCTGGGCCGTGCAAAGGACAGAGAGAAAAAAAGATACGTCACACAATCTGTTTTGAATCATTAAAACGGTCTGACTAAGGCAAGTTTATTGATATAGCCCTTTATCATGAGCATGTCAGTAAGGCCTTTACATGTGTGGAAGCAAAATACACATTTCGGGTGGCTCAGACTCCCTGATTGATTCAGACTTGCTAATTGACGGGCCCATCCTGTCGTCTGGGCCCGGCCTTCAATTCTTTAGGCATACACATGAACACTTACCATGTCTTTGTTCCCATTTGGAACCGCACCCTACCTGATCAGTGGTACTGTTATCTGTATATACTGTTTACTGTGTAAATTGTGCTTCGTATCTTGCTATCCACTTTGCTGCTGTGATGTGTGAAATTTCCCCACAGTGGGACTAATAAAGGAATATCTTATCTTATCTCATCTTACAGTACCTTGATCACTGTCTTACAATAGCTTCCCTCACCTTTTGTTCTCTGCCTATTTACATACTGTCTGTACTCACTGTATAAAGGTCTCCCCCTGACATTGCTCTTGGTCAGCTCACCAAACCAGATACCCTCTGTGTCGGTCAGTTCACCAGTGTGCCGGTATACTTCAATAAACTCACACCATTACAGCAAACTCCTAGATTGGACTACAGTGGGTTTTCTTCAACACATGCCATACACATGTCATATGCCATTCTACTTAAACACAACAAATGGGACTGACTGATCCATAGGGGGCGCTATGATAAGCCCTCAAATTCTAAGGCCCAGCCCTGCTGTGCCGGGCTCCTTCTAATGAACCACAGCAGAGAATAATGTGAAATTTAGCATGTACAGGAACTACGTAAGCCTTTACTATTTGCAAAAAACAAACAGATCAGTCAAACAAATAGCTAAGTTATAAATATATTTTCAGACATGTAAAATCATAACCAAATAATCTCTACAAGTTGCCGGAAATACAGACGAAGAAGTCTTCAGTCTTCTTCTTCTGTGGCTATTTCTGTCTTTTCTCCCATCGATATACTGCATGATATTTAAGTCTTTCATTAGCTGAAGGCAGACTGACGTCTCCTGGCTCTTGCTGCTTTTCGCCATGCTGTAGTGTGAGCCATGTCGTTTTCCCTGCTTGCAGTAACCATAGCAACAAAGACGCCCCAGAATTCCTTGCGAATCGAGCATGCGCAGTCGTGACTGAATATTCCGGTATGGAGCATTTTCCGACTAAGGTGTTTACATTCCTCAATATTCCGGTTGGAACAGGCATATGCCAGGGGTCTTATTCGGAATTCTCTCCATGGAATTCTCAATATCCATCGGAATTCTCAATATGACCTTAATCAGGTTCGGTGCGTGTTTACATGACACGTGCGCAACCGGAATATTGCGAATATTCTGAATAATACCGGGATATGGTGTGCATGTAAACGTAGTCATCGTGCATTTTTTGACATGCTGTGGTAACCTAGTCACTGCGGCTCACAGCTACATTTTGCTGTTACCTTTGTGCTCGCTCTCTTGTAGCCTGGGGTCTTCAGGTGTCCATCCTGTAGTGAATTCCAGAAGGAACAAAAAGAAAAGCAACAAAATCCTAATATGAACTGATCTGGCAAAATATGTCACATGGTTCTACACATAATTTAAAATAAAATATCTTGAATATAACCTTTATAAGTTTTCCCAGGGTGGTGTCCCTACATCGGATGCTGAGTTTCCAGTTCTTAAAACTAGTCTTTCCTGAGAACTTCTCAAATTCAATTGGAGTAAACCACTTGTTGTCGACCACGATGCACTTCATCCCTGAAACATCCCAAAAAACAAATCAAAACAACAGACAGAAAAAAACTAATAATCATAATGGTAGATCATATAAAGTATTATTATCATTATTATTATTAGTAGTAGTAGTAGTATTGCAAGCACACATCATGTTGTCTATTACAACACAGAAGGCCTGTTTGTGTCTTTTTCTTGACTAACTTTTTTCTGTGATTTAATGTTTTTAGTAAGTGTTTTCCTCCTGGCACTCATGTATTTTTTAATAATCAGTAACCAAATGCACAAATTATTACTGATTTCTTATTAATTAAATATAAAACAAGGCTATAATATCATTTCCCTCTGTTGTTTCCCCTTATGTAACAGTTCTTTCAAATATGAATTGTAATGGTATTTTGCTCTCCTAATTACATCACACATCCAGCATTTTTTTTTTTCTTTTAGTTACTGCAGACATTTCAGATTACTTGTCCTCTCTGACCTTTAGCCAGTCTGTCTCTGTTGAGCGTGCCCTCCTGCTTTCCACAGGTCACTGGTAGCTGGGTTTTATAGATTGGCCAGTTCCAAATGTCACCCATCTGTCCCTTCTTCAGGGGAGAACCTGGAAGAAGAGCACGAGAATTGGATTCCTTGATCCATATGAGAATTTATCTTTCGTTTATACAAATGCTAATGAAAATTTCCTCCTCATTCAAGTTTAGGTCCCTCTTACTGCTACAAGGCCAGGCAGAATTTGTCTCAGTAAGGATGAAAAACTCCTCTGACATTTACACTGCACGACAAATTCCAGTGCCGCTGATTAAAATGGTGCTATTTATATTTATCTTCACAAAATAAGACATCCAGCTCTGTAAGAGCGTAGTGTGATTGGTAGTGGGAATGACATACCGTAGGTTGGTTTCTGGAGCTTCTTCTTCTGGCCTGGAGTCATCTGGGAAGATGTGCTGGGCTGCTCATCTTCATTATCAATATGCTTTGTTTTCTGTCTCTTCTTTCCCCCCGTTTTTCCCCTTTTGCCTTCCTCATCCTCATTTTCTGCAGGCTGCTTCCTCTTCTCCTCTTTTGTCTCTATCCTTTCCACCCTCTCAGGTAGTTCCCCGGAAAACTGGAAGGACCCTGTGTTTCAATCATAGATCACAGATTAGACACCAGCAGCTTCCAGACCAGCAGACCAGCAGTTTCATCATCCTCGCCATCAATATCATTAACTGTAAAAGCACCACCATCCTCATCTTCACTGTCATAGCAACTGAAATGTTACCACTTATACCACCGTCATCATCATCACCTACACCACCCGCATCATCACTGCAAAAATCAACCACCAAAAACAGCATCATCATCATTATCATCATCATCATCATCATCATCATGACCTGTAGCCTAACACCATCTGGAATGAAACTGAATGTCAGTGTAATTAACCTTTGTCTACCTAAATTTTGAAAAGATCCCATCTTTACAGTGTTTGGATATTAGTTATAAAATTTGACAGCTAGATAGTGGTTACAGAGGACATGATATCACTTGAGAGGTGAACATTTCATCTCATGAAACAAAGCCCCTTACTATAAGCAAATGTATTTAATATCAAATTTATTTATTTTTATATTTATACTCTATTGTTATATTGTGTATATTGTATATTGTGTACCTTGTTTCTGAGTCATCTCTCCTAATGCTGCTGCCTGTAACAAATGAATTTCCCCTATGGGTTATAAAAAAAAAGTCTATCTTATCTTATCTTATCTTATTTAGTAGCCAATTTATTTTAGTGATGCTATAATCCTTGTGATTTTGGCACAAGCATGTTTCATCCACTTTTTCAACACCTTCTTTGTCAAGATTTGTATTTCAAATATACATGACAAAGTGTGTGCAAATAAGACTGGTTCGGAGTTGCTGTAAGGTTTATATTATTCACTTTGACAAGGCTAAGCTAACGACCCATAGGAACCGAACCACTGAGAGGTGAAAATGGTATCGAACACCTTGTCTCTGTCTGGTTAAGTCGGAAAAAACGCTTTAAGTCAAGTGTATTTCTGTAGCCCTTTATCTCGAGGACGGCTCAAAGAACTTTACAGAAAACACTGCCGTCTAGCCTATACTGAGCAAACCAACAACCACAAAATTTAAATCTTTGTTATCAACCTCCTCCTAATCAAAAGGTGAGCGGCTGACCGTCAAAGAGGCTGTTGCGCAGCAGTCGCAGGACGGGGTACTGGTTTATGATGCTCTCCGTGAAGACGCAGGTCCAGAACAGACGAATGTGCTGTGGCCGCTCACTCTCCAGCCAGTCCAGAATCCCATAAAGACCTGTCTTGATGTTGTCTTTGCTCTTCATGCGAATCACTTTCTGCACAGATGTAGGTATCCATAAAAAAAGAAAGAAAAAAAAAAAAACAGGAGTGCATCATTATTATTAATAGTTGGGCTCTTAACCAACTTTCCATAATATTAAACAGGTCTACTGAAAAATTAACAAAGAAAATAATATAAAATAAAATAAATAAAACCAATACAGTACAGTTTTACAGTGATAAAAATAACATGAATAATTTACCCCATAATGGAAATTAATTGACTGTATTTTTCACTTTTAATAAAAAGGTCTAACATTGAGCTCATATTTCCTACATGTGGTAAATAAGGGATGACTAGATAAAAACAATTTTAATTTTGTGGTAATTTCTTGTTTCAACATGATCGGGGAGATTAAGCCTACTTGTTTTGGCTGCTACGTATACCTACCAGTAGTTTGCAACACAAATCAACATAATTAAATTTTGTTTGTAATTTTCTTAATACTATGTCAAGGATCTGCCTTTTTTGCCTCTGTGTTGGCAATTTTTGCTTGTCAAAATTACTGAAACAAGTCAAACAAAGAACTGGGATAATCTCACAGAAGCATCTCACTAAAAACAAGATTGATGGATATTTTTTAGCCTGAATGACAAGGGCCACTTGTTGTGCCTTGTACTCCTGCTTGGTTTGTAGATCTACAGTGATACCTGCTGGCATACTGTGAGATACACAACCGCTCTCTGGGAACTTCAGCACAGGGAGTACAGTAAAATTTCTCTAAATTTTGTGTGTAGACAGAAAATGCCATGGTGACGAGTAATCCACTGGAGGTATGAAAAGAAGTATTATTGAGATGTTTTATGTAGACATAAATATGCTGGGATGGAAGCAACAGCGCATCTAAATGTAAGCGCTAAGCTCACTTCACCAAAGAGCATATAACTTGTTACTGGAAGACTGGGAATACCCGAGGAACAGTTACCTTGACAAGTTCAACTCTGTAATTTCAGATTTCAAAGAACCTAATGACCTCACAAAATGAAAAATAATCCTAGGAGAGGGAGACCCCCCCCACACACACACTGCTTTGTGTGTGGAGACCTTTCGTAGCTATAATCCACAGAGATCCTTCTCCTGTCCAAAATGTTGACAACAGCAACAAACCAGTGTGGCCACTTGACATCACCTAATTTTCATACGAGGCTGATCTGCATGATTAACAAACATAGTTCAAAAACGTGAACAAAATAACCCTTATTTGTGATTGGCTATAACAAACATTATGGTGCATATGAGCTTCTCATTTGCACTTGTGCAGCTCTGGCAGAGTAAATGACACGCTGTTCTCTGGGCCGTCCCACTGACACTGACCCACAGAGGAGCTGAGGGGTCGGGGGATGAGCCTCATAGTGGTCCCCTCTCAGAGGACATGTGTGTGAACATAGTTGTGCTCCCAAAGTTTAGAAAAAGTCACCACATTTGTCACTATTTGCCTCTTTTTAGGAATGAAGGTGTCAGGGGAGTGAAATCTCGCTAAATTTGGTGCCACAGTTGCCAGATTGGTGACAGTGGTTTTCCACACAGAGTGAAACCACCGGCTTCAGGCTGATGGTAACCGCCTGACTGGCAGAGGGCATGACTATTACCATATCACTTCTGTCCCACCACTAAAATCAAAGAGGTACACATCACATTTTTACACAAAATCTGTCTGACAAACCTATACTTCTCTGTTTTCAGATATTAAGAACAAATGTAACTTCTGCAATGATGAACCTGAATCTGTAAAGCATTTATTTTACCACTGTAAATATTCAGTTACTTTTTCACTTCGAATGAAAGAATAAATATCATGTATAAGAAGTCATAATGTTAAAACTGAACGTTAACATGTCATTATTTACTTTGAACATGATAAATCCAACAGTGGTTTCATGGTAAACTTATTGATTCTGTATGGCAAATTTAATATACATAAATACACAATTTCAAAGGTTAACCCCAATTTCATTGTTTTTTTTATGTGAATTTAAAGACTATATAAAGACTATCAAACTTACAAACACTGAAAAAGTAATAACACTGTCAATCTGTGCACTAAAATCCTTAAAAGGAATAACTGATGTGTTGTATTCTCATTCTCTAATGATTTTATATTAATTCAGAGTATTTCTCCCCATATGGCTTTTAATTCATGCTACTGTTTCCTTGTACATCATTATGTATAGCTCATATCTCCAATATGGGTATATTTTAATGTGTTTTCAATGAAGACTAATAAAAAAAAAAAAAAAAAAAACACTCTGGACAGCCTTTCCACGCAGGCGCGCCGTTGCGCGTGATTAAAAAGGCGCCACTCCACCGACTGTGACGACATGAGGGTGTGTGTGTGTGTGTGTGTGAGAGAGAGAGAGAGAGAGAGAGAGAGAGAGAGAGAGAGAGAGAGAGAGAGAGAGAGTACCAACACCTCACCTTGTAGTCATCTTCCGGAACCAGATTATGGTCCCTGAGCTTGTTGAGGAAGGTCTGCGGCTTTTCCATGCACGACATCTCCGTCTTGTTACAGTGGAAGAACCGCAGCAGCTGCTCATCGTCCAGGAAATCCAGCGGGTCCATGAGCGAGCTGTCCCACTATACACACACACTCAAACACACACACACTGGCCCTCCACAGTGATAAACAAACCGTCAGGGAGCAAGCGGGATCCGTGCAGTCCACAGAGATCCCCGCCTGGCTGCGAGCGGCCTGGTGGTGAATTAGTTTGCAGTCCCGCCGGAGCCTGAAACACTCTGCCGCGCATTCATGTCCCGCTCCTGAGGCTCAGGGTGATCCAGGCACCAGTCACAAAACACCAGCGACAACAATGACTTATATATCAAGAATCAAAACAAAAGTCAAAAGGCGAGCATGCGGATGTCCTCCCAGCGGTGATCAAAGCCTTTCGGGTGTGATTGCCCACAGAGGCTTTCTCACTTCCTCCTTCCAGTGACGTTCAGAAAGTGAAAGTAGTTTTTCTGGTGTTCGGCTTGTTCGCCGGACTACAGGCGCGGTTCAGAGGCAGACAGGGGGGAAGGGTGCACAGATCCCGACCAGGCCATGGCAGACCACCCACAAGCCCCCCCTCATTTAGAGCTTCAGACAAGTGACAAACATAGACCACCCCTGCAGAGTGGTGGGAGCTCTTGGAAACGGGGTGTAACACACGGGTAAACTAGATGCATCTGTGCATCTGAGCACAGAAAAATAATCCTCATATCTTCTTGGTCTTTTTTTTATCTGCACTGCAAATGCACAGCTGTCCCCAAATGAGCCCCATTTTGCAACAAGAACAATTTTGGGTGGTTGGAACTTGTTTGTCAAATCTGCAACTTACTTCAAGTCAGGAGTATGACACCATTTCAGGTTTGAAGACAACTGAAAAGGCTGTGTGGAGAAACAAGATTTGGCAAAGGGAGATTTCCTCTGTCCTGCGCATGCATTTCATTTTATTTATTTAATAATAATAATAATAACAAAAAAAAAAAAAAAACAATAAGAAGGATTTAAATCACAATAAATTATATTAGATTGGTGACGTGTTCAATAATAATCTTTTTTGTTATATATTTTTGGAGTAAATTTAGATTTGTTTTATAAATGTTTGGATTCTTTTTTCATTTTCTTTTTTTCATGAATTCACATAAATATATGAAAAGAAGATGTGGGAACCATGGACTGCTGAAAACAAAAAAAAAACAAAAAAAAAATAGCAAACACAACACACTAAACTGGCTTGGTGATGCAGCGATAAGCAATGCCTTTCTTTACATAGTCTTTAATGCCTTTTTTGCCTTTCTCCCTCATTGCCATCACCCATGTTCCTTTTAATCACTGAAGTGGATTTAATTGGTGAAATCAGTAAATCAACATTTCACTGGCTCAGTTCAGGTATCCACATGTACAGGCATCTCGAGGTTGGCAGAAAGCTCTGTATTAACTGGATGTAAATGAGTTTATAGATGCAATCAAAACATAAATCACGGTGATCTCTGAGAAAATAAACAATCATGTGCAAGGATTTATCAAGCAAATATTTAGCTCCCTCAACTGGGATGTTGGTCATATCCCTCCAAGCAGGGGTGCGGCCAGGGATTTTGGGCCCCATGAAAGAAATCTTATTGGGCCCTTGTATAGCCGACCAATAGGCAAACCTTTTTATTTCAGGCCTTTCAAGGGCCCCCTCCCCCATTGCAGCCCTGGGTAATCAGTCCCACTTTTCCCCCCACTACGACGCCCCTGCCTCCAAGTCATTGTAGATGATGTCGTCATGGTGATCCTGGCAGTCTCTCACCACCTGTAGGACGGTTGCCAGGCGGCGGTCCAGAGCAGAGAGATGTGGCTCGGAGAGGAGCGGGGCCACTCTCTTCAGAGGGTCCCGGGCCAGAGACTCCCGCATCACATCACTCAGACGGAAGTCAGGGTGGGACAAGAGCTGTAAACGGAGCAGGGTGGAGCGGCGGATCCTGGCAGGGTGGGTGGAGCATGAGACCACGTATTAAGTTTCAAAGAGAAGCTCGACTTTGAACTTTTTACCTGTGAGATTTTACTGCCAAGCACAAACTCCTAATCTCCTTTGCCTGGGTATATTATCACCGACTTTAACAGACTGTCAAAAATATGATAAGAAGTCTTGCCTCATTTTTGTAACGTTCCTCTATCAGTTGTTATGTGTGTGCTTTGGATCTTATTATTGCATAAACTGAAGATTTTTTGGATGAATGAAATGTTTGTTGTGTATATTTTGCTATTTTGGAATGAAATAGACTAATAGCCTACATAATGTCTTCTTCCCATCCTTAATTTTTCATGGTGTGCAGGTATCTACCACTTAATGTGTTTCTTAGAAATTTGACGTTTTATTTTAGTTTATTTACCTGCAACACTGTCGCAAGGGGGCTAGAATACTGGGCTCATCCCGAGAGTGACGCCCAAACCTAGAAAACATAGCCAGCAACATTTCAGTCATGAAGAACTGACATAAATGAAGTATAACTTGAACCACCATGATAAATTATACAGATGTAGGTATAGTGAAGTCCCACTTTGTGCAGTGTTCTTGCTGAGCTCTTGCTGTGCTTTGGCTGCATGCTCAAACAAGAAACACTGAGAGAAAAATACTACAGTGTTGCCTGCTTTTGAGACACTGGCGAGGAATAGGTAACGAGCATGAGCTGGTGTGGGGATAAAGATTCTTACGCTCGCCCGTTGTCAAGATGCAGCAGGAAAGTCTCGTTCCCAAACTTCTCAAACGTCTCATAGTGATGTCTGTCCATGTTGCCTTTCAGTAAAAAATGACAGAGGTCAGATAATGTTAGATTTTTTTAGTCAAATGCAAAGGGAGAAATACTTGAGCAGGAATACATTGGTTGAATAAGAAGTCCAACATTAATAATTCCTAAGACTCTAAGATCTTGATTTCACTAATTTTAATCTTTAATCACTAACATTCATGCCTTGAATATATCTGGAATATTCTGCTTTTTTCTGATGTACTGAGGAGGGATATTCTTGATCATGATTTTATATACACAGCTTGCCTCCAATAAGACTTTAACTGCTTCAGTTAGCTATTGCATTGCCTCCCTCACTCTGCTCCATCCCCTTAAGTGACCTTCTTCCACAGATTAATGAGTGCTGTACTGTATTAAATGCAGCTACTGACTCATGAGGAAGTCCAGTATAGCCATGTCTATGACGTCCACCAGTCTGGAGCCCTGGTTGTAGGGAGGCGTCTGTTTCACTGTGTCACAGTAGGCCGGGTCCTTCTCCCATCTGGGAACAACAGCACAATGCCACCAAGTGAAGCACATTGGAACACATCGCTAATAATATGTGCCATAAAGGAACAGGGAGTGCACAATAAAAGTGATTGAAGCTCTATTTGGTAATACTTTGTCATTTGTTTTACCATATAAGTGTCTCCGTTTGAAGCTGGTAAAGGTTTGGGTTAAAGTCTGCCTCACGTTATTCATTAAGCCCCTAAAAATATCAATAGCAAAACATGAATATTGTGGCATATTTCATAACCTAACCATGTTTTTTTTTTTTTGTTTTTTTTTTCCTCAGTGACTCTTATAGTTACACGAATATGGCTCATGTGAAGCAGTAATTTCAAGTGGATCTTGTTGCACGATGACCGGCCTTGCTGGTACTAATGATACGCAAAGCACCATCCCATCAGTTAACGTGATTGGCTGTTGGATTTGTGACAGACTACAAGATTTAACAAAAGATCGAATCAATCAGTCAAATATCAATTGGTGATTTAGAGTCGCAAAACGACATTCTTGTGGCTTATGACTTTCACATCAAGGTTAAGGTTACGGGCTGAAGCTGCACATTGTAATTTGGTGGCCCCAAATGACAGTGAAAGGAGTTCTGTTTGAAATTTAAAAGAAAACATATCACATGACTGGTCTGTGATCACTTTATATCAAATGAAACCGAAAAACAAGAGTTGCAGAAGATGCAACACTGGTGAGTCTAGTTTTCTCTCAACAGAACTCTCACAACAAGTTTTGTGTTTCTGTCTTAATTTATGATTCAGCACTTCCTGTGCACATAGGAAGTTCATATCCCTGATAACAATTGTAAACAATGTCAGAATTGCATTTAGGTAAACAAAGCACATCTACATATGAGTGACAAATGAAAGACCAACATCAGTTTTCTCAGTTAGGAGTTGGGCCACCATGAGCTGCCAGAACAGCCTCAGTACACCTTGGCAAAGACCAGGGATACTCAACTGGCTTTGCCTGGGGGCCACTTCTGCAAAATGACAGGAGGCCAGGGGGTAGTTAAATACCAAATGTTAACAATATCTATCAAATAACAATAATCATAATAAGAAGAAGAAGATGAACAAGAAGACAAAGACTAAGAAGAAGAAGGAGAAGAAATTAATATTTACAGGCCCATCTCTTTCTTTGAAATACTATATTTTCAAATTAACCGATTAATGAAATTATTGACTAAATTTATATGGTTCAAAGATTGACAGCTGGCCTATATGACAGATAAATCACATATTTTACTGCATTTAACAGCTAAAACTGCATTTTAGTTTTAAGTGCTTTAGTTACATTTGGAAGAGTTTATACAACATTAACCTCTTCCATCATGCTATCACTCAAATGTTGGAAAGATTCATAAACAAAAAATATAAACATAAACTGATCCTACTAGTGACAGAATGAAAAGCATATTTAAGCTCTGAGACACACTTATGGGATCAGAATTATCCTCATTTCTGCATAATATTTGCTGCCCTCACTCATCTTTGCCAGGAGGCAAATCCAGTCACCGCAGCCCTGCGCTGGTCAAGTGTACATGAACTTTTTGTGTCACCGCTTCTGCACACTGTACAGATCGCTGCAGGCTAATATGCAACTTCACAAGAACATCCATGGGATATATATATATATATATATATATATATATATATATATATTTTTTTTTTTTTTTTTTTAAATCACAGTGTGAATAAATATATTTTAATTTTGAATTAGAGAGACGGTGGGTAACTTAGATAGATAGATAGATAGATAGATAGATAGATAGATAGATAGATATACTTTATTGATCCCAGACTGGGAAATTCACACGTTACAGCAGCATCATCAATAAAAACAAAAAATTAAAAATTAAAAGTATATACAATAGAGACTAAAAATGCGAAATATATACACTAACGACAATAAGGGCTAAGTATATACAATAAAGTAGCCTGAGAATATGAGATGTTTTACAATAAAGTAGCCTGAAAATATGAGATGTTTTACAATAAAGTAGCCTGAAAATATGAGATGTTTTGTTTAAGTGTTGAAATGTAAGAAATATAAGATATACTGATGAAAATAATAAATATGAAAAATGAAAAATACAGATAGTAGATGGTATGGCACAGGGTAAGCTTGACACCATGGAACCAGGAAACCAAGTGGAAGAACCCGACACCCGGTAATGGGATTCGGCGATTGTCCGACTTGATTTGGTCCCATGGAATCACCACTTCTAATAAATAACAGTTAAGGTGATGAGTGATGGATAATAAAATAAAATAAACTAAACAAGTAAGTAAGGTGCTGAGTAGTGGATAATAAATAAACAAACAATTTAAGGTGCTGGGTAGTGGAGTGTTAAAAACAGAGCTATACTGCAGAGAGTTGTGAGTCTCTGTCAGACCGGTGTGAGTTATTGTACAGTGTGATGGCTTGTGGCAGGAATGATTTCCTGTATCTGTCCCTTCGACAGCGGAGCTGTAACAGTCTGTTGGAGAAGGAGCTCTGCTGTCTGTCCAGTGTGTGGTGGAGAGGGTGATCAGGGTTATCCATGATGGATAACAGTTTGTTCAGTGTCCTCCTCTCCACCACAGCCTCCAAAGTGTCCAGTTTGCAGCCAATCATGGAGCCAGCCCTCCTGATCAGTTGAGTCTGTTGGCGTCACTGGCTCCGATGCTGCTCCCCCAACAAACCACGGCGAAAAAGAGTACGCTGGCCACAACAGACTGATAGAACATCTCCAGCATCTTGCTGCACACGTTGAAGGATCTCAGCTTCCTCAGGAAGTAGAGTCTGCTCATCCCCTTCTTGTAGACAGCTTCGGTGTTGGATTTCCAGTCCAGTGTGTTGCTGATGTTGACGCCCGGGTGCTTGTAGTCCTCCACCTCCTCCACATCCTCTCCCAGAATACACAGTGACTGTGAAGCCGTCCTCTTCTTCCTGAAGTCAATCACCATCTCTCTGGTCTTGCTGACATTCAGCCTCAGGTGATTGCGTCCAGCCCACTCCACAAAGTTATCCACCACTGCTCTGTACTCCCCTTCCCTTCCCTCACTTATACACCCAACAACAGCCGAGTCATCAGAAAATTTCTGCAGATGGCATGACTGTGAGTTGTACTGAAAGTCTGTGGTGTATAAGGTGAAAAGTTAAGGGGACAGCACAGTCCCCTGTGGAGCTCCTGTATCACTGACCACCGCGTCAGACAGAACACTGCCCAGACGGACAAACTGTGGTCTGCCTGTCAGGTAGTCAGTAATCCAGGAGACAATGGAGGTGTCGACACCCATCACCCGCAGCTTCTCACCCAGCAACAGTGGCTGGATGGTGTTAAAAGCACTGGAGAAATCAAAGAATGTGATTCTCACAGTGCTGCCACCACCATCCAGATGCATATGAGCTCGTTGCAGCAGGTAGATGACGGCATCGTCAACTCCCAAATGGGGCTGGTAGGCAAACTGTAGAGGGTCTAGCAACTCCTTCACCTGCGGCCTCAGGTGGGCCAAGACCAGCCTCTCAAGCACCTTCATCAGATGAGATGTGAGGGCAACTGGTCGGTAGTCATTGAGGTCCGATGGAGTCGACTTTTTTGGGACAAGAACCAGGCAGGACGTCTTCCACAGCACCGGGACTCTCTCCTGACTCAGGCTCAGGTTGTAGAGGTGTTGGATGACAGAAGACAGCTGGCTGGCACACATCCTCAGGATCCTGGGGCTGATACCATCAGGTTCTGCGGCCTTCCTCTGGTGGAGTTTCTCCAGCTGTCTCCTAACCTGGCCCGTAGTCACAGTCATGAGGGGGAGGGTGCTGGTGTCTTCAGTGGAGGAGGAGGTAGAGGGGGAGGGGGAGGAGAGGTGCTGCACAGGAGTACTTACCACAGGGAGGAGAGGGGGGAGGGGTGGATGCAGTGGGGGCGTGTGGGGGTCTGAATGTGTGAGGGAGACAGACGGCTGTGAGCTGAACCTGTTGAAGAAACCGTTCAGCTCGTTGGCTCTCTCCAGGCTGCCTGATGGTTGCCTTTGTTTCCCTTTACATCCTGTGATCTGCTTCATCCCAGTCCACACATCCCTCACATTGTTCTGCTGAAGTTTGGCCTCCAGCTTCCTCCTGTAGTTGTCTTTGCACCCCCTCAATTTCTCCCTGAGTTCGTGCTGCACTCTCCTCAGTTCCTCTCTGTCTCCAGACCTGAATGCCCTCTTCTTCTTGTTAAGGAGCGCTTTCAGGTCACTGGTGATCCATGGTTTGTTGTTGGGGAAGCAGCGTACAGTCCTGGTTGGCATGGTGGTGTTTTCACAGAACCTGATGTATTCTGTGATGCAGTCCGTCATGTTGTTGATGTCCTCCCCGTGTGGCTCACAGAGTAAAGAGTATTAGTACCTTATATGGAGTCCATATTTGGCCCTCGGGCCATAAGTTGAGTATCACTGTTTCTCGAACTCTACTGGAGGGATGGAGCACCTTCTTCCAGAGGATTTTCCCTTATTTGTTGATGATGGTGGCAGAGAGCACTATCTAATACATCGCTGCAAAATCTCCCATAGGTGTTCAACCAGGTTGTGGTCTGGTGAGTGTGAAGGCCACAGCCACACATTTGAGGCTAAGGTTAAGGCTTGTTTTATTTTCTATCAACAGAACTTTTGCACAACTTACAGCATCATGTTAGAATGAAAGAGGACGAAAAGAGGCAGGGAGGTAGAGGGAGATGGACGGTGTACTCACTGTGCCTGTTTGGTGCGACTGTAGGATCGCCTCCACGGTGACCTCCAGGACCTGCGTGGAGCGAGGCTGAGGTCCGGCAGCATGGTGGCCAGGGACACCTCCAGCACATGAGGCCGACCACACACCGGATGCTCTGTTGAACAGTAGTACTCACACTGGCCGTAGAAGCACATGTTCCCAACTAGACAGAATCAGAACAGATCAGATTCAGTGGATGGCTGCTTGCTTTTGTGACTCAAGGGCTTTTATGTTGCCATGGAGTGCACGTGTGTTTCAGCTGAGCGGGTGTAATGGAAATTGCACACATGTGTGGATGCATACTGATATGCATATACACATACACACACCGGGAGAGGTGAAGAAGGTTCTAGACAGCCTGCGGTCGGTGGTGATCTCTTTGATCTCTGTGCTCATATTGATGAGTCGACCAACCACTGGAGGGATCCTGTTGAAACCCAGCAATCTGAGAGGAGACGAAGAGAAGGAAAGATAGAAGGGAATAGAGACAAAGACAAACAACAGAGAAGTACAATGGCAACAGAAAGAGACAGAGAACAACAGGAAGAATATACTCAAGAGGGCGAGAGTTTAGAGGAAAGGCAGGGAAGATGAGAAAAACAGAGAAATTAGGTTTCTTGTAGTTCAATTCTGATTTAACTGTCACATTCATTTGGTTAAAAAGTTTAATATGCATGATCTCCTTTCATAGCAATGTGTCAAAGGTATATGTGATACAACCACCACTTGGAAATGATGCAGATGACAGAGCTGGATGTGTTTAATATGTTGCAAGTGCACTGTATTAGAGGATGATATTTTTGATGTTTTTAACACTGGTAAGGCTTTAGGTAACAGGACCCAGGAGAGAGCAAAAGAGGCAATCAGTGTTAGAATTCAAAGAGCGCTTTGATCTCCATCTTACACAAGAGGTAATTTCAATTTGGTTCTTCTTATATCCCTCTGAGATGTAATTACAGGTACAGATTATACTGATGTTCCCTGGAAGCATGTAAAAGAGGCATTTTGTCTTGCTCAGGAGCATTTTGATAGGGTTAGATTCACGGGCTGCTGGTAGAAAAAAAATAAGAACAGTTTTTCTAGCCTGCAGAGGGGAGGTGTGTAGCTTTCCCTCTCCTTTGGTACCTGTCAAGGTGAAAGGCAGCGATCTCAGCGTTGTGTCTTTCAAAATCTGAGAAGTAGAAGAGGTTGACGTCGGTCTCTGCATCTCTGGACTGTCTGCACAACAAACAAGCACACAATACCGCACACACGTACAAAGTTGATAGAAAATGTAATTTCTGTGGCTTTATGATGACATACATTCAGTGCAGCAGCAGAATGTTTTTTTTTTTTTTTCATTCTTTCATGGGAAACTTCAGTGATGGGTAATATTACATCCAGCTAGGTAGCCTGAATGTCAACAAGCCCACAAAAGTTATGTCTCCGTCAGTTTGCCTGCCATTATTTAATCAGTCAGTCAGTAGCCGTGTGGTTTTACCTCATGGGTTTGAGCAGAGCCTGGCCATAGTTTGGGAAAGACATGAGCAGTTTGAGCTGGGTGCCTCCTGTCTTCTGAACTGAATAATATATAAAACACACAGTCAGGACAACAGTCATAAACCAACATGCAAATGTAAGCACAAGAGCATTATGTGTATACAAACTCTAGGGAACTTAAGGGTAAAAACAATATAATTATAAAGGAATTATAAAGGAGTTACTTACATAACTATTTCATAAGTCTCTCATAATTACAAAATTATTACCCCATAGTTCCCCAGAGTTTGCTTTTGTTACCCCATAATTACAAAACAGTTACTCCATAATTTGCAGGCTGTAAAATAAAGTGTCTCACACATGCATAAGTGCGTAAGTGAACACACATGCACACTAGATTCATTTTTTTTTTTAATGTTACATTTTGAATGAAATGTAAACTATTTTATGTGAGTACAGCATTGTGTTCCAATCCTTGTTATGCATTTAGCCTGTTTCTCCACATGGTGGACCCATTGCATAGCTAAACCACTGGCTGCCTCTGCACTCTCTATTTCTGAATATTGTGACCAAGAGAGCTGGAGCACACACTGTTCGAAATCAGTTTTGCACTGGTGGCTCATGGACAAGGAAATTAATCTTTTGAAAGGCTGTAAATGACTTGAGGTCACCACTGTAATCTATAAAATGAATTTGAATTTTACTGGACAAAAACTACAGTAGAAGTGAGTCTAGATTTGCATTCTTCCGTCCCAACAACCTTGCTCCAGCCGACCCGGCAGGCAGCGGGCCAAAGAGAAACAGATTAATCAAACTACTTTTTCCATCTAAAGTTTCAAACTTCCAGAACATTTGGGCCTGTAAGAGCAAAAATCTGTAAATAATGAAACTGAAGTGGATTTGAGCCAGATGGGGGGGTGTTCTGCCACTCGGGGGGGCTACAATGGCTAATTTTGACTCACCTGCATTGCACGTCATCACCTCTTTTTCTTTCAACTTTACTATCTTCTTCTCCCATCAGGGATTTTAAAGAAGGAGAAGTAATTCTATAAGTGGTTTTACCATTAAATATTTAACTTTTTATTTTAAGAAAACATTGATGATGTGGATTTCCATTATGTGAGTGAAAATTCATGAAAATGTTGTGAACGGACAAACCACCAACATTAAAGCAAACACTCAGCAATGTGTAATGCATTACTCTCTTCATAATATTTCTATTGTAATGGCTGTACCAACTTGACAAAAGTAGAATGCCCAATAATAACTGATCTGTGTATGTGCATCACGGTGAGGAAAGTGTTAAGCATTTAAGAAAAAGGAGGTGAGAGAGGATAACATAGGAAAAACAAGGCCTGTAGCTCAGATTAGTGCGCCTTAATCTGCACCGTTCAACACAAATTTCAATACATTATTCATTGCACGCTGCACTGAAGATGGGGTGGGGGTGTCTGTGAGAGAAGCAAAAACCAAATCTGCGTGTGTGTACCTGTGTGCCTGGGTTTTTGTGCCTATTAGTATGTGTGTGTGTTTGGGGGCTGAATCTGTGTGTGTGCCCATATGCGTGAGTGTATGTACGCGTGTGTGTGTGTGTGTGGGTGACTGAGATATTGTGAGCCTGTGGGAGGATTTTATCTATGACCCTGGAACAAAAGATCATGTGAGCTGCAGATTTGTGATGTTCGATTATCTGGCTTCTGACGTGTCATGAAACACCCATTGTTTTTTTTTTTTTTTTTTTTTTTTTTGCTGCTTCTACCCATTTGCCTGCCTTCTGTTTGGAATTATAAGAACTTCACTTTCCATCTGTGTGTGTGTGTGTGTGTGTGTGTACATGCGGGTGTGTACGTGCGGGTGTGCCTGCGTATATTTAGAATGCAACAAGCTTATGGCTGTTTTCTTCATTGCCTCTGAGAAGGAATTATTGTTTTCCTGTGTTCTGAAGCGTCTACAGATTTTGACCAAAGCCATGAGGAGGTGATCATCTTTTTTCTTTTTCTTTCTTTTTTTTCTTTTTCTTTTTCTTTTTTTTTTTTTTACACGTTATTGTAATGGAATTTCTGTTTTTTTTTTTTTTTTCACTTCTATAGAAATCATAGTGGGCACTTTGTATGTCCACTGAGCCAATCCAGCTGCACTGCCCAGAACACCCCTCATCCATGTTCTCTCCCTCCTCTCTCCTTCTCCCTCTCTCTTTCTTAAACAACACACACACACACACACACACACACACACAGGGCTTCACAATCAGCCTTGTGTCCTTACATGCTCCCTCTCTGTTTGCATTTCCAGCTCCTTCAAACCCTTTGCTGTGAGACAGAGGGGATTTGGGGGTCATAAAACAGTGTGCTGAAGCCTCCTGGGTTAGTCCTTTCATCCCCAGTAATGCCGGCTGTCTCAACAGAGAGTGTGTGAGTGTCTCTTTGTGGGTGTGTTTGAATGGGAGTGGGATGTAAATGCCTCCCTGCATCAGTGTGCGTCTGCCATGTTTTGTGTGTGTATACTATATCATGTGTATGATGTGTAATGATTTCCCTCTGAGGGACTGCAAGCCTCCCAGTGCTTCATTGCTCTGAATGTAAATTGCGGTGCAGACGTCTCAGTGCATGCTCTCTATCGCCTGTGGCTCTCTCATTGACTGTATGAGGGGATTAGAGTTGAAATGACGCGTTACACCCAGGGGAATCTGAGTGATCATGCTAAGAATAGATCCTGATTCTGCAAGAACAATAGACGAGGTCAGTTCAAATTTAGATGTGTTGAACCTAAAAAGGCACTGTGGAAGTGAGTATTCCACTTAAAGTCTTGTTTTTTTTCCCCCATTAAAACACATTGCTTAATGCCTTAAAATGGCTTCAATGTAATGCTACACCTTGTCCTCATTAAGAATGCACAGAGGTATGAATATGCAAATAGTCCCCGCCCACTGCCCTGCCTGCTCGCACACCGGCTAGCTTGTATCTTGGTCTTGGTATGGTCTTGTTGATCTTTTGAAAATGAAACACTCAAGAGATTAGCAGAGCTGATGCTAATGATATGGAAAGCAGTTGATGGGATTGGTTCCTTAGGTTCTGATGTCATAAACCTGGCCGTCTTTTTGGTCTTGTCCTTGGTAATCTGCAGATTCAAAATGGGAAAACTCAGCCAATGTGATCCTTATTTCACTCCTGATATGTCTTGTAGCAAATGGAACAAGGCTAAAAACTTTTAATCGTTTATTGGAGGTGTACCACTGAATTATTCTTTCTTAATACAGAATCTATAAGCGTAAACAATAGTAATTTTCATGCAAAAGCCCCCCTGTAATCCTGTCTATCAGCCCTTCAGAGGCTGCAGTACAGGGTCAAAAGTCTCCCTCGGAAGAAGACAGTCAAGCGAATAAACATTTGAACCGTGTGTGTGTGCTGGCTTGTGAGAACTGCCTCCCATATTCTGCATTCTTCCTTGGCTGCCTTTGACTCTCTCAAGCAAAACTTAAAGCTGAAAAGTGGAACTTTTGAACTACAGCAAAAACTGGGGAGCATCTCATGTCTAGCAATGTGAAAATGTCATTGTCAGACCAGGTAATGTGAGTACATTATTTGCTGAAGCACACTAGCATTGTTTATTTCACTCAGGTTGTCCAAAGATTATCTTCCACGTAGGACAAACTAATCTGTCTGTAACCTGATTGATCCTTTTGACATTTCCCAGAGTCTGCAGACATGCAAATGTGCCAATTTTGCCATACACCACCATTCATGGATTTAAGTTTTAACCTAAAAAGCCTTATTTTTGTTAAGATTATTTATATGCTTCATTGGACAGTACAATGGAGTACAACTAAACCAGCAAGACACTTTCTTGACCACTTCTTGTGATTATTGAAGGCCTTCACCAGAGCAGAATTAACATGATAACTTTACATATGTGCATCTGTAACTTGTTACATGATCAAAGATAATAATTAGTTGTTCCTTCTCACATGAATGGTTGGGCACCTCTGCATATACACTTCCCAAGAGGAGCCGTAAGAGGACGTTCACTTATGATGTGTTTCCAGTACATTTTCCAGCCTATAAAAAATGTACTAGTGAGATGCCACTGGGTAGTATAAGCACTAATTCTGCCTGAATGATACTTGAGGAACAGAAAGATAAAAGGAGACAAAAATTAAATCCCAGGTAATCCTCTTCTTTCTGTGCAGTGCACCCTCTTTTACCGTCTCCTTTCTTCCCCACACCTCTCCCTCTCCCTCCTCCCCTCCTGTGCGCTCTCTCTCTCTCTCTCTTTCTCTCTCTCTCCTCACCTTTTAGCCCCGCCCTTCTCCCTGACTCACCGACATTGAGGATGCGTTGCGTTGCCAGATAATGAGTGACCTCGGCCAGGTTGGGGTCCTTCCTGTCGTACAGCTCCCAGCGAGAGATGCCCAGGTGGAACCGCAGCCAGGGAGGGTGGGTTTCAGAGTCACTCGTCCATGCAGCTTTGTCATAGCCGTCCTCCTCACTGGCACTGCGCCTTTAGAGGGCGAGATGGAGGTGAGGATGAGGCAGAACGGGCCAGTGAAACAATAGTCAAACTGAAACACATAGATCCTTTTGAGCAGTACTTTACATAGATTTAAATCAATGGGTGAATGGCGCTTAAATACCATGCAAAACAAAATTACAGTTGCCAAGATCACAAGTTCTGAGGTTTTTCTGACATTTTCCTTTTATTTTGCTTCCCATTTACTTGAATGAGGTTCATGAAAACAGCTTGAAAAGTGCCTTTTAACACATTTGGCTTGCTGTTCAGGTATCAAAGCAGTCTTGTGTTGGTGTTCATTTTGCATTTCTATCGTGGTTTAAATAAAAAATTGTGTTTAACCTTGGTCATTCAAGGAGGAAATAAGGCGTATGCAACTTTTCGGCGCACCGTTTGCTCTAATAATAGAGACATATTTTCCATCAAAAATAATAAAGGAGGGGGTGTTGCTGAATTGGTTGACAAATGTGTCAAAACTGACTTTTCTGTAATTTTTCAAAGTGCCCATAACCCATCTTTTTAAAACTAAGTGAAACAATGTGTTTAGTGTGGCTGTGAAATATAAAACCCACTGTAAGGGAAAACTTTGTGACGTATATTCAAGTTGCTACAATGAGAGTCATTGTGTTAGTCCCACATAATGCGGCACTTTAGCAGTCATGCTGAATTAGTACAGGATTAGTGTTGGTGTAAACCAGCTGGTTGATAAGTCAAAACTTCAAAAGGTGTCCTGCCAAGACCTTTTCTTTACTTGATATAACACATCGGACTATTTTCTCTGCTCTTTTTCCAATCTCACTCACCATTCTCTGTCATTAGTGGCGCTTTCTTCCCTGTCTTCTTCTTCCCTCTCCTCCTCTTCATTTTCTGTATCGCTGTCATCTTCATCTCCCTTCACCCTCAACAGCCAGTCATCTTCTTGCAGCTCAGGGCGTGGCAGGTTATACAGCGGGTGATTGAATAGAGCCTCCAGCTTGGAATGACCTTTGCCCTTTTGAACCACTTTGTAAACCATCTTGGCTCCAATCAGATCGTTTTCCTTCTCAGTGACGTCACTGAGGAAGGCTTTCCCTTTATGGTGCTGCATGTTGGCATCCTCTGTGTGATGCTCTCCATTTTGGGCACCTGTGGGCAGCTTGTGCGAAGAGAAGGCAGACAAAGAAGAGGAGGAGTGGGAGACGGACTGACGGTGCTGGGCATCTGTCCCAGGAATGGAGAACGAGGAGGGCGAGGAAGAAGAGGAGGAGGAGGATGATGGGGGAAGGACACAGGCTGTCTGGAGGACGGAAAGACATAAAAATGCCAGGAGGAGGTGGAGAGCGAGGGAAAGACATGCCAGAACCAGGCACACAGAACGTGTGGAGCGACCCAGGCTCTGTCTCCGCATGCTGGAGGAAAGATGGATAGATAGATGGTTGTGCAGGTAGAGAAAGAGAAAAAGAAATTTAAATTTCAAACAGAAACAGTGGAGCCCCTCCACAACTTCAAAACACCGGCAGATCAGGATCAAACATTTTCTTCTGTTGGCATTCCACACTCAAACACACCTATACAAAAAATGAGAAACATCGCATGAAAAGGACCTTAACTTTGAGGTGCTTCAATCACAGTTAAGGTGAATGCAAATGGAGACAGAGTGCAATTAAGTCCTCACCCACCCCGGGGGAGAAAACAATTCATCCCTCTCCTTTGACTTTGTATTGCATGAGGGTGCATCCTTGGCTAAAGACGGTCACGACAAAAGTACCCGTCAGCTTTACACTTGGTATGGCTGGATTCAGCAGAGGATGCTGAGCTCATTTTTGTAGTTAAAGTTCTGTCTCAGCGGTTGAGTATTACGCTGCCAGAGCAGGAACATCACCGCCTGCTTGTCACTTGACATCACCCATCCTAGCTGCACAATACACAATCACAAGGACGGACTTTTAATTTTAAAAAATGAGCTTGTTTTTCACCATCCACGCACGCAATTTCAACCAAACATACACATATATACGCCCCAACAATTGCTCAGCATCTTCAGCTGAATCCAGCCATACCGAGTGTGAAGCAATCTGACAGATTCTTTTAGCCAGGATATACTGTCCGATTTTTGGTTGTCCCAAATGAAACATGACCAACGTGGAAGAAATCATCGTGATCATGTGGGCGTGGTTTTCAGAGGGTATGACCTATTCACCTCTGTATCCATTAGCCGTTTGATCACACTCCAAGACGATAATTCCTGCATAGACCCTGCTCAGCAAATTCAAGTGTGTTTCCCTGACTACCAGGGTGCAGTCAAACACCTTCCACTCCACACATCTAAACATCACTGAGCCTTTTGTGGGATCTTTTGGGATGCGAAGAGTGTGGTGGATTTCCACTCCCTTCATCCCTCAGTCAACTGGAGGCTTTTCACCTTGAAGAAAAGTCCAGTTTCTCACTGCACACACAGATCAGGAGTTGCATGTCAACAATTCAAGGAGCACCAAAGCTATTCTTATAGGGCAAAATGTGGCTTTAATCCTTATGCTAGACATGCATGTATTTTTAGATGTTTGTTATTTTGTCGATCTCTTGCACCCCACAGTTCACAAGGCCACTCGCTCACATGCAGACACACGCTCTCGTTGGACAGATGGATAATAGACAGGTCAGCAGGGACTCAGACAGAGACACAGGGACTGATACAGACAGGCACACAAACACAAACATTCAGAAAAAAAAAATAATAATAATCATTTCGACAGGAAGCCAAATGAATCATAATACAGATGGTCAACCAGACACACTGCCAGATACGCAGGTGGACAGACAGACAGACAGACAGACGACACTAGTTATCCAACAGAGACACACTGCTCATTAGCATGAGTTAGATAATCATTTGCGTCAACTGCTGAAAGAATAAAAAGCTGGCTAAAGAAAATCAATACATTATTGAGTGACTTGGTACTCCCAAATTCCGTGTGGATCAGCAGGCTGGGAGAATTACTCACATCTCTTCTCTCGCTCCAGACTTTTTCAGTCTCCCTCTCTCTCTCTCTCTCTGCTTGACGCGGGTTAATGAGACAGATCTTTAAAGTTCAGTGACATTTTTAGTTTAGTTTTTTTCCGGCCGGGTCTTTCCCAGGGAGATTAAATTTGTGTGTTTGTGTGTATGTGTGTGTGTGTGTGTATGTGTGTGTGTGTTATCATTGCAGTCGCCGCAGTTCAAACAGAGCAGTGAGACGACTGCCAGGTTGTGGTTGCGGTGACCTGTGTCTGTGTGACCCACGTTAAAGAGCACAGCACTGCACCACCTCATGATATTGTATCGATTACTGAGTCTGTTTGGATCAATGCAGAGCTATTGATTAAGCCGCTGATAAAACAGCACCGCGCCAATTAAATCACTAGAGGCCCAAATGGTTTTTCTAAACAGCAAAACTCAATAGACACTGGCTTATGTTGCTATATAAAATCCGAACAGTTTCATAGTTTGACAGCTTCATTAAATAGGGGTCATTAAAGGGCCGCAGACTTTATATTCATGCGGTGTAAACAACTACACATCAGACACCACTGGCTTCTTTCTGACCTCTAACTTCAATCTGACGCAAGTGTGGTTTTTTTTTTTTTTTTCTCCAATCTTTACAGAATGTTCCTCAAAACATTTTCTCAAGGTTATTATTGTGGTGCCTTCATCGAACATGGATAGAACATTCTCAGATAAATTTGATTATTTTGTGGGACTTCTCTTGCAGTGCATGATGTCAAGACTGAACTGTCAACTCATTTCCATCTTCAGATTGATTTTTTTCCCCAAGCCAATCACCAGAGACCAATGTAACCAACTGGATCTAATGTCATTTTAAGTCGACACCGATGTGTTGCCATGTCAACAATTTGTCAGTGTTTTAAGAGCTGAGTACAGTGGCATAAAAGCTACCATGTCAGGCGATGTTGAGAAGACATGTCATCTATATAAAATAAATGTAATTAATTTAATCAAAGGGGTATTTTATCATCTATTTTCTCATGTTAGCTAATTTGCTACCTGGCTCCCGGTCTCTAGCACAGACTGATTAGGTCAACAATGTTTGTCCCATCCTACAGCTGCTGATGCTGATTGACTCGGTTTTGTTTTTAAATCGAGAATTCACAGTTGAACTGAGCAACACCAGACATTCAGAATCACTTGAAACTTTTTAAAGTGAATGTGTGATTCCCAGGTTGGAACCAGGCTATTTCTTGCAACTTTCAGCCAAGGTTTCGAGAATGTTACCTTTTTTGTGAAATGCTTTTTTAACTTTTTTATGGTTCTCTTAAGATTTAGAAAATCGTTGGCGGTACATCCTTCAGAATATCCAGTTTTCTTAAGGTCACATTCTTGCAACCAAATGTTTTGAGAACGTTCTGTAAAGGTTATTTTTCTGTGGAACACTTTGTGGTTCACTTAAGATTTAAGAATTGTTGGCGGTAGAATTTCTTGGTTGACTGAAGCAAATAATCATGTCGCATGTCGCACACTATATGCACTGGTGACACGCCTCCCACAGTGCTGGAGGTTGTCCTGGCCAGGGATCTGACTGACATGGTGGGTTGGCAGCTGATGTAGCTCCCCAGGGTGCTCCACGCTGTAAATGTTGGCCCATGTACTCGCTCTGTAGACTGTCCTCCAACAGCTGACTCTCCTCTTAGTCTGCACATTCAACTCCTCTACCGCTCACGACACACACCCATGCTTTGCTCTACGGGCGAACATTGCTGACCTTCACACCCCATTGTTCATTTGTGTCACTGCCAGTTTTAATAAATTACATTTAAGTGTATCTGTTAAGTGGACATTTCAGTCTCTCTTTGTGACACACTCTGTCAGACCAACACATCCTTACTATTACATTGTGTGAATTATCCAACTGAATAAGTAGTGTTTATATAAATTATAACTAATATTCATATATTATTTATTAAGTTGTCGTCTGTTCTTACCGGCTCTGCCAGTTTCTTTGTGACATGTAAATTATTAGCCTTAGTGATCACAGTTGTGTGATTTGTTTTGAGCTTCAGTTTCAACGTGCAAATTCATTTTAAAATGCTCTATATAGTATGCAAAACAAAAAATACTAGCAGATGAGGTGATTCCTTTGTTAAAGTGACACTGTACATTCATCACTGAATTTTAATCAGTATTTAAGTGTTTGCTGCATCTTGAAGTAGATTGGTCATTACCACTTAATGCTGTTGTGCAATTTTTCCATCCACAAAGATTATTCATGAGATGCTTTAAAAAAAAAAACTCATCTGATATCTGAAATGCTGTCTAGTGTGTCTGCTTTTTCGAAATCTTTCCTTTGCTTAGTTCTTTAGTTCTGAGTGTAGCATGACTGTGACCGTCATTGATGCCGTTTTCTCTTCATAGTCTTTCATGCGAACACAATGGAAGTGCTATTCTGTTTCTGTGTGCTGTCAAGCAATGTCTGCTGATGTGTCGCAGACCTCCTTCACTGTAGTCAAATATTCAATACTTGACTGTTTTATTTTGGGCGCCCCTAGCTATGGGGTTCCACTGACCTTATTTTTTATTCGATCTGTATATAGATACTGTCATTTCAAGCTTTAAGTCCCGTCTTTGCTGTATCATTTCAAATCCAGTTATTTTGCTACACCTTCACAATTTTCTTTTGCTGTCATCTTTTGAACTTTGAATCTCCAGAGGGCGATGCCTTTCCTGCCTGGAACCCCTGGGTTATTACACATGTTATTAAACAGTAATCATGCCTGACTGCATTACAAATATTATAATATTCTCATCTCAAGACATTTGTGGTGTCTTTTGGAAATTTGGGATGTCCTCTAGAGTTTCAAATAAATTACAGCCAGTGTGGTTGCCCTTGGCATAGCATAAACATTTAATTAGGAAAACATTCAATTCAAAACCGCACATCATTTGCAAATTAATAACAATAGTAACAAATGAATTATGTGTTAGTAAAGATTACAGCGAATAGTAACACAATTTAGACATTTCAGAACAGTGCACAGTCATCTATAAAAAGCAGCAATAAGCACCGTGTGTCATGCAGGAATGTGTCTGGGTGGACAGATAATGTATTCAGAAATGCATCATCTCCGTTCGTCACCTGATGAAATGCTCTGCAACAGGACAGACACACTGAGGCACTCTGAGAAACAAACCGGCGGATTACAAATACAAAGACACACCGATGTGTTGTGGGGCACTGAGCTGTAACAATTACATACATACATACACATAGCTTTCATATTTTTATTTTTATGCCTCCAGTGTTTATTATGGTTTTCTGTGTTTCTGCAGCTCCTATATTCTAACTTTCACACTGTGTTACAGAAGCTTCAGCGTTTTCTGTTGAGCCGCTCTACAGCCTGTTGAAGCTGTGCTGGCAGTTTTAGGTTAATGCTAACAAAAGGTTTCTTGCAGTCACTTCACTTTAAAGCTTTTCAACTGCAATCATGGGGAAGGCTTTTATTATGAAACAGCTAGAGGAGATTAACTGGTACTGACTCCGCATGTAGTCTCACACTGTTATTGTTGAATATTAAATTACTCATAAAAATACATTATAAAACATTGAAAACATTTAATTATTACATTAAAAAATTTAAAAAAATGCACCAAATATATAAAATACAAAAAAGTGTGTATAAATGTATATGACATTAAATTTATATCTTGTAAAGCTGTTTAAAGGCCATGACACATCAAACAAATGGTCGACTGAAGGCAGTGTTTTTTTTTTTTTTTTTTGTCGGTGAGTTTCTGTGGCTCTAGTTTGTGTGTTGTGTCCTGCACCGTCCCGCATTGGTTTTCAGCCAATCGAGCATGTTCAATCAGTAATGCAGGCACTGACTTTGGTGTGTCTGGGTCTAAACATGCAGTGAGGACACCCACTCCTGTTTGATTTTGAGTCATGGATAGTTTGTTATGACTGTTGCCAAAGCTACATTAGTTTACACCCACCGAGCTAATGTTGGTTTCACTTTTGTGAAGCAATGACAACCAAGCAGTGTATTCAGAAAGCCATTTCAAAACTGTGATACTGTCTTAGAAAAAAAAAGCACCAACATGCAGTCAAGTCTTTCTTTCGTTCATTATAGCTTGTAAACTCTACGTGGAAAAGTTCAGTTACTGGAACGTATGTCAATTAATTTTCTGCAGATCATTCTAAATCATATTTTCTTACATATTTTTTTTTCCTTTTTGCTGCCTTTCACCTCACGTCTTATTGAAACCTCCTCTGCAGGAGCCACTCTTTTTGTACAGTTTCTTATTTGGCTCAGCTGAGGATATTTTTATTTCGATCAGGCGGAGCGCCGTGGGTGGAGATATTGTTTTCACTTGTGTGTGTGTGTGTGTGTTTGCCTTTCTGGCGGTCTGTCTTTTTGTTGATCAGTCTAGCTATCAGTTTATCTATCTGTCAATCTGTCTGTCCGTCTATCATTCTATCTATATCTGTCTTCTGTCAATCCGTCGACCTGTCTGTCCATGTGTCCAGTCATCTCTCAGTTTGTCTGTCCATCTGTCTGACTGTCATGTAAAAGAAGAGGCTGCTCGTGGCTGTGAGTATTTACCAAAACGTGGTGTTGCGCTTGCTTTGCTTCTCAAGATTTCTTTTATTTTTCCCTATTTCCGCTGGGTTTTCGGGGGGAGTTTTTTCTTGGCCGCTATGAGGATGAAGTCAGGGGATGTCGTCCTGTTTACTGTAAACATGTGGGCATGGAAAGCCCTTTGAGACTGTCAACAGTGATATTGGGCTCTAAATAAACGTGAACTTGCGTAATGTAGCCTACTTTTATAAAGTTTATAGAACCCATGCTACTGTACATTTCAACTAGTGGTGATGAGTTCATCCACATCAGTATGAAAACTGCTGTACAGCTGCTCTCCATTCCAACAGACATACATTTATTATACATGTGTATCTAGAAACATGTATGAGACTTACATGAAATTATATTATTATATGAGAGTGGCCATTTTTACTATTTACTTTATTTATGTGACATGCATATATATGTTGACGCTTATAGATGTGACGTAGATCACATCTATAAGCACATATGTGAGACATATATGGGCATACACTATGGATGTTGTTTATATAATGTCATATATCAGATTGATGTATGGGCCACATGGAAAAATGACAAACTTCAAGCTATACTTCACTCCCTCTGCTGTCTATTATACTTGATCAGTAAGTCTCTCTTGTAGAAGACACATGATGGAATAAACTTTTAACCCCACGTGCCATCTCCTTTCATGCTATGTCTCTTTTTACTGTCCCTGATGCTCTCTTTCTCTCTGTCCTCTCCTCTTTCTTTCTCCTGCTTTACATCCCTTATCTTTCTCTCACAGTCATGTCCTGCCACTCTCTCTCTCTCTTTCCCTCTCTTTACTTCTGACTCTCCCTGTTGTCTTTGACTCTTTCTTTGTTGCCTCTGACTCTCTCTCATTTGCTGTGGAGCTTTCCCACCTCTCTCTACTGCCTTTGACTCTCTCTCAGCTTCATTAATCTTCTTTCTCTGAGTCCCAGATCCCAACCATCCGTCTGCAATGCTTTTATCGGAAGACCCACAACATCTGTCAAACAGCAGCACTCCTTCAACCACATCACCTCTTCCCCTCTTGGGGATGTTTTTATACCCTTAATATTTCTCTTTTTATCTTCATATTTTATATGTTTTATTACTATTTTCTCCCTCTCTCTCCTTTTCCCTTGTCTTGTCTGCCCTCCCTTATGCCTATCTCTATACACATGTTATGGCCAAAAGTATTGGGACACTGTTAATCATTGAATTCAGGTGTTTCATTCAATCCTATCGCCACAGGTTTTTTAGATTAGATTAGATTAGATTAGATTACCTTTATTGTCTCACAGAGTGAGAAATTTGTTCTGGGCCCCAACGCCCATGCTGCAGCCACACATATCGAACAGTACATAAACAAAGTGTTGCACATCACACAAACAGAAGAAAAAAAAAATCATGAAACATGAAAGGAACACGAAATATGTGCATAATACAAGTCATAACATAATACCAATAATAGATAGTACTATAAAAAAAAAAAAAAAAAAAAAAAAAAAAAGAACATGAAATACGTACATAATACAAGTACAGGAACATAATGCCAATAAATAGATATTACTAAAAAAAAAAAAAAAAAAAAAAAAAAAAAAAAGGTGTATAAAATCCAGCAGCTAGCCATGCAGTCTGCCTTTACAAATATTTGTGAAAGAACGGCTCGTTCTAAAGAGCTCACTGAATTCCAGTGTGGCGTTGTAATAGTAATGTAATAGGATACCATCTTTGCAATGAGTCACTTCGTGAAATTTCTTCCCTCCTAGATATTCCACCATCAGCTGTAAGTGGTATTACTGCAAAGTGGAAGTGTTTAGGAACCACAGCAACTCAGCCACCAGGTGACAGACCATGTAAAGTTACAGAGCGGAGTCGCCGAGCGCTGTGGCTCATAGTGCGTAAAAGTGGCCAACGCTCTGCTGAATCAGTAACTGCAGAGCACCAAACCTCCTCTAACATCAACACAAAAACTCTGTGCTGGGAGCTTCATGGCATGGGTTTCCATCACCAAGTACAATGATAAATTTTGGATGGAATGGTGTAAAGCATGCCGCCACTGGACTCTGGAATGGTGGAAATGTGTTCTCTGGAGTGACGAATCACGCCTCTCTATCTGGCGGTCTGATGGACGAGTCATCCAACACCTTTGGGATTGACTAGAACAGAGATTGCGAGCCAGGCCCTCTGGTCTAACATCAGTGTCTGACCTCACAAATGCTATGGGCAAAAACCCCCACAGACACACTCCAAGATCTTGTAGACAGCCTTTCCAGAAGACTGGAAGCTGTTCTAGCTGCAAATGGGGGACTAACGCCATATTAATGCCTATAGATTTAGTATAGGATGTCATGAAAGCTCCTGTAGGTGTAATGCGGAGGTGGCCCAATACTTTTGTCCATACAGAGTATGTATCCTCAACATCCCCATAGCTCTTCATATTATTCTCCCTCACTCTCTCTTTTCTCTGCAAATCTCTGTCTTTATCTCTCATCCTTTCACTTCAATCCTCCTCTCAGCTTCCACCCTTCACCTTGTCCTCTCCCCCCCGCTGTTTTCTTTGCTCTCTCTCTCATTCTCAAGTTGACTTTTCCCGCTCTGGTGTTGACTTGTCAAAGGGCAACTGATTTGGGCTGTCTTCCTTTTCTCAATTCAAGGACTTTATTGGTTTTGTTTCAGGTAAAGTGCAGAGGTTCTCCCCGGGACCCGATGAAAGATGCACGAGAGTTAAGAGCAGTCGGCTGTGCCCACAGGTGCCAGGTGCACAGGCACAGACAGAGAAACCCATGCTGAGCAAAGAATTAATATTCCATGTCTCATCAGAATTCACTCACAGCAAAGGAGCCCAGATTGAATAAAATATTCATCTGTTTCTCTGTCTCTCTCTCCTTTGTACACTTCCCCTCTTCCTTTCCCCCTCCCTCCTCCTGCTCATAAAACCATCCACTCATCTCCTGCCATGACTTTCAATCCTTCACCCATCCTTCAATATTTTCTTTCCTCTGGTGGTGGAAGGATCTTTCCCTCACATGGTGTTGCTGCTAATTAGCTAACTGCATGTTTCACTTAATTAGCTAACTTTGCTTTGAGAGAGAATGTATTATGGATGTGGGAGCAGGTCCCGGCAGAATAGGCTGATTACTGATGTTTCTTAAACCTGGGGCGATTAGCTGTGGTATTGTGTGTAGGCATGGTGAGTGTTGCATCACATGTAATGGAAGGGGATTACAGCACTCTGATTACATGAGCAGCAGCTGTAATCTGCTGCATTTAATAAACACAAATTAGATTACAGACATAAAAAAAAAAACTACTTCTTGGATTACTAAGTAAAATGGGAGATCACAGCCTTAAAGCTCAGAGTGATTTCTGTACTATTGATGTGATTGTAGATCATCAAAACTAGGGTTGTAAATTGCAATTTTCTGTCACATTCAATGGGTTTTGAATGCAAAAATGAAGTTAGAGCTGAAATGATACTGAATTTTTTGGGCTGATGACAATATCGATATTTGGGAGTAAAAAAACTTCCAATAATGATAATAATAATCTACTGGCTGATGTGTTTTACATATGTATGGAAATATATAAACACATTTATATCAAGGAATCACCAAATTTAGAAATCAAATAGTTGTGATAAAAATGTGTACAGGAGGCTTGATATTTTACAGTTGAACATTAAAAACTTCTTCTTAACACAATCCACGCAACCATCTGCTGAGCTGTGACGCACTTCTCTGCTAACTCAGGATTGTATCAGTGGAGGCAGCCGGGAAACCTATTTTAAGACGACAACATTTTAAAATCATTGTAAGGGTGTTTTACTGCAATACTGCAAACAGTTACACCAATACTGGTTTATCCATGATGTATCGGTAAGTTAGGTGAGTATGTTGGATCCGATGACTTGTATCACATAGTTCCATTGTAATCGGTTCATTGGTATATTGTGTTTTGTGAGAGCAAGTATTATGAACACACAGGGATTTGACTTGGGTTTAGTTCAAGCTGCAGGCAAATCTGATTTGTTTATCAAATCATGTCTTCAAGCCTGACTGCATGTCCGCTGTTATTTCCAGTCAGTTTCCATGACCTTGTTCAGACTGCAAGCTCAAATCTAAATAGAGCCCCACAGATATGATCAAGTCTGAACAGAAAAAAAAATCAGATTTAAAGAGTAACACAACCCCCTGCACTGAAAGCCTTAATTTATAATATTTTTACAATTATTTATTTAATATTTAATAATGTACTTTGTGGGTTCAGCAAATAATGCATATGAGCTTGTGTAGTGTGTGTGTGTGTGGGTGGCAGGAGTGAGCCGATGGGGAAAACCTAGCTGGTGTAGGAGCGGTGAGACTGGCAGGGCTGTGTTGTGTGGCACAGCAGCAGTGAACTCTGTGTAACGGAGGAGTGTGTGTGGCAGGTCAATTGTGGAACAATGTGGACACAGCCAGCCAATGAGGATTTTCCTTCATCATGAGTATGAATAATGAGAAATTTTACTTGGATGATAGTCAGTATCTGTACCAGAAACATTTTCAGTTGAGTATTCGGCTCGACCATGATTCAATTTTGGTTAGGGATTTATTTACTCTTTAAATCACACTTGCATGGGGTTTGGAATGCACTTTGAATCAGATTTCTACGAAATATCTCAGTCTGAGCAGTCTGGCCAATCAAAAATATTTTTCAAACGGTCCTTGACGTCACTTGCAAAAAGACACATGACAGTGGTGTCACATGAATAATAAAAAACAAAACTGGAGTGTTGGCCGTATCTACATCTCTAGATAATTCTGCATCTATCTGCCTCCTCCATCCCTGATCATGTCGTCTGCACAGTGACTTGATAAATAGATGGCATGAAGGCAAAGGTGATCCATGTGCGTTCCTTATGTGCAGCTTATTGTTTTTCCTCTGAGACTGAAAAACTATTCCATCAGTTCATCCATCAGTTTGCATACATACACCTACATCATTACCACAGCAACCAGTGCAGATAACCTGACAGCAGCCTGGGAACCGGATGATCTGTGTGCTCATGTTATTTGTTCTAGCGGATCGGTCTGGCATCGCTCCGGTTCAGACAGATTTCCAGCCAACCTGACTCAGGTTGATCTAACATATTGATGTTGAAGACGGTGATCCGAGTGCTGCATCACACGCTTCACCGTTCTGATTGGTTGTAAGTCTATCCATTTGTGTCCAGAGGCATTTTGGTCTGTTACCGTTATTGGGAATCAAAAATTGACGGAGAGATTCAATACTGATACACATTTGTGAACTGGTCTGGCGATGCCAAGCTAGCTTAACAGTGCCAGATCACACAATCCTGACCTGATCAATTGCAAAGAACAGTGTAGACAGTCATCTGTAAAGACTGGATTTGAGAAACAAATCAGACTTGCCTACAGCCTGAACAAAGCCCTTTGTGTGAGTGTGTGTGGTGTTTTCTGCTGAGGCTTGATTCGAGCTGGGAGTCTGAACAAGACCTTGATATTGCTGGTGTAAAAATATACCATCGACTAAGCATCAAGAAGAAAACATACTAGCCCACATGGTGCAGGCACAGCAGGACCCCCCCACATTTAATGCAGTGGCTGCAGTGCCAGACACATAACAAACTCTAATGTAATATATTGCGATAAATTATTGATCCCCGTCAGGAAATTCTCTTATTGTGTTTTCCCTTCCTCGGGGATGTTGGGGGCAGCTACAGAAAAGCATCCAGGAAATTGCAGGGGATTTTGCTCAAGGACACTTTCAGCAGGTCGGATGCTTGAGTCTGAATCCTCCGAATCCTCCGCCACGTCGCCGCTGTAGACTCAACAGAGAGAGCAGAGACACAATCCCACATGAGCAGGTTGTGTCCTAACTATCACCCCGGCATTCAGATCTTATTACCGGCTGTCAGACAACCAAACAGAATAAGGCATTTACAGCTGTATTAATTTCACTTTCTTTCTTGTCTCTTCTAACATCTGTTTCAGTGTTTGACTCTCGATTCGCAGACACATACACACACATATTTGCACACTGCACAGACTCTAACAGAGAATACACATACTTCAAAGCTTTGAAGCCCCGTTTCCCTTGCAGCGGTTGCGGCTTAATGTAGGTTGCCTGGAAACAACCCAGAATTTGGCACTTAATTGGAGAGTGTGCTCTCTCTCCACCAGGCGGGCAGACGGTGGCTCTGTCGTGTGGAGGTGCACACTCAGGATAATAAGACAAAGTGAATGCAAGATCACATGTGGCACAATGGTTAGTGTTGGAGCGGATGGAGGACCTACTGAAGCATGTGGAAGATCGACCGATGGAGAAGAATCTGTGTGTGTGTGTGTGTGTTGTGTTTACGCTTGTATGCATGCTGGGTCTGTGTGCATGCTTTTGTGTGTTTTTGTGCTACAGAGAATAACTGTGTCATTAGTGTATGTGCATAAGTGTGTGTTTGTGTGTGCACTATATTCCTGTCTGCATACAGTAACATGGATGCTGCAAAAGTTTGTGTTCACATGCAATGTAGTGTGTGTGTGTGTGTGTGTGTGAGAGCTTGAAATGCACAAACTGATTAAGTGGCTTTATCAGCACCCCGGAGTGCAAGGGGTTCTCGGTGTGTATGAGTGTGGAATACAAAGAGAGCCAAGTGTTTAATCATGTGTCAGCCGATGTTTTAAGTGTTGTCAGGGCCCCACGCTCTCTCTCTCTCTCTCTATAGTTTTTTTTTTCTCTCTCTCTCTCCCTCTCCATCTATCTACATGTCTCTATCTATCTGCGTGAGTGTGTAGGTGTGTGTGTGTGTGTCAGATGCAAAGAGAGCGTTTCATCATGTGTTGGCTGGTGTTTGAAGTGATGGAGGGGCTGCATCTCCATGGCCCTTTCCTCTCAATCTCTCTCTCTCTCTCTCTCTCTCTCTCTCCACCTTCATCAGTATCCCTCCCTCTTCTCAGTCTATCGCTGTTTATCTCTCTGTTTCTCTCCCTCGCCTGCTCTCTCTGTCTTTTCCTCTCTCTTTTTCTCCCTGTTTTCACTCTTCCTCCCCTCCCTCCCTTTCTCCCTGTAAGCTCAGAGGCCCGAAGTCTTTGAAAGCATCGACTCCTGTGGCTCGGCTGCCGCTGCTATGCTCCCAATATGGATGGGCATGAATATTTCATCTGGGAGAGAGAGGAGCGAGAGATGGAGGGAGACATGGAGAGAGAGAGAGAGGGAGAGAGAGTGAGAGAGAGAGAGAGAGAGACGGTGAGGGATAGAAAGAAGTGGAAGAGACACAGAGAGACAAGAGTGATATAGTGAAGCAGATGAGAACAAGAAATACCAATAAAAGGCTGAGGTGGTGGAGAACAAAAGCAAAAGGGAAAGAGACAAGATAAATGCAGAAAAGACAGAGAGAGGGAGAGAGAGAGAGAGAGCGAAAGCAGGGAGGAGAGATACATAGGTTCAATAGATGGCGGGGGGAGGGCAAGACCACGAGGAGGAAACTCTTATGGAATACCAACTAAGTGTTGGAGTGGAGCAATAATGTGTTTGAGACACAAGCTCCATTTGGATGGGGAGATTTACTCCTTCCTCCGTGCGCGTCATACACACACCGTCAAAAAACACACAAACAAGCACAAAAGGTTGGATAGCGTGGATGCAAGCGCAAAGTCACATAAACCCTGGATAATCCAGCTTCCCAGTATTCCCAATGGAGTAATGTGTGTCATCCTCTTCATTCCCCCACTCTGCTCCCTACTTTATAACCTGTTATCCACCCCCTCCCGCCCCCCCCTCCCGGTCGATATCACGGCAACAGATTGCAGGATTGTGTCTATCTAACTCTGATCTAATCCTGCATCCCTCCATGTGGGACAATCTGTCATTAGATAAAGTATATAGATAAGTGTGTGTATGCGATCTGCGTCCGTGTCACGTGTGTGAGTGAGTTTACCTTAGGTAGACGAGGGAAACAAAAGAAAGAAAGAAAGCGACAAAGACGAAGAGGCGGGAGAGTAAATTAAAGCAGAGCGCTGGAAGTGAACGGTGAAAGGTGACTCATTTCAAACAGAGGAAAAAAGTGAGCGGGGCGATGAAGAAAACAGCAGACAGTGGGCCCACCTGGCCAAACACACGGGAAAACATACAGAGAGGGAAAAAAAGAGCTGAATAAACAGACGTGTGAAGCCAAATTAGCAGATGAGTCAGACATAAAAAGAAAGATAAAAGAGGCAGAAAAGTAACTAGAAGGAAGAAAAGAAGGTAAAGAAAGAAAGAAAGTACAGTAATCAGGACTGAGAATTAGCAGCAAGGACAGGGAAAAGTCAAGTCATTATTTCAATGAGATTCCCAAGTTTCAGTGTTTGGACATTCTTGGTTGTTCTCACTTCAAAAACCAGTGTATGATTTTGTATGATAACTTTTGAGGTCATGATGCTGTTTTCAAAGTTTTTAGGTTACAAGAAAAAGACAAAAAGGAGATGATGTGCTAATAAAAAAAAAGTTGTCACACGCATGAAATGTGACTTGAGCCACGGACCACTGAGCCATAGCTGCATACAATCCCACCTTGTTAAGCCCATCAACTACATCCAACTGTGTACAGCGGTTTTGAGATAAAATGTGAAACTAATCCACACAGCCTCACAGGATTTCACAGAATGAGCATGAACTCAACTGAAACACGTTACTTGCTGCAGACGTGAAGTGTGTGACGCTCATGTTCATCCATCCTGAATTGGATTTTATGACAATAGCACAAATTAGACATTTATTTTATACCCCTTTGCATCATCAAGACATCACGATTAGGCAAGTAAAATAACTATTGCAATAAAATACCCTTCCTCATCTTAACCCTTAAAGTTCAGTCTTCAAGTAAAACATATGAGAAACATCTTCAGTAAAGAGAAGCATGAAGTTTTGAGCGTGATTCCATCTGGAATATCAGCCTATCTGCGCACAAATAAAACAACTTTGCAACTTTCAAAACTGCATGCAGTGCATATGCAAGTCCAATTTTTTGCATGCGGTTAATAGACCAATCCAGTACATTGCCAAAGTGTGTAATAGAGCCGCTGGTAATGTGTGGTAGTAAATGGAGTGACAAAGACTGCATGAGGAAACAGGCTGGGTCAGAAACACTGCCTTTCCTGCTGGAGACCTGAGTTCAAGCCGCCTGCTAAGCAATAGCGATATTTGTTTTTAAAATGACCTTTCTTAGCTTTCCTAACCTTAACCACAAACTTTCCATAACCTTAACCAAGTAGTGTTGTCGGCTAATGAACAGTAGCCACCGAGTTAACGATTAGCCAACAAACTGATGTTACATACACACAAAGCCTGGCTGGTGACCTCATAACTGTTACCGTGAAGGACTGACACCTCACCTGAACGCAAAATTGAGCTTTGGCGTATACACTGCTCGAAGTTTGAAAGGGTAAGTCCTGTTGTTTGCATGCAAATTGATCAAATCAGGAAAGACTTTTCACTGTATGCAAAACACATGGGCTGCAGGGAAACCCTTTAAATTAGCAAACACACCAACCACTGCTTCTGGTTTAGTTAACATCAAATTCTCTATGCGGCCTTTTCTTTAGCTGCGAGGGAACGCTGGTATGTGAGCTATATTGGATCGAGCCTGCTTAATTACTGAGTATATGAATATAACAGAGCTGAAGAAACTCAGTTAGACTCATTCCTCAGAATGAAATTTACTTTATTGTTCAGCTAATGGATTCCTTCAGCTGGCATTTTAATAAGCTTTTTCAGCAAATCATTGTGCTTTCATGTAAACGACTGTTGAGTTTGTCTCCAGGCAAGAGAAATTCCTGACAAATGTGTAGTGGCATTTATATAAGTAGCTATCACAGCTGGCTTGGTGGAATAATAGCTGGGATGTGAGCTCCCAACAATGTTCAGGGTTGAGTTCAGGGTTCATGTTCTTACGGGGCAATTTTGATGAAAATGTCCACAAAATTGCAGATTTCTTTAAAAAAAAAGAAAAAAAAAGAAAAAAAAAAAAAAGACAGACATGTCAGGGTGAATAGTAGCCGCACCCATTTTGAATAGGTTATGTAACTCATAATGTGTGCATTTGACAGGGTTAATTCACTTTTTCAGCCTGGAAGCCAAAAGGGAAATTTAACATCTCATCCTAATGCCCAGTTTATTAAAACCCAATCTACTCTGTTCGGCTGGTCAGCAGTCGGTCTATTCCCAGCCCATAGCTGGAGACAAGTCCGAGATGAAACGTCTGGAAATAAAACGCAAACACACACCAGGTTAATCAAAACACTTGATGACTTCTTCACATGCCTGTATCCGGGGTACATTTTGGTCTGCGGTTATGTCTCTGCTGATACCGTTAATGTTGTCGGTCTGTCCTTTGTCTCAGCTAATTAGTCCACAAACTGACTCTGCTGCGTGACTAGATCCATTAGACTCCTAATTGTTCCAAGTGCCTCCTGATTCTTAATAAGCACATGCTGCCAGGCATCAAGTATTATCCTTCCAAGCAGGAGGGGTTTTGGCTAATACAGTTTAGTAATCAAACTTACTTCCAACTGTGACTCAGCGCTGCAAGTCTTCCTGGGCCTATTTCCTGAGAATATTTCCTGGCCTAGAACACTGTAGAAAGATTGTACTGTGCTCTGTTCTATCTGTTCTGTTCCACTCTGTTCCTTTCCATTTTGCTCTGTTCTACTGTGTTCTGTTGCATTCTTTTCCATTCTGTTCTGTTCTGTCCTGTCCCATTCTGTTACATTTTGTTCCATTCTGTTCCATTTTGCCCCATTCTATTCCATTTTGTTACAATTACAATTACAACATTCACACACTTTTATCCAAATTGATGTACATATGAGATTTTATACAGCACAAGCACAAATCCATTCAGGGGAAAACAACATGACATCAGCGATTGTTCTGTTCCATTCTGTTCTGTTCCATTCCATTTTGTTCTTCTGTTGTGTTCTCTTCTCTTCTGCTCTGTGGATCGTAATAGATTTTTTTATAATAGATAGCTTGGACAAAGGTAGGTTGGAGGTTACCATTACCGCAAGAGCCCCAGTTGGTCTGTATGAACCGCAGGACATTTGAGGTTATGGATCGTTTCTCCAAAAACTGTGGGAGAGGTCAAAGGTTCCTGCGGCTTACAAACAGAGCCCTAGGTAGTGGGCGATGGGAGCAATAGGTCAGCCGTTGAAGTAGATATTTTACATGAGCACGGCAGGCTTTGTATGGTAATACTGGAATTGTGACTCATGGCGCTCCACAAAGACAATGAGTAATTCTGTTTGTATTCCAAAACTGCTGAACGGGCAGCTGAACTTTTTTACCCGAGCTTTCCTACCACATCCATAACAAGTTGCTCATCGTCCCCCATCTGTGCACAGGAGGATACAGGAGGAGACCCGTCAGCACCACAGTTTTGACTGGGACCAGACACAAACTCTCATGAAGCAGGAGAGGGAGAGAGAGAGAGAGAGAGAGAGAGAGATGGAGGGAGAGAGGTCGTGCTTTGTGTGGAATAAAGTGATGCAGAGATGAGTGTCGAAAAATTGCAGTGCATGCGGCCATATGGTTTATGAGTCACAGAGCTGTGCCACACTGACGCTTGTAATATGCACTCATGATTTTTAAATGATGAGTTTTAGTCAGATTGATTGCTGGGCGGATTAGCAAAATCCATTCATCTTGCAATCAGATGAAATATGAGTGAAGCACTTTTGACTCGACTGAAGATTGCAAATGCTGAGGAGCAGGGAGCAGAGAAGGATACACACACACAGAGAGAGAGAGAGAGAGAGAGAGAGAGAGAGAGAGATGAAGTCATTATTTTAATTTGCTCAAGATACGGCTGTCAGCAAAATGCCTAGATCGCAAATTGTGTGTTTGTGTGTGTGTGTGTTTGTGTGTGTACATGTGTGCACCTATGTTTGTGTGGCTCTCGTCTATGTTGCAGAAAACTGATTTCTAGCAGATGGCATGGAGGCCCTCGGCGGACAAGAGTGTGTGTGCCAGCATAAAAAAAGATTTTGGAGGACAAAACACAGAGAAAGATACATTTTTAAACAGGTGTATGCGCTCGTGTGTGCCAATACACACGCACAAACACAAACACACACACACCCACATCCACACCTACACACACACACACACGTACTGAGGAAGTCTAAGTGCAGAAGAGTGTTTTAACACATTTATATTTTAGATGGAGCGAGAAAGTTGACTCCAGCCCATATTTAGCTTCTCTTTAGTTAAAATTCAGCGCTACACTTCAGTTTTAAAAATCACATTTGACTATGAATTCACTGAAGTGGCTTCAAATTGGACTGAAATTGAAACGCTGATGGTAAAACTGACACAGTTTCGCAACAGGTATACAGTTTGTCCAGATATGCTTCACATTTGTCTCTCCATTAGAAAGGCCTGAGCTTGTTTTCTGCTGGTTCTTGCCTTGCACTGAGGGTGATCCAATATTTTCCAACCGTTGCTTGGCATTAGGCGGATTAATAACCTCCTCACCAGACTGTGTTATCTGTCATGATGGCGCTAGCAAGCATGTGTGTGCTCCATACATACATATCAGCTGGCCAGCAGAGCAGATTGTGAGATATTGCGAAGTATTGCAAGAGCATCAGAAAGTGAGAGCCAGTGGAATCAAGGCATGAGGAGACAGTTATACATTCAATTCAACTAGTTCAACATTTAGTTCTATTTTCTTCTGTTGTTTAAATTGTTCATATTTCTATTTTTTTCTATATTCCTTGTTTATAGTGTTTATATTGCTTGTTGCTTTTTATTGTCTGTTTTTACTGTAAATTATGCTTCATATTTTGCGATCCACTTTGCTGCTGTAATGCGGGAAATTTCCTCACTGTGGGACTAATAAAGGAATATCTTATCTTATCTTATCTTATCTTAATAAACAGATAAACAAATGCTGATGTAGTTTGTGACACATTCATTTGCCATATTTGGTTAAAAATCCTTTGTTTGACATTTTGTTGACATTTGACATTAATTTATGACTGAAATTTAAATATTGAAATTTACTCTGACAGCCTCACCAAATACATGCAGGTCAGACCCACCAGTTCAGTGCCAGACTCTCTTAATGCCATCTTAGCATTTGCACAGACATTAATTCCTGCTGTCTTAACTTCTTCAGCACAATCTGTATTATATTCAAAATCTGACTTGGCTAAACGCTGGCGAACAAAACTACAAAACGGATTGGATTTGGCTTGCCAGTAATCTATAAATGTATAGTCTGGATGGGGATCTAAAAGTGTATGTGTGTGTGTGTGTGTGTGTGTGTGTGTCCCTGGTGAATAATTCTGTATTTGTTCCACTTCTCAGCTTGTAAATGTTTAAATGGGTACATTAAACCTCGGTGTTCTCACCCTGCATTTGTCTTCGCACCCCTTCATCGTTTCATACTCTTACACTCTCCTCATCTTCTCACTTGCCCAGTCATCCTTAGTCATTCTTCTTCACACCACAGTCATTTCCAGATTTTTTGTCATTGTGTGCACTTTATATACACCAGGGGGGAGTATCTTTCAGTGTTTTATAATGATGAATAATGAAAAAATATAATCACAAATGCCTGTAAAAGTGGAATTAAAAGCGCTATGATTCCTTCTTGCCTGGAGATATGAATGTTTGATTCAAATCCCAAAGAAACAGCAATTCGTCACAAACACAAGCACATTCACTCACAGCCGTAAAGCCAAACACGCACGCAGGACACGAGTGTGTAAATTAAAGTCACACCGTGAAAACTAACAGCACGAAATGTAAATCGTGCTCAACGTGCTTTATAAATAAGCGAGGGCACGCAGCACGTTGTGACAGAGTCAACCAAGAGCCAGTCTGGATGTGTGCGTGCATGCATGTATGCACACACGCACAAAGACACACACACACACACACTAAGCACAATCTTGACAATGGAGCCAAAGCCCTGCCTGATTTGAGTCAGAGGCTGCCAAAATTATCATGCATCCGCTCACTTCATTGCAGCGAAATTGGAGGGAGTGAGAGACAAAAGGGGTGAGACAGTGAGAGAGAGAGAGAGAGAGAGAGAGAGAGAGAGAGAGAGAGAGAGAGAGAGAAAGAGAGATAGAGGGTGTTAGAAGGAATGGAAGGATGGAAATAGGCAGGCAGGGGAGAGAGCAACAGAAAGAGAGAGAAAGAGAGAGAGAGAGGAGGAGAAAGAGTGTGATCACGGAGGGATTGCATCATTACATCATTACAATATGGCATTTCCTGACCAGTCCTCTGGTATGGATCCAAACAGGCCCCTGCTGGCTGTCTTTCCTGGGCTCCTGTTCAGCCTCTGACTCCCAGCAGTAGCAGCTACGAGATGCAGAACAACAGGTGCAATAGGAGGATTATGAAAGAGCGCACCTGATGCCTCAGGGGTTACATTCTTTATATCAAACTAATTATATCACAATCTCGGATGTAGGCTTTTCTGCAGAATGTTCTGATTTGTTTTCGATGACTGATGAACGCAGACCTCAGTACCTGTTTACAAAGGGTTTCATCAAGCTCAGTTTGTGTTAAATGCTCGTCAACAGCGTATGAGGACGCTTTACATTTAAAAGCTGGTGCCTCAGATGCGTCAAAGTTACGCTTTAGAGCTGTGATGTCTGATGGGCATGTCATGCAGGTAGGTGAGTGGACCCAAGTGCAGGAGCAGAGGCAGGCCACATCAAGGAGTGAAATAATTTATTAACAAACTCAGGGAATTAAGGAGCGCTGAGGAGCACACTACAAACTACAAAAAAGACCAGACAAGGAACTGAACTGAAACAGGACATACACTCGAACCTAATGAGGAAACAAGACACTCCTGGAACACAAGACTGGTGAAGACAGAGGGAAACACCAGGGAAGAAACAGACCTATCAAGGCTAATTACACAGACTCAGGACAGGTGTGGGAAGCTGGGAAGGGCAAACAAGACTGACACGGAGTCCAGATGAAAATACACCAAAACACAAGGAGAAAGAAAAAGCAGAATCCAAACCAAAAGTCCAAAACACAAAAAAAAAAACTCAGAACCATGACAGAGCAGGGTTATTTGGTTTGTACATTGTTTAACATTCATGGAGGTGTATGATATTTGTTCCTTTGCTCTCATCTGTTATGTTTTGTAAGCCCATGCAGGCTGGGCACTGTTTGGTGCATGGCACTTGGAAAAATAAATTACTTACTGACTACGACGCTATCGCTAATTTCCTTGGGAAAGGACAAGGACTTTTTATGTGGTGCAAATGAAAAGGTAAGGACTTACTCAGAAATACATGAAAATGGGTTGAGCACCCATAAAGGTGATACGCTGCAGCCGATCCTAAGTCATGCCAACCAAATGCACCCCAGCCAGTCATAGCTTAGTAAATACTGACATCTGTCTCCGTATACGTGCATGAAGATTCTCTAGATGTTGAGGCGCTTTCAGAGATTTATGCTGCTGCCTTTAAAAAAAAAAGACTCGCTGATGAGACATTGTGCCTGGGGTCCCTGCAGCAGAGACACACACAGACTGAGAATGAGATTAACAAGCAAACCTGAGTTTGGTCGAAGGCAAGTTTTTGTGTTAGATTTCATAAAATGACCAAACCAAGAGTTAACATCATAGTTGGAGGCTGTGCTACCTTAACGTGACCTGACTGGATGTTTTATTGAAAATGTGGGAACGAACACAGAAATACATAACCATTTAAAGCCAGTTTCTGCTGGAAAACAGTGTCTTGCACATGGAGGAACCGCCCTTTCAAAGGTCGCCATGTAAAAAGTAGAGGTCAAGTCACTACAACCCTGACATGGTTGGATTCAGCAGGGGACGCTGAAAATATACATATGTAACATGTATGCTTGTCCGAGCTAGCAACTAAGATGGGACTTAGGATCAGTCAATAAGAGAAGGTGTTCAACTGGAAAAAAAAAAAAAAGACATGACACTTCTGCCCATATGGAAATATAACATCTGAACTAATATGCCCCCAAAACATATATATGTTGTCATATATGTTACATCTATAGCCATATATGATCCAAACATATACACCTCCTTGTGGGTGTGGTGATACATATGTCGCCCATTAATGTTTAACATATTTGTGTAACTTATAAATGGCCATGTATGAAAACAACATATCATCCTTGTATGGTAATACACCCATGCCTGCTCAACATAAACATGTGGCAGTTGTAGCCGGTGACTCAAAAAACTGGGGAGTATGCATGCATTTGTAATATATGTTAGGCATATTTGTCCATAGATGAAAATGTTTCATACATGGGTTTTTAATATGGACATGAGGTATTTGCCATATAACTAATAAAGAGCCTAACTAACTAAATAAAAAAAAACGCAGAGTCTAGTGCAAACTAAATACTTCAAACTGAGAAACTGCGTCTTCTTGGCTGTTCTCCCTAACAAATATCAAGTGTGCAAATTTACTGGGCACTTGTACAAGTGAGCTCGAATGGCTTTAACTGTGCAAGTACTAATAAAACGCATTCTGACAAATGATGCGGTGCAAACACTGACAGCAAACCAGGCTGAACAGAGAGGAATGCCATTACCCATACCACACTCCCTGATGGCAAACACAGGCCGTGGTATTGTTCCACACATTGTTCTCTACACAGCTCAGTCCAACTTTTGGCTCAACGTCTGATGCACTTTGCTCCATCTCCAAGAGATGTTGGGAGTAACCAAGTTGATGAGTCTCACCTGGGAGGGTTTTGCATTTCAGTGTGCAAATTTTGATTCTGTGTAACCTTTCAAAAAGACTTGGCTTTAGTATTAATGCAGGGTAGATGCAGGATAAATGCATGAATGATGATTTGTACATATTTTACTGCTGTTTCAGAATCTCTGGAACTACAAATTCTTCAGCATCTTTCACACAGAGAGGTTTTTCAAGTACAAGCAACAGCAACCAAACAACCAAGTAAACAACCAATCAACATACCAGTGGTTTCTGAAAGTGGGGGTGGGGGATTTTTTTTTTTTTTTTCCTAATAATGAATACATTCTTTAATCATAAAGATTGCTTTTCCTACCAAAACACTTGTTTGTAGATGGTAGCAGCAATAATTTTCTATCATTATTGCTGTCAAACTATCATTTTTAAGAGTTACTTCACATAAATAGGTTATTAAAGTTGGGTTAGTAAAGGTATGTCATCATTTATGGTTATGGTCGAAAAAAAGCACAGTTTCTATCTGCTCTTCTTGGATTGTTAGTTCAGAGATTTTGGTGATGCGCCACACACTGACAGGTTTATCTGTGCAGTCTCAGGTTTCATGGGTAGCATGCAGTTGCAGACTGCTGATAGTAAACATGTGGCAAATAGGGGGCGCTTTGGGCATCACTTTTGGTGTCCCCTCCAAATATTGCTGAGGGGAAATTTTCCTGTCTCTTGTCACCCCCAACAAGGAGTTGGAACATCCACCCTTGGACATACCCAGATTGAGGATGTCTCATACCATTTGGAATTGCTGTACGTACCATCCACTGGTTTGGTTCCTATGTGTGGCATAATGTTGGAATTTGCTTTAACAGGTTGTTCTGTTTTGAATTTTGGATAGACAAGTCAAGAAACCAATGAGAGGATGGTGGGTGGGTCTAACTAGTTTCCTCCCTTTACCCACAGTAATCAGGGACCTTCCTCCAGGTTCTTTACTCTGTGCAGAGAGGAAAGCCTGCCAATAAGTTCATGTTGGACCAGAAACCACAAACCAAACTGCTAACACATTTTGGGATGAAACAGAGGAGGAAATTTTGATTAAACTAATCAAGAAAAAAAAAATCAGTGGAGCAATCCATTTGGGACACTTGTAATCAAAGTGACTCACAGTACCATGAGATAAAAATAACAGGGGTAGCCTCAGTGGAAACTGAACCATACCACACCCTGGCAGTGTTAGTATAATGATTTACCCATGGAGCTCTACAGGACCAGCTGTACACCCATGGAGTTTTACAAAACCACCAATTTGAGTGAATGAAGATGACTCAATAAGGACTAAGATGAAAGCAGAAGTGGCAGAAAAGAAGGCCGGGGGGAAGAAGTAACCGAGGGAAGGACAAAGATGACAGCAGAAGAGAGCGAGAAAGACGGAGGAGGAGCAAAGCAGTGTTCCTGTCCAGATGGAGCCTCTGTGGGGAATCTGGACTGGCACCTCAACTTGTGTATGTGTGTGTGAGTGTGCATGTGTAGGTGCCTGCGTGTGTGTATGCGTGTGTGGATGAGGCAGTGCGAGGATCCTGGTCCACTGCCATGTGGAGGCTGAGTAGGTGGATTACCTACACTGGTTCAAAGGCAAAGTGATGAGTGGGTGGATTTAAGGATTTTGATAGAAGGTACTTGTCGTGACGATGACTAAATCTCAGAGCACCATTGCGTAAAAAGCGAAATATCTGAAAAGCATAAAAATCAATTCACCAGACTTCGATGACATGCCCTGCTTTAGCTTATAGGCCCTCAAAACTAGAGACACAGAACACCAAATAAAGTAGGACTGCTCATTCAGTATAATCAAGAGTGAGCCTGTCGCTGTGGTGCTGTCATGATTTTTAGGTCTGTCGTCCAAGGTGGGACAATGAATCACACATTTTAAGAACATCTTATTAATATAATGATGTGATTTTACACTCGGATGAAGGTCCACCTGTGCTGAAATGTTGGTGAGATCACATGTAATTTTGCTGTGCTGCTGGAGCGGCTGAATCTATTATGAAATGACTTGAAAACTAAACTGAAAATCAACAGTAACTGTTACTTTTTTTTTTTTTTTTTTTTTTTTTTTTTAACATTTGAGGATCCAAACTGGAGGATATTCAATTTTTTTCATGTTGCTTTTTTATTATCACAGTTTTGGTCTCATGCTATGAAGAAAATCTTCCTAACCCTGGTCCATTTGTGATATTCACATCATCAGTGTCAGACTTGAAAACATATTAAAGCCCAGAGAACTCCCTTTAAAAAAAAAAATCTGTTTTCCAGAGGGCTCGACTCTGCTTCTTTGGCACATACCTGAGTTGGAAAACAGCTTTCACATAAGACCAAACATCCCAAACTCTCGGGATAAAAGGACTCTTACCCCTTCAGTTGTCTTAAATGTGAAAACACCCTGAGATACTTGGGATAAGGCCAGTCTCCACAAGCAAAATCATTTTGCATTAAAATGCACCCTGAAACACAATTTGCATATTTTTTTTTCATACGAAAATGGATGGTTCAGTCAATATTTGTGAAAATGAATAACGCCCTCCCTAAAGCTAAAACTCCAGTTTACGCTGTTGTCAACAGAAACTTCCCAGTGCTGCTCATTTGACAGGGAATGAAAAGCTGACTTTGTGTTTGCTTGAGCTTTTAAAGCCCAAATGAAATTAGTGTTTATAGCAGCACTAACAGCTCGGAAGCAGAGTACACCTATCACCAGAAACCCTCCTGGAGCTCCCCTCTCCTGGCAAACAGCCAACAGATGAAGTGTTTTATTCACTGTGAAGGAGCCAGTTCCAGGAAGCTTCACTTGTGTGACATCAAAGATTAAACTGGAGAGGCTCGCTCATGAGTAGAAATCAGAACGGTCAAACTAAACAGTCAAAGATAATAATAAAAGATAATGGACTATAGAGGATCTTTTAATCTTTTAGTCTAAATTTGCATCTTCAGAATCTGTCTCTGTGACATACATGCATTCATTTTCCACTTTTGGAAAATGAAAGGGGGCCAAGGGCTGTTGGATGAAAGCCATTATTGACATATAACATGCTAAACCATGACATAAGGCACAGACCACAATAGCAGTAATTTCTTTGCCTTTTAACCCTGTGAAACCATGATATATTTAAAATGAAAATTACAAAAAAGAGCAGAACAAACAAACAAACAAAAAACGGTGAACATTACATACAAAATAGGAAATGACCAGAAATTCTGTAATAAATAAATAAATAAATAAATAAATACATAAATACATAAAAAAATACAGGACCATGATTGTAAACTCAGAAAAAAAAGAAAACTGACCAGAAAAACATGCTTGCAGTAATTATGATTTTATATTTAAAATTCAATCAGAAAATTACTATCAAATTACAAGGAAATGACAAAATAATTTCCCCTAAAAAGAAAATGGATGGTGACGCAGCTGGTGAAATCAACCCTTTCAGAACAAAAGCTCCACTATCCATGGACTTCTGGGATTCACAGGATTAAAGAGAAACCCTGGGATTGCAGTTATTCTGCATATATCCTTTGGGATTTGATTGGCTTTTGGCAGGGCCACCATCAATGTTCTGGAGGGCCGCATGTGACCTGGGAGCCGGACTTTGTCTTAAACTGTCTCTGGACCATCCATTCCATGGATTACATGGGATTACAATCTGTCCTTTCCTAGAAGGAAAAATTATGGATTAGATAGAAGTTGGTAATCCAACAGGGACTAGCATCTCCTGGCTGTATAATTAGGGCTGCACAGTAGTCAGGTCGTGTTATCAATGGAAGGTCACAGGTTTAATCCCTGCTGCAGTGATGAAGTGTCCTTGGTGCTGTACCCCTCCTGCTCCTGGGGTGCTACGTCAGCCTGCCCCTGGTGTTCTGGCCTCTAAATTTCCACTTTTCAATGCATGTGTTTGAGATGATAAAACAAACAAATGAAAAGTAAAGATGAAGAAATCACATCTCAAACACTGTCCCACCCTTCTTCTATTGTCTAGAATGCTTGTGAAAAGTGAAGCAAAGCAAATTGCAAAGCAAACAAAGCCCCAGCCTGCCAAATAAGGGTGAAAATTGGCCGTGGCAGGTAATTCTGTCAGTTGGGCGGGTTTATGGCACAGTGTGGGCTAAAAATATTTCTTGGATATCAGCATACACCAAATGTCGTGCTTTAAGATTACTCTTGAGTTCATTAATTAGTTTAAATCAGATTTAGGAATGCCCCCTAAAAAAAAAAAAAAAACAACTGATATTCTATATGGTGCAAAAAGATCTACAGTTAAAACATGTTTGAATTGTTCCCCACACACAGTTCACCCAGAGAGTAACAAAGCTGAGGTGTTATAAGGTTAACACAAACTGGCTTACATCTAAGTTGTGTGACACCGGCCAGCTGATAGTGACTCTGTGGCACAGGCAGGTGAGCCGTTGATGGATTTAACCTGTAAGTCTGTGACTAAAAGAGAGGATTGCGTGAACAAGCACTGCTCAGTTCGGCCTTATCCTTATCTGGACTGGACTTAGCTGCATGAGGCTCACAATCAATTGCTCTCGGGCCAGATGGGCTCACACTAATTAGGGATTGCAGATATGCCTGACAGGCTCCGTCTGTCTTGTACTGTACCATCCTGTCCCATACTGTCCTGTCCATTAGTTGTAATATCCACCGGCATGACATTTATGGCACTGTGTACCGTCACGCCGCCTTGCTACTATCAGTCACCATATTTAATAACACCTTTTCGTCACCGCTCCCATGGGTGCATTTGTCAATGCTGCACAGCCAACCCACAAAACTTTATTTTAAATTCTAGTGGAGAGCCTGAGGTTTCCAAAGATGGCAAATAAGTCCCTCTGAAATATGGGGAAAAGTGCATTAAATGATGCACAAGACATCTACATATATTTGGTGTAATGTTGCAGCCATAAATCAATGGAATCAATGTGATGTGTCATTAATTAAATGTTGCAATCAGCAGATACAGAATATGGATGCAGCGCTGTTGTACAATATGGAAAAAAGTTTTTTCTAACTTTGAAGCCTCTTAATGGGAATTTTAAGGGGATGATTAGAGTGCAAGGAGTTAAACATTGTAATCTACATGTTTTTCCAAATTTTTACAATTGTTATGTTAGTGTGCAGGAATCTAGAGAGAAAATCAAGGCTCTAAGATAACCATTCTAATGCACAGCTTATGAGTTTAGGCTTGGGTAGAATTATTCGGAAATCAATTTGTTTTAAAATCCCTACTCTTAGCTATTTGTTTTTACAAATCATTTGCATACTTGATGCATTTTCATTTCTTGCTCAACGTATCCCCGCATATCTCATAAAATGACCGACTCATGGCAGCAGCTTTGAAAAATGAGAGATTCTCAATGCGTTTGCTTGTTGTTGTTGTTTCCCCCCCCCCCCTCAGCAGTCATGTTGAGGCCGTCGTGACTGAAGAAAAGGTTGAAAACAGGAGATGAAAGAATGGAGAAACGAAGGGATTGGGGGGGGGACGAAGGGTTGACAGTTGACAGGGAGCTGAGAGGACAAGAGTCACCCTTGGAGTGAGGAAGGAGTGACACAGAGACAGAGAGAGGGGGAGTGAGAGGATGAGAGGAGTGTGAGAACGGATAAGGACAGAGGGGCAAGAAGATGGATGCAGAGTGGGATTCAAATGCATTTTAATACTTGCAAGCGGAGGTGTGGAAATTACAAATTTTAGATTAATTATGTTGCCTTTTTGGGGGGCAAGCGTGTCATGAATGACGTCAACAATTTAGAATTTCATAAAACAAATGTATTGGAAATACACAGCCAGGTGTATTACACACGTAACCTGTACGTAAAGCACGGCTGCCTTTGTCATACAGGCCTTACCACAGCACATTGCATTTTAAAAATAGTCTGGCATGGCAACTTAAGAAGCTGAATATTGTTAAAAAAAAATGGCAAAAGCACAATGAATATAAATACGGCACAGAAGACTGAATGCTGAGTAGATGGAGTTTATTATTTCTGCTAGCCAATGATATTCATTGTACTATACATAATTTGCTGTCCATTTTAAATGACAGTTCCGCTTTCTATTCCCACTTCAGCCCATGTACTACACTGCACACACAGGCAGCCATTCGGTTTTATTCTTTTCATTGCAAATTCAAAATGTAGAGACTTGAAACTTACTTTAGTTGGGTAATCCATCACTGTGAAACCCTGCCCTAATTCATTTTTGTCCCTTTACCATTCCTAAAGGGACCTTTGAAAAATCTGCACTTCTTCTGTTGCATTCTTGGGTGATATCTTATATAAATGCTACAATTTGGAGCATTTATATAAGTGTGTGAGCCTTATATAGCCTATCTCAGACACAGATCACTATTTTTGACTCTGCACCTTTACATAAGTTTGCAAACGATACTTATGTAAAGGTGCTTCAAAGACACAAAGGCTTTGGGGTATTTATGTAAGTGTGGAAGTGGCTGGTAGACATGGAAAATATGCATGCAGTGTTGTGCATTAGCAGAAATATGAATAATTTTACTATCACCTTAATTTGACGTCCCATGTCATCTGTGCCTGCATGCTACAGACAGAGTGTGTGTCTGTTGTGCCTGAGTGGGGCTGTCATGAGATCAGTAATAGATGATGTGACCCCAGATGGGAGCGTGGTGCGACTGAAATAGCAGGAGAAAGAAAAGTAGCAGGTGACTTAGTGGGTCTCCCAAATGCTTTATTTACGCGTAATACATATTCTCGCTACACCTGCTACACCTGAGGGAGAAGACTCCAAGCTCCTCTCCTTGAACTTTCTCCTGTAATTTGCTTGGAACGACGAAAAGGAACAGAGCATCTGAAGCACGAAGAAAAACTTTTTTTTTCTTACATTTAAGTGGGAAAAAAAGTATTTCCCCCTGGAAGCGTGTTGTTCTCACTGCAGGTGTTGCTGCGCTATATCTATTACAAGTGTGTGAGTGTGTGTTTGCATGCACCGCATGTGTGTGTCCTTGAATGGGATAGACGAGAAAGGCAGCGAAATATGTATACTGAGTGAGGCCAGCGACAATCCACGTTTCTCTTACTCTTCAATGCTTAGTTCATGTGTGTATATTTATTTATTTATTTATTTATTTATTTTTTCTGCCCAAGGCCATGAATGAAATAAGGTAAAATGAACCTGTAAGTCCAAATGATACCATGACAAACGACTGCAATCTTTACATCTGAAAATCAAGACTTTAATAGTAAAGATTTTGCGATTTGTACACAGCACATATGCAGACCAGTACAACACCAGATAAGACACGGACATACAATAGTGTCATTTATGCACACACCAACATGAAAAAGAGACAGATCAGCAATGCAAACACTGAAAAAAGAGAAGAATGGCCATGTAAAAAAAAGACAAAGGTTTCTGAATATTGCTAAATGTCATATAAGCTCAGTTTGGTTACTGCAAATCATCTTGCTGTATTTTACATCGCCAGTATTCATACATATAAATAGATTAATGCCACACCACTATCAAAAAGCCCCATATAAGCTCCGACATGAGCCGAACAGACAACAGGCATAATATTAACAACACAGCAGACTGAGAAGCATCACCAAACAGACTATTAGACACAACAAGATGTTGTTGACTTGATTTAGCACCAGTTTGGCTGCACTGCACAAATTTAGAAAGTTTAGGATGAAAGTCCCACGACAGTGTTTTCAGGCGATTTCTCCAACCTCTTCCATCTTGAAAATTCACCAGGGACAGAAACACTGATGCTTAATTAGATCAAAATATCTTGCAGTGAGTTTTCCCATTGCCTGATAAAGTAGATGATTTGTTTACATGGGCACAAATACCCCGACAGGCACTTTGCACTAAGGAGTCATTTGTATGCTGGGGAGCCAAAAAAAAAAAAAAAAAAAAAAAAAAAGAAAAAGAAAGAAAGAAAGAAAGAAAGAAAAAACAAAAACAGGATTTTATAAATCTTGAAATCAACAATCTATGATTAACATCATGCCTTGTATAACAGTTGAGAATTACAGCCCGAATGTTTGTGCAGTACAAACATGATAAGAAATGGATTTTTGCACACATATCGGATGCACTGACGCCTGTTACACACATTCTGTATATCTCATGCATGGAATGTAGACGGTCGGAAGAGTCGGAGGTTGCAAGTTGTTCGATTTCCACACCACAACACTCGGTGGTTGCATTTATAAAACAGAATGAAGGAAACAGTCAGTATCTGTGAATATAAATAAAATTCTACATTGTAAATTTGAAATATCAATAAAATCCAATAATCCAATAATATATTTTGTTAAACGTTTTATTTGTGCACATATTGGACAGTGAATTTGAACAATACAAAGGGTGGATGCACACTACGAGATTTCTTAAAGATCTGCTTTCCTATGCTCAAAGTTGTTCTCTAAAACAACAATCAGACTGCGGCAGGAAAGGCTCAAAGAATCTGGATTTGGATCTTTGACCTTGATTTTCTAAATTTGCTTGGGATGACATAAACAGGGCTAAATCTTGTCAAAACTGGGTAGTGTGCAACCAGCAGATAACACCGCCATTCTGCTGCTGGTGGTGATTTCCTTGGGGAGTAAGATGCTTCTCTTCTCATTTTAGATCCGCTCAGTACGCCATAAGGAACAAAAGAGACCCTCAGTCCCACAACACACAAAGACTGGAAGACAGCAACCTTCCAGCCTAACACAGCGGCACCGCACTTTTCAGTGTTCTCAAACTGTGGGCAAACACAGTGCAGTGGCAAGACATGATAAGTGTATGAATACATCATGCAAAGGTGAAAACAGCGTGTCATTACTCCAAAAGAAGTGTCCCATCTGCCACCAGCTTTGATTTTCTTGGCCTTTGCGCTCCACTTTTTCCTCTTGTCTCCTAATTTTACTTCCTCCTCCCTCTTTGCTTTCTCTTTCCTCATGTTCCTGTCATCGACTGCTTAATATTCCTCTCACTTTCTGCAACATTATGTACTGTCTCACCTTTACTGCCAACCCCAAACTGTCTCAGCCCTTAATTAACTCTAGTCGGGCCCTTCCACATCACAGGTGCCTTAACACCTGAAAGCCCCGGAGGCCAGAGTGCAGCTGCTCAGCTCTTAGGTAATAATTGTTGTGAACAGCTAAACCTAAATCTAATCGAAACGGTGATCGAAACAGAACTAAATAGACTAATTTAATTTCTGCACTTGTTTGAAAAGGGAACTAATGATTTTGCCGCTGATGCATCTGACTGAGTTCTTTAGAAGGTGTCTGCTTGTTTCCTGGCTAACCATGCTATCTAGTCCAAACTGATCTCCTATAATTCTGTGAAATGAGCACAAAGTCTGTAATCAGACTAAAGATTATGTTCCTGCCCCATGAACTGGATTATGTGACAAAGGTAAGCCAATGTATAAATTTAGTTGAGTGAAATAACTTTGGCCGCTTTGCTAAATTAACCAACAAGCCAACGATACACCTGCTTGTTCATGCTACTTGAGACAGACAAGACAGTTTGAGTTAGTTTTGTCACAGCAACCTAAACTTGGGAAGAAATCTACTTTATCAGACTTTTTTTTTTTTTTTAATTAAATTAATTTATACGCCACACCCATTATTTGTGCACGATGAATCCTTCATGATGGCACCAGCTGTAGTAGCTGGGAGTTTGGTAAAGTAACACGTCTTTATATAGTCATGCAGCCATCAAAAATGTGCCACTTTTATATACTTACTGCACTACTGTAAAACTAAAATGCCATGAGGAATTGTTTAGAATTGTGTAGTGCTAAATGGGGTAGGCTGATCCCTAAAATAGCTACTGCTCAACCTCGTCCTCACTTCCCGTTCCCTCTCTGCGTCCGATTTCTCTGCTGTCTGTCACTGAGAGCTTCTGCTGTGTTTACTACAAGGCTCCCCGGGCTCCTTGGTGGCTCCGCCTGAAACCTCCACTGCCCTCTCGGTCCAGGGGGCCACGCTGCCCTGCGTGACTCTGCCGCAGCGGGCCAGGCTGGCCACCTGGTTGGATGTCAGGACCCGGTCCCAAAGACCCACCTGGGACAGCTCCCCGACCAGGGCCTGGGATGAGTCGAAACCCCCACCCAGGGAGTCCTGGAGAGTGAGGGAGGTGAGAACAGAGGAGGACTGTTAGGTGGGGAATGGAGGGGAAACTCGGAGGGATGAAGACGACTAGTTTAGATGAAGGGAATGTGATGACTCAGACCACATACATACTGTATGTGCGAGTTCACACACACACACACACACACACACACACACACAAGCACAAGCACACCACTCAGCCCTGCTTCCCACCACGACCCAGTCCCCTGCCCGCCTCAGAAATCCTCTGGTTCTAAAATGCGAGTATGCATACCCCGAGGCCCGAGTACTGCAGGAGGCACGTGAGATTTTTTTCAAATGTTAATTTAAAAAATATCAGTCATTGCATAATTCCTAAAATAATTAGCCTATGCTATGGTAAGTTAAATAAAAAATGTAAATGTAAGTTTCATAAACCATTTTTATATTCAGTGTTTCCTCCGGGCTTGTTGTCAAATGTGTGTGTTTCTGATTTAAAGCTGTTCATTATCACTACTAGATTTGCTCACTATGACTGCACAGACAAAAATCAAGAAAAAGGATTAGTGGTTGAAATGTAGCAGTGATACAGATGAAAACAAGGAGAACGAGGTGAAAAAGAAGTGAAAACGGCCAACAGAATATCATCAGTATCAGGTTGTTTTTTCAGACACGGGTCATGCTATATTGTACCTCTTTAAATAGGCTTTTTGGCTAATATTTCAAATGGGGTACATTATTGAAAAAAGTTTAAGAACCACTGGCCTAGACAAATAACTCACCTGTTCTCACACCAGCAGACCCCCACCAGTTACTTGCCTTTAATCAGTTAAAACATCTTCATTCATTCATCCATTCATTCTCCTATGTCATTAATTCATTCACTCATTCAGTCACCTGTTCCTGCCCCAGTATGAGCATTCCTCCAGGTCTGATGTGGTGCCCGGGTGCCAGTCCGTGGCCCTCGCCCCTCAGCTTGCCCCCCTGGTAGGCCTGCCAGGCTCCGCCCTTCTGGTTCCAGCTCACACAGATGTGCTGCCAGCTGCCACGGGACAGGTTCAGAGGCAACTGCGCCACCTAGGGATGGTTGAGCAGTGGGGCACTTTAGATAATTATCTGGATTTGCATTCCGAAAAGCTGCTATAAAATGTGTGAAGAGCTAATAAAAAAAGATGGCTATACATTTGGGGCAAAATATGCTGTATTTTTGCAGACTTTGGCATTGGGATTTACATTTGCAGATTTTGCATTGCAAGGTTTGCATTTGCATGACACCAAGGCAGTTCAACATCCATTTGGCGGAGGTTTAATAATCACCCATTCTCCATGTTTCATAATGAACCATTCAACTAGTTCGAGCCAGAAGTTGCACTCTTCAGAATTACAGCAAAAAAGGTTATGACAAGGGCAGGTATTGGTCACTGCACTCACAAGCCTGCTTTATTCCCATGAATCTCAAGTTGAGGCTGGAGTCTTGCAGTGTTGTAAATAATATTTTCTTCTATTAAATTTGGCTCCAGGTTGGCTGGGTGATATATTTCAAAAAGTCTCAAAGACACTTTGCCACCTCCAAGGACACAGAGCTATCCATCCAGGCATCTATTACCATAATCACATCACTGAATTTTACCTAAAGGCACTGGACTGCATTTAAGGTTGGCAGAGTGGCGTAATGGCACCTTAGTCTGTCATTTACACACACTGACACACACACACACACACACACACACACACACACTGAGCTCTTCATCTGCTCAATTGGCTGTTCCAAGGGATGTGCTCTGCTTCCTTTTCATGTTAATACAGTGCATTATTTTTTTCCCTCATGGTAGATATTTCAGATTCTAATCCAGGGTGAATTTTTATACAGTATGAGCGAGGGAAATGTCACTGATTTTTCATGCCTTGTAGAGGTGAAACTTTTTTTCCCCTTCAATATCCTTTCTTAATGTGATTCCTCAGTAAAAGACAAAGTATACCGTCAAGTAGCCGATTCTTTCACTGTAGACTCTTGTATTTAATTCAAGTATCAGTGAACCACTTTGAATCTGTCCTAGAGTGATTTCATCAGAAGAACCTGCGATTATTTCCCTGATGGTTTTATTCTCACACATGAAACAATGTTGCTGAAAACATTTCCATGGCCCTTAGCCTCAATAAGGAACGCCGCTCAAGGAACACACTTTTATATTTGAAGTTTTATAGTTCATACAGAAAATAGGAAGTTGATCACATACTGAACTATGCTAGTGGGTTTCATCATTGATGATTTGAGACACATTTATTTGATTGATTTATCGATATATGATCATCAAATGAATATATAATGATCATAATTTGGACTACAGTAGTGGAGCTCCTATCAGTGAAACTGATAGATGAAATTAACATTGCACTAATATGAAAATTTTCTTGAGTGAGTAATTGAGGGATTCCATGTTTTCAAGTTAAGAAGCTGTTTAATATACATCACAGATAAAATTGTGTGTTTTAGAAATTCAAATGAATGAATCAGGGAGCCACGTAACCGATATGAAACTGGTCCTTGAGTGATTCCTATCTTATACGTTATCCTTGGCGCTTTCATTAAAACTGGTGATGAATTGTAGATGAAAATAACTGTATAGCCTTGAGCCTTGATGAGGAATATTGCTTGGTAAATAAATTTTTTAAGATAATAAGCTGTTTAATATAGCATATACAGTACACTGTGCATTTTAGAAGGTTAAATCCTTCCAGCCATCCATACATTTTCCACGGCCAATTTTCCCTAATCAGGTGCACAGGGAAAATAATACATCAACAAATAAAGTCACATATAAACCACAGACAGTGGGAAAACCAATTACTCCAAGGCTCAGGGCAGACGTCAGTGCATCCTGATTAAAAAGCCCTTTCCCAGTGATCCCAGTCGCTGGACTTTCCCTGTCCAGGATCAGGTGTTACCTTGTCATTAACAAGCAGCTCGGTGGGGGTGTGCAGGCCTTGCAGCAGCACCAGCTCATTCGGTTGCTCGGGAACAGCGTAGGACAGGGGGGTACCGATGCCTCCCTCGGCGGGGCGCAGCCACAAGCAGACAGTGAAGGCCAACAGCTCCGGGATGGGGTGCCTCAAAACGGCGTACATGTAGTTTGTCCGTGATGGGAAGGACAGCCTGTAGCCTTCTGGGAAAGAGTGCCCTGAGATACCTGGGAGAGAGGACAGAGGTGAGTGAGACAGAGAGGGACAGGCAGAGACAGAGAGAGGAAACACTGTTTAACTAATCTACAGTAAATTGGCCGAAAGATCAAAAAGATTTCTTGTTTTCCTTGTACATCTTCCCTTTCCTCACTTCAAAACCTCTGATCTGTTTTTATAGTCCTTTTTTTTTTTTTTTGCAGAGCACGCATTTCATAGTCCCTCTGATCTCCCTTTTCTCTCTACAAGTTTAACATAACTTATTCATCATAAAGACACCCCATGGCTTGATTTGATGAGGAATAATAAGAAAAAATGAAACATGGGTTAAATTATAGTCAATCAAAAACTGCAAGGTTCTCTCCACCTGTTCAAATGTAAACCTCTATGATTTCCTCCATGTTGATTTCTGCATGAGCACACACAAACACAGCTGCATCTTTATTTCTTCCTCTTTCTGTCTCAAATGAAAGAATGCTCTCTGTTGATTGGATGATGCATCAATTTTTTTCTTTCCTTCCCACCTTTCTCCAGTCCTGAGATGCGGTGGTGTAGTTTATTGATGCCTTGGTTGATTTCTTGTCTGTGCCTCTGTGTTTCCATCCTTAGGGCTTTTCGCTCTTTCTCCAGCAGCTCCACCTTCTTCTCCAGCTCTCCCTCTATGTCTTCCATCCTCCAGGGCCCGCCTGCTCCAGCTCCATGTCCAGGATCAGCCAAACTTTCTGGGCCACCAGACAGTCCACCTCCCCCTGGCACTCTGGAGTCACTGGTGTCCGTCTGGTTGTGAGGAAATGGGCCAATATCTGACTGCAGAGGAGGGAGACAGGGGATGGAAAGTGGATCAGGATAGGATTTACAGTCAACAGGAAATGCTGGTAAAGCCTCTCTGCAGGAACCGTGAAGTTTATTTACACATCTACATTTGCAGCTGACATATATCGCCTTCAGCAGGGTGTGAAAAAGCCTCTGCCATGCACTTTTTGGTTTGAAAAATGGTTTGTTTCTTGGGCAAAGCTGTATTTTTTTGTAATTCTGTGTCTGGGATCCACTGATTTGCAGAATCTTGCACATTTTCAGAATAACAATTAGCCTCATAGATTCATTAAACATTCATAGATCATCGTATGATGATCACGTACTGAACTATGGTAGTGGGTTTCATAATTTATATGACAGTGGCATGATTATTTGAGACACATTTAATTATTGATTTATCGATATATGATCATCAAATGAATATATAATGATCGTATTTTGGATTACAGTAATGGTTCTCAACATTTATATGGCTGTGGCATGAGTACATGTGACACAAAATTCCAACACCCATTTAATTATTAATTTCTCAGAAATATTGCATTTGGCCTGGGGCCTATCCATGGGCTGATTTCATCACATTTTAATAAAGTTAACGTCAACATTTCTCTTAAAATTAATGTTTTTCCTTTTTGTGCAAAATCTCAATGCCTGCCTCAGCTTACTTCTTAGAGCATCGACATGCCTTTGCACCATGATTTAGAGCTGATTCTCCAAAATACCATTTAGGCTCAGGTCACTGCATTGATTAGGATCATAGTGATTATAGTGTGATGCAAATAAACTGAGACATTTAATTCAAAGCACCTGTGCACATAGAGGTGATCAGTGAAAGATAAGGAAAGAACAGTGTCCAAAATCATTTAGTGTTCATTTAGTCTTAATTTGAGTCCAAATACCTCCTTGTTAAGATAAGCAATCTCATCTGTGCAGGGATTTTTTCAATTAAGTTTAATCAATTATTCATAAGACAACACACCAGATAATTGGAAGCTAGAAAGGGTGCCAAGAGACTGCACTATTTCACTCACACTAACAAATTGCTGGGCTCCGCTTCCTGCTTGAACTGAAAACAGAAAACACTGAAAACACACCCAAACCATAAGGGAAGGGAGATGGGAAACACAGACTGTGCAAGATTGTTAAAATCTATATTGTGTTATACAGCAGAAATGCACAAAAGGCACCAGGGAACAAATGCATAAACTGTAGAGGCAGATTACTCCCCTCTTGTTTGCTGACTGACTGTTCACAGTAAATGGTTCCACAATTTGTCAGCTTTGCAATTTATGATGCTTACTTGGAGCCAAGACAAAATTTGCACTCTGTAATGGATGTGAGTTCAGATGCAGCGAGTAGAATACTTTCACAAAAATGTAACTAAGTTGAAGTAAAATTATTGACTCAAAAACTTACAAGCACAAAAATACTGTTCAGTGCATATTCAGCCGGCTGTAGAGAGTGATGCAAATGAAACCAAAACAAATTAGTGCTGTTGTGCATCCTTCAAAACAATTTTCCAGCTTTGTGTCATTGCTCAAAATGATGTTGTTTTCTGCTCTGTATCTACTTCATTCATTTGGAGCAGAACACTCCTGGTAAAACTCCCATTCTCATGACTGGGAAGGATTTAATGGACCAAACTTGGTGGATGCATTACACTCACATGGAGCACCACTATATGGGTAGGAATCCAAACCAAGTTCTAGAAAAAAGCAAGTGTTTCATTCCAAAATGAAATATGTACAATATTATTTGGAAAAAAAAAACAACAAAAAAAAAAAAAAACATTTTTTTTCCTGAAATAATTGAAAAACACAATTATAAACAAGTTATTGCACTTTTTAAAAATAGGTATTGAATATTGAAAAAAAAAAAAAAAAAAAGACAAAAACAAAATAGTTGTCATGTTTTTGTCAACATGTTTTAAAGATGTTGAATGAGTTCAGGTAGGCTAGGTGACAGGTGATTTTTCTCCCAAATATTAGGGAGCAGAACTTTTCATATGTAATCTTTAGTACAGATTTTATAACAGGCATGTCCAACTGTTCCAGCTGTCACTAAATGGCATTTCCTAAGGCCATGACAGAGGCGCATTTTGAGGCAGCGTTAATGAGAAAATCTCATGCACTATGTTTTGTCATTATGGATTAGACTTGTCAAAATCTAATGTGTTGAGTCTGCCCTAATTAGGCAAGAGTGACCAAATTTTGCCAGTTTTCTCACATCTAGCAGTCCATGTATCACTACCTTTAAGCCAGAAACAAGTTTGCTGTAATAAGTGATGTGTGATTTGACACTTCTAATTTTATGCCATCATAATGCTCTGCAGGTGGGAGATTTGAAGGCTTTGTCATATGAAATTGTATTTCTGCCATTATCCCACAGAGGCAGGATGTGCAAGACCCACCTGGAGTGCCCGCACCACACTTTACACACTTTTATACTTTCAAGAGCTTAGACACATCTGACACCTGCTGAATAGGACTGCTATGAAGAGTAGACGGACTTTGTACCAGAAGTACATCCGCTCAAAACACTGTGCGTGAATAGAGAGCCTTGGATCAGAAACTTTCCTTCGGGTCTTGGCAAGCAAGGTGATCCATTCTCAAATACATTTGACGGTTCGGTTTGTTGAGCCTGGGGTAAGGCTTCAAGGCAGGTATTTACATGTGTGGATGCCAGACGTTTTTGAGCAGACAACTACCAAAGTGGCAACATCCTGAACGAGTACAAAATTAATCTAGTATGGTGTAGGTGTAGTGCAGGCATCATTTACATTCTAGGCCAATGCTATGTGAATGCTACGCCCACCTTATTCCTTTATACTCGCCTTAAAGCTGTCCATCAGCTGTGTCTCCACTGTAAGTTTATGCAATTTCTTGGTGTGATCTTAAAGAGTTTGCCAGATCTCATGAATGTTGGTCTGATGCTACATAGATGTTGAAGGCACTGCTTCTCTGGAAGATTTCCTTTCATCTAACTTAATGCCTTCATGAAGCTGTGATGAAGGTTTATGCCTAATTGAGTTAGCCTGCTGTGGCCGTCGATAAAAAATAGAATTGAGGTCGAGTCTTGCCATTTTTAAAAAAGGGCTTTGGAGTGCTTGCATTCCCATGTTTTTCAAAGGATTTTAGAGAGAGAGATCTGACGTGGTTGCAGACAGAGATATTACAATTAGAGATGAAAAACTATAAAAGATTTCATAAGCAGTGTCAGTACAGAGGAAGGGCACTGATCCAACTCCATTTTATCATAAAACAATTGCAAGAACAAGTGCATCCTTTCTTTTTATGCATTATGCACTATTAGTCATCAATCAAAGAAAGCATAATAGTGGTAAATTATGAAAATAAAATAAAAAACTTCCAACATAGCAGAGGCCAACAGATATAGTCTCTCATTTTTTACACTTATTGATGGACTCTCTAAAACAGCTTACTCAGAAAAGGTTAACAGTGAAGAATAATGTTGCAGGTTATGCCTTACATTGCCAAAGCTGCTCTTCTACAATTGATGCCATGCCTTTGAACTTCACAAATTGCAGTCTATCAGCTTCCCCTTACATCAGGAGATATTTTGTCTCCCGCTGGAAATGATTTAAATTGTGCCAAAGCACATCATTCAAGTCAATACTGGATTCACTTACTGCTCCGAGTTCAAGCGCTTGGGAGCTGCATGGGCAATGTTTCCGATACTACAGATAGCTTACAATCACCTCTGGTTGCAAGTGTCATATTTTCTGCTTTGTGTTTGCTTCACAGTCTGTGTCATACCTGGGGAGACCAGCTAGTAGACCACAGAGACCATACGGTGTTTGTTTCTCATGCTTCTTAGTTGACACTGATGTACAGTATGCCCTGACCAGTGACCCAGGATCAATACCGCTCTCTGAAACTTTATGTACTGTATAAGAGCCTTGGTCTGCTTATAATGGTTACACTAAACCACAGAAGAACAAACATAATTCTGACGTTGCAGTGAAAAACCAACTGCTTAATTGTTTAAAGTGGCAATATGTTAACAGTAGCGTTGACCAGAACTTTTTTTCATGTTAGAATAAAAATAAATAAGATATGTAATACAGTATTTGTCTCTTTCTGTGACTCTATGTACAGGCTTACATCCCCTTTTTTGCCCGAATCTAGCTTATCAATGACATTGAGGATGTTTTTGGGGGTGCAACACAGTCTCCTAAAAAATATGTTTTCATACAACTAAACTCCATTCTTAATTACATTTGGGGCAAATATATTATGGCACGGATTAAGTTTATTTTTGACATATATTATAGCATTTCAGTGCCATGTGGTTAGGTTTAGGCACCAAAACCACTTGGTCAAGGTTAGAGAAGGGTTAAATCCACCACCCCATCTTCCTCTTAGCATGAACTTAAGACTAAGTGATTACAAATGTTCTTGTGACGTTACAAACAAACATTATCCAAGACAAAAAATATGGCTGGGGATGAGCTTGCTTTTGGATGTCATGGCAAGGCTAATGACCACAAAGGATTTCATTGCAAGAAATGGTGGAGAGCAGTAAGAAACAACACAGCATCAAAGCTAAACATTCACAAGACTAGAATAATGTAGGCACTGATTATTATTTTTGTAAGTGCAGATTGGCTGTGCTTGCCACTGATGTCAGTTACCTGAGCCTCAGGCTGGCTAGATGGTGTTTCAAATTAGGGAGCTCATCAAGATGACTGACAAGTGCAGGGGCATGAACCTGCTCAAGTGAGACAGAGGAGGACCAGACTGGCGATACACTCCTCAAGGTTGAAATGTGCATATTATCACTTTAACATTAGTGTTCGAAACTCTTATTAACTTTGTATTCACATCATTTGCTACCATATCACCTTGGCTTTGTGACATGGCAGATTTGATTGGGCTTAACTGCTCACCGTTGGCAGAAAATCGAACAATTCTTGTATGTTGTTAGCTGCTTGTGTACAATATTGCCTCAGAAATGTGTGGTCTTCAGGTAACTGGCCTTGAGAGCTGCTGGTGTGCATGCATGATCAGCAAATCAGCCTGAACAAACCACATGTAAACCACAGACTTTGATCTACATGATAAAATCTTAAGGTGGATGTAACATGTTTACATGATCATTTGACCTGACTAATATTCCCAAATGAACAGGATCTGATTTAACTACCCATTGTGCTATAAAACCAGGGCAAGCATTTACATGCAGTGGAAACCTGACATGGATCATAAGAGAACCAGGAGGTAGGTGAGAACAAGCACAGTGCTGGGGTTAGACAGTGGATACCAGCCATAAGACACTACAAGGGACCAGCTGTGCTAACAGACTAAAAATACACCAAATCCACACGTGAGGAATCACAGTGTTGCCACAGGAAAGCATTGCAAGTTCATTTTTTTTCTGAGTGAGCACCATTTTCTTGCTGTTTGAAGGTACATGCTGTTCTTTACAGTGTGTGTGTACCTGGAGACCAATAAAACACATGAAAAAAAAATCATTCTCTAATAGAAAAATGTGAGCCAATGCAGCACAGGTGTTAGAATTCCTTAGTTCCTGAAAAGCTTTGAAGGCTTTCATCTGATGATGGCAACATAAAAAAAAGACTGAACAAAAGCCCAGAATCAACAGAGAAAACTGTTCATACAAGCTTGTCCTATATAAACTACCTATAGAGATGGAGTATTGTGCTGCAGAGGAGCACTATAGTACTCCATGGTCTGTGCTTTTAACAAATATAGGCATCTCATAAATAATGGATGGTATTTCTCTAGCCAAAAATGAGGTTGTACATCATCGAATTCTGGTCAGATAGGAGCATGTTTCATGTTACTCTGCTATATTCTCTCCTCAACCTCCACCTCCCCCTGTTACTGCTCTTTTCCCCCTCCTCCCCTGTCTTTATCCTTCTCTCAACTTCTTCCTCTTTCTCTCTCTCTCTCTCTCTCTCTCTCTCTCTCTCTCTCTCTCTCTCTCACACACACACACACACACACACACACACACACACACACAGCGCGCGCGCAGATCTCTCCCTCTTTCTCACACACGCATAGATTCATATGTGCCATATTGGTATCACAGAACAGAAACCTGTGTTGCCAAAGCGCTATAGTTTATTGATTCAGGTAATGTGATAGATGACTAGTAATGAGCACCCAGAATCAATAAATATTGATATTATCAGCGATATTAAACTCCAGTGGGGCGCAGATTATTGCAAACCAACAAATCAATGGTCACATTTAATATTCTCAGGAAACAGATATCCAAATATTAATGTCCACAAAGCCTATTAGATCCCTCACTTGCTTTCATTCAAGCCTTGAAAGCCTTCTTTTCATAAACCACACGTAGACATGCACTGAAACCTTGAAAGGAACTAAGTGAAACCTGGGAATGAGGGGAGATGAAAAATAAGGATGTCAACTCTGACAACCTCTAATTAAAGCGAAGTGTATGAGGGGGCTATAATACTTCATAAATATTAAAAAGAATTTTCTGAGTGGTGAAACGGCATTCGGGGTGAACCTTAGCCTATAATCTGCAGATCCCTTTTTATGCCTGGAAAATCTAATCATGTGAGACTAAAGCGTTCTCCCTGGGATTAATTAATCGTTTGTCAAGTAGGCTAGTTATATAGAGAGGGCGGTTCATTTGGAGGAGCAATTTATGTTTTTTTTTCCGCCACTTTCCCTACCTCTAGTCTCTCGATGCGGTCTTTGAGCTGAGTGATAGCCTCCTCGAGTTCATCCACAGCCCGGATGGTGAGGAGGTGCACACTGTCGGGCGCAGAAGCGGGGCTGTCCCGCAGCATGACCCGGTCGGGGTGCTTCTCTGTCACTGCGCCTTTGCCCCCCCATAGACCCGCGGCGCTTCCCCGTCTGTTTGCACTGCTGCGGCCGTCCATCCCCCTCTCACACTCGGATAGTTTCCCCGTTAGCTCTCTGATGGTCCGCTGGTCTGTTAGTATCTGGTCCTTCTGCTGCAGGACGGTTTGCCGGAGCTCCTCAGCGGCGTTGCGGAGGTAGCCCCAGTCCTCCCCGGCGGCCAACGACGGGTCATCCGCTTGTTGCTGAAAGTTTCTCGGGTTGCACTCTCCGGCGGGGATGGGCGTGCAGATGAGTCGACTGACCGTAGGGTCGTGTCCGGTGAGTCCGGTGACCCCATCCAGCCCGCTGAGCCCGACGTTGAAGGTTGGCGCTTCTGAATCGGGTGTTTCAGAACCATGGAGAGCGCCCAAGGAGCCCGCGCGGGCCACGGAGCCCCCGGCAGCCGGAGTGTGCGCTATGGAGTCCGGATACAGCGACTGGTTCTCGGTTGCTGGTTGCTGTGGAGCCGCGGCAGCCTTGGAGGATCCGGTGTGGACGGCGGCGATGATGCAGATAACCGCTCCGATGAAGGCCACCATCCCGGCGGCCAAGATAATAACAATGAACTTCAGGGTGGCGGCGGGGGCGACCGATAACTAGAAAAATCCAATGATAACACTCTGCTTCTGTGAGACACCAAGAGCCCCAAAACCGCAAGCAATCAAATGGCTTTCGTCCATATCACAGAGCAAAATATACCCTCCTCACTTTTCCCCCTTCCCACACAAACAGGCGATTGAGAAATGAGAGTCCCGGACCATAATTGAGTGATCACGGAGTCATCACAAAACATCAAAACAACACAGTCGCTGTTCCACCTCCTCCTCTCGTTCAGCGCGCATGTCTTCAGTGTTGTTCAGGCAAAATCCAGCCTGTTAATACTGGGAGAGAGAGAGAGAGAGAGAGAGAGAGAGAGAGAGAGAGAGAGAGAGAGAGAGAGAGAGAGAGAGAGAGACCATGTCGGACTGCTCCATACAGTCCAATGGTATCTTGTTTTATAAGCCTCTGCTTGATATTGTGTTTTTCATAAGCTCAGGTGTGTTTTCCTGTTATGGACAGGAGATAAACATCTCAAACATCTCTGATTAGCCTGTGCTGAATCACGAATTCTCTTTCTTTCTTTCGTTCTTTCTTTCTTACCCACAAAATATAAGGTTACATGTGTTTGGCTTCTGCAGAACCATCAGAAGTGGTGAAAGGGAAGGTGTCGGCATGCCTTTCAGTGGAATACTATTTTTTCTCCAGAAAGACATTGTCTCATTTTCAAAACCCCGAGGGCTGCGATAAGCAATACGTTGTGATGTTGCGGTGTGTATGTGTTTTCCCGACATTTCTTCTCTAGTTTTCATCGTTTTATTGTGATGAAGAGGTGATGCAATTCAGAATGCGTTTCCCCAGCACCTATCTGAATAAATGCCCTTTTAAGCTGGTGTGGGTCGAGAAAGGTTCATTTTTTAATTAAAGCCTATTTTTTGTTTTTTTGGTTTGTATTTTTGAGCAACACATTAAAGACTACTCAAGTGTGCCGTCTGCGTGGCCATAAGTCAGCCTCAAGGTTCCCTATGGAACAGCAGCAGAGAGACTGATGACTCTGGTGATAAGTGGTGGTGGTGGTGTTGGTGGTGTGTGTGTGTGTGTGTGTGTGTGTGTGTGTGTGTGTGTGTGTGTGTGTGTGTGGAGGGGGGTCCTCCAGAGCATGATACACTCCCGGTGCTATTAGTGTGCTTGATTAAATCATGCTTTCCTGTCAGGTGAGGATAATCTCCAGTGAGCAGCATGTACACATATGAATTATAAATCAGACATGAATTTGTGTGTGTGTGTGTGTGTGTGTGAGAGAGAGAGAGAGAGAGAGAGCGAGAGAGAGAAAGAGAGAGAGAGAGAGAGAGGGAGAGAGAGAGATGAAATTGGGTGTGAGACAGAAATCCTTAATGCGTGAGCGAAACAGCTCTTGTGTGTATAAAATTAGTGTGTGATGTGCAGTCTCACACAAGTAACAAGGGGGATTTAAGTTAAGTCTTTTCAAAGTCACAGGCATTGAAAGCTCTAATTTAAGACAGGCAAGGGAGCGGGCCTGGAACATCCAACAACCCTGCAGCAGAAAATAGCCCAAGCTCTCAGTCTTCACTGGAATACTAGAATAGTAAAGTGGATGGCTAAGTACTGTCTCAGAGATGGGGACAGATGGGAGCAGAGAGCCCTCGGCACAGTTAAGAGAAAACAATAACTCCTCACACACAAGTAAGAACAATGGCTCGGCTCCAAAACATTTATATTCACTGTGTGTACACTAAATGTCACTGCATAGTAGTGTTTCCCATTGTAAACTTCTTTGTAGTGATGTGGGCTATTATCATTGATATTTTACACCATGCTCATCACTGTTTTGCTTCTAAATTTGACTCTATAGCTGCTTGAAGCTGTAAAACCTGTCCTATTTGGATATTTTACAATGATGAAAATGCTAGTTCTAGCCATGTGTTTGTATTTGGGGGTGAAATCGGATAGAATTGCAGCATATACTTCATATTTTCTGTATCAGTGGTGGCAGTTTTCTCGTGGAGGCATGTTGCAAATAAATTACTGTTTAGCACAATCACTGCAGTAGAGTCCATTTCCAGTCCACTGAAATTCTACCATATAAAGTTTACAAGAGCATGAAATTGGCCAGTCTGGGTGAAACACACAAGACATTATACTGCCTAGTTAATTGTCGAAAGATACAGCTGGTGTACAGGGTTTATGAAAGCCGTATGGTGAGTCAATTTGAGGAAGATGTGCACGTTTAAGTTTAAAACTTTTCAGAAGTTGTACCATTTAACTCACCTTTAATCACTGTGTTGTTTATTTTACCCCCTTAGCAGGCATTGGCATTGTGAGCTGGGAGATAAATATGGAGTGAGTGGTAGTGGGACTGTTTTCAAAGGCAGGCAGTATTGAAAGTTAGTGTTTGGCAGTGGGTGTCTGTGCTAACATCTGGAGATATTACACCAAAGTGAATGCCACTTTTCAAACCGGTGGTACTCCATCAATAGGAGGAGGAAAGAAGAGAAGAGAAGAGAAGAGAAGAGAAGAGAAGAGAAGAGAAGAGAGAATGAGAGAAGATGAGAGAAGAGAGGAAGACAGAAGAGGAGAGGAGAGAAGAGAGAATAGAGGAGGAGAGAGGAAGAGAGAAGATGATGGAAGAGTAGAGAAGAGAAGATGAGATAACAGGAGAGAAGAGAAGAGAGGAGAGGAAGAGAGAGGAGGAGAGAGGAGAAGAGAAGAGAAGAAAAGAGAAGAGAGAACAAGAGAAGAGGAGAGAAGAGAGGAGAGAAGAGAGGAAGACAGAAGAGGAGAGGAGAGAAGAGAGGAAGACAGAAGAGGAGAAGAGTGAAGAGAGGAGGAGAGAAGATGATGGAAAAGTAGAGAAGAGAAGATGAGATAACAGGAGAGAAGAGAAGAGGAGAGAAGAGAAGATAAGATGAGAGAGGAGGACATAGGAGGAGAGAGGAGGAGAGGGGTTCTGCTTGTTGTGGAGGCTGTTTAACATTCCAGTCATGTCTCCAGTTAATTTATGGTGCCACCTAGTGTACAGCAGACCAGCCAGCTGGCCCACGGAAATTACTGTAATGCAATATGAGTTTTATAATGCCTTCTCTCTCTCTCTCTCTCTCTCTCTCTCTCTCTCTCTCTCTCTCTCTCTCTCTCTCTCTCTCTCTCTCTCTCTCCCTCTCTACATTGGGCCTATACCTTTGCACTTCTACTGTACTTCTATCAAAGCTCATAAACAATTAACTGAAATGATCCAAAGGCTTCACTGTCTTCTGCCTCTCTCTGTATTCTCTCACATCTGTGCAGCTCAGCTCTGCCCTACAGAGAACACGCTTTTAAGTTTTAACAATGATAGAAAATCCTTCTAGTAACAATGGGGGAAACGGGTTTGGCCAAGATGAATAGAAAAGGATAGAATAGAATAGAATAGAATAGAAAGTCTTTGTTTTTTCTCTTACCTCTACAAACCTGCTTCACTGTATATAAAGCATTGTTTTATGTTTTAAAAATCAATGCTATTTCAAGAATAAAATAGAATAGCCTTTATTGTCATTGCACCATGTACAACAAAATTAGGTGGGCAGCATCCAGATTTTCATGTAAGGTTAAATTATATTAGAAAATCAAATACAAAATTTCAAAAAAGTAACGATAATAAAAAGTTTGAAAAATAAACATACAGTAAATATTTAAATGCGATAAGTATAAATATATAAAACTACAGTGTTGGTTGGCAAGATCCCTCAGGTTGCACAGAATTGCAAATCCATGATTATATTCAAATATCAAAGGGTAAAAACCCTGATCAATAGAATAGAATACAATAGAATAGAATAGAATACAAGAAAATACACTTTTACTGTATGTGAATGGCAGAAGCACTTTGTTGTCTTGCTGCCTCTTGGTCTTATCTCACTCACACCAGACATGTTCCTCAGTCATGTCAGGGCACTTATTCATAACATCCTCCTCCTTTTCCTTATCATCATCATCATCATCATCGTCATCATCATCATCATCATCATCATCATCATCATCATCATATATGATACACTGGACTTTGTGCGAGTGTAGCTTATCGTTACATTTATCAGTCCACCCTGTCTTATTCTATGCATCCACTTGGCCTTGGTTCCATGTATAATAAATTGCCATCTCGCTGGAGGAGAGGGTCAGCTGGCATCTGCACCTGTCTGCTGGGAGTTCACGGGGAGTTCACTTACTGATCTGTCAGAGGGAAGGATCTACAGTACGATAATAAATCCAAAAGAGTTGTGGCTCTGCACTATTTCCTTCTGGTTGGACAGAGCAGGGCTGAATGTAGAAATATGATGATCGATGTTACAAAAGAAATAAATAATGTTCTCTCTATTGATCTGTGGTTTTGATCAGACCCTGTCTGTCTGTTTTTTTTTTTTTTTTTTTCTTTGGGGTGCTTGACAGAAGAAGTTCAACTTGTTCTTTCAAGGACTCTGCTACAATAATTGAGACAGTTTGGTCTGTGTAGAGTTTTGTGTTTTGGGCACACACAAGAGTGAAAGTTGAATGTTTTAGTAGTGTTACAATAAATAAACCCCTTAAATTCTATTTTTCCCTTAAATTTCCCCTAAGTACACTCTAAAGTTAGATTTTTTTCCATGCTGTCCAACAACGTCACATACATGTTATGTATCTACTGGTTGTAGCACTTCATCACACTGACTGAGATATTCAAACCCAGGACATAATTCAATCAAATAGAAAACTTCTAAATGCCTTGTGCAGCATTTTATACACATTTTCCTGGAATTCAGCAGTACATATCTGGTATCTTTGGAAACTTTGAAATCTCCAACAGATTTCAAAATAAAGCTCTGTAGGTTTAAACAAAGCTCCTACTGGCAGAGCTGAAGAAAGTATGCTGAACCCCATGAAGTGAAAATGCACTGTATATAATATATAGAACAGATGTGTAATGACAAACTCCACCTGTGCCTTGAGGACACATATTTATAGTAATAGTAATAGCACAAATGTGCTATTACTTGGGCATTTTTCTATTCATTTCACACATATGTTGATTGTGAAGAATAATCCGGGCACCTTTTTATGTGCCTGTGACCCACATTGGGGCTTAGACCCCATGCTTGAAAAGCTGATATAGGCATAATAAAAGTGCTCTCACTCAATTGTGAGACATCAAAGAGAAACTGCAAAATGGGGCAGTTCATTCAAATGAGGATATCAGTGAGAGGATATCTTTACATTTGAATCACATAGGAAACTGAACCAATGGAAGGGCAATTCAAAGCAGCTCTACAGTGGCCTTGACAAGCACATATTACACACACACACACACACACACACACACACACATATATTTATATATATATATATATATATATATGGAGTGGAAAGAACAAAATATTAGCATATTTTGTTCTTTCATTGTATTATATCTATGTTGTGCATTAGATTCAATAAGAACAAATGTATTTTTGTAACCACAATGAGGGGTAAATATTGTTTATGTGCAAAGCTTTTCCACAGATCGATAGGTTAATACACTGCAGTAAAGACATAGTAGTGTTTCAAAGCAGGCTTTATAGTCCCTTCTGAAAGATTGAAGGCACACATTCATCAAAGACACAATAGAGGCTGATAAAATTGGAATTTATATTTCAGTCTATTAATCAGCATATACTGTATCTATCAAAGTGCTTGTTTTGTCTTTTTACAAGATGTTGTTGCTTATCTATTAATTGTTAATTTCCCATGAAGTAGTTCTGCCTTTAATAAATCATAACCTGTGGCTCATACACACACACACACCGGGTTTATAGCACATGTCAGTGTTTTTTTATGGTCGTACCTTGTTTAATTATTTACACCGGTCTTTCTCAGGGCGCGGCTTCGATTACCAACGCACTCCTCTGCTCAGCTCAGTCCAGCACAAGAAAGCCCTCTGTTGTTTCTCACAGTCTTTGTTGCATTTGCTGGATGATTTAAAAGCTCTCAGACCCTTTCAAGGTTTGATCAGCAGTTGGACTATTCCAGATATGAGCATGGCGGGGATGAACAGTGATCAGCTGCATCGCTCCACTTTGGGGATATACTCTGTAAGTGACTGACACATGCTTCGTGTGGGCCTTCAGCTAAAATTAGACGACAGGCTTACCTGTGAGACAGGTGGGAAACTTTTATCAGGGATTTCATGAAGACATATTTTCTCCAACTGTGACAGTACCCAGGGTGATTTTTGGGAAATGTGGACATATTTGCTGACTGCCTGTCTGCTGTGAATTGAAGCTCATTTTCACTTCTTTTGAATGCCATTTCTACCAAACAAAACAAACATGCTATGAGTTCACAAAGTTAGCATCCCACAGTGAAGCTGAGCTGCTTATAAATATTCATAAATATTGACCAAAGTGTCCAATATGAATCTTGCAAATTGTCTTGAGGTTTGTGTTCGCTTAGGTTTCTCTTAACTTTCAAAGTTCAACTGTGTGTGTGTGTGTGTGTGTGTGTGTGTGTGTTTCTCAAACAGAGCCTCATGGAAGAGTTCAACCCAAGTCTGCAGAAATTGATCTCACTGGGCAATAGCTACATCCAAGCTTTCCACGGTAAGACAGAGATACAAAACAGCAGAGAAGAAAGGAAGGGAGAGAGAGAGAGAGAGAAACAAAGAAAGAAAAATGAAAAAAGAAATAGTTTATGTGCTACAGGCAATGCCATGTTTTTAAGTAATGTAAATGTTTTATATAGGATACAGAGCCCCCTTCTGTGTGAAATCCACACATCTAGCTTTATGCAGTATGCGCTATAAAGTAAACTAATTATGATGGAGCTACAGGATATGAGAGCTCTTGGGAATCTATTTCACTAGCGCTGATGGCCTAATACCAAAGTCCATATGCTTTGGGGATATCCTGGTGCTGTTATAAACCTGGTTATGGGCTTGTAACCAGGGCTGGAAGAGGCTGTTATCTGTATATTGTCAACAGAGAAGCTGAAGGCCAAAACTGAAGGTAATTTCCATATACAAAGGCAAGGATTTGCAATCAGGCATAAAATCTAGTCCAGGCTAAAATATTTAAAAATGTAATTTAATGGCTTATATCCATTCTGTGTTTGGTTAAGGAGTTAGGTGGCCATTTCAAAGCCAGCATTAAAAATGTGACTAAATCTGAATCTAATTGTGCCTAGATTCGACGTTTTGCACTTGCCATGTTAATAATCATCTGTTGTTCCTGCAAAACGCTTTATCTGTGATGCCGCAAGGTATCAAAAGCCCATGAAATTCTTTTTTTTTTTTTTTTTTAACCATGTCAATACATATTTCTCAGTTAATGTATGCAAGATCATTCGCAGGACATCGCCAACAATTCACACAAATTAGCAGCGCTGCACCACAAGCCCTGGAGACATGCAGGATAGATTACTGTGTCTCATCCCCACCTGCACAGAGACCATCATTTCCCTCCTCGTGGCTCAGAGCACAGCTATAATTTCATGGCATGCTGATGAGCTCCAGCCAAGCCTGGGGCCTCATGTTGCCAGAGTCCACAACACCAGAGTGTGTAGACTGATTGTACTGACTCAGCTTCCCCATGTAAATAAAAACTCCATTGCAGAGTGTGTGTCCATTTTTCACAGAGGTAGTCCTTGCGGATGTTGTTCTCTCTCACCCTATCCATTCTTACAGAGGAATATGTGGCGCTCACTATTGAAATCTACTGTTCCCGCAGTCTTGAATGAGACTGTCCTCTGGCAAAAAACGACACCATAGGTTGTTTGCACAGCAGCTTATTGCAACCTGTAATTAGGTTTTAAAGTTAACACCTCTATCAACATAACTAATGTAGCTAACCCTGACCTTTTCCAAATCGTAACCTTATGATAAATCTTTCCATAACCTTAATAAACTTTTCCTAAGACTTTTCTTACCTTAACCAAGTAATGTACGTTAAAGGAAGTTGACTTTTCATTGATGGGAATTAAATTCTTATGGTCAAAAATTAGACGGAGCAGTTTGGACAAGACCATACCAGTGATTCTGCATGTTTAGCGTAATATCCACAAAATGTACATGCCTCACGTTTCAGCTGATCTTTTCCCAAAGCAAGCAGTATTTTAGACCTCTGATATCATGTTTCCTACCTTTTATCCAGCCACTGGTTTCCATTCAGTCTACCACAATATGAAAATGAACTCTCAGAGAATTCAGGCACTGGTATTCCATCACATTCCAAGTTGTCCTCATTAGTTTTCCACATTAGTTTTGCACATGTTTCAACCAAACACTCATATTTGAAAATTTTGATTATATGTTGTGAATTCATTAGTACAGCCATATGATGTGCAAAATGGTTTGTTGTGATGTAAAATGTGGGGAAATTGTACTACATGGGGCAAACATTCAAAATCACTGGTACGCTCCCATACAACTCCTGCTATTGCCACTGTAACTGCTACGACCACTATATCAATGATGGAAATAATACCCTTACTCATGAAAATTTTACAAAGACCTTTCCACTTTACATGAGGAAAAACACATAGAGACAAGACTATACAACAAGAGTGGAGAGCAGCCACAAAAACTAACACTAATACTGGAAAAAAAGAAGGCCATTCGATAAAATCACTTTTGTAGAGATAAGTATCTTTTAAAGTAATTTCAAAGAACACACTTATTCTGGTAGCCTGGGCCCCTCAGGGACCCCAGTCCAGATAGTTGGAGCCCTAACAGCAAAAGCCCAGTCTCATTTAGTCGAGATTTACTAAAGACCTGGAGGTTCGTGCTCAGAGATCTAATGTTGTGCTCAAGTTAGCTAAAGATTGGAGGTATAATTGGGGGGTAAACCTGCTTTAACAGCGATGAACAACAGCAGCTATAGGAATGCAGGGTAATACAGTTATGGCAGGTTTTTAAAATGCAATGACAAACCAGTGGCGGTTGTAGGCATGCATAGCAAGTCTGCATTTACTTTGCAAATCAAGAAACCCTGATTTAACTGCGGTTTCCTGCCACTGGTGATTTATGGCTTAAAAGTTAGCCTGTTTTCATATTAAAACAGAGTTGTGTATGTGTGTATGGTAATAGGCACTGCAGTTTGAATGATTAATAGATTAATTTCTTAGAGGAATTGTAAACAAGATATGTGCAAAGTATTTTTTAGCTAATGCAGCTGTTTACATGCTTTCATCGGTATTAGACTTCCACGTCTGGGAAGTGAATTGCATTAACTAAATTTGCAATTCAGTTAACTGTGTGTGTGTGTATGCGTGTGTGTGCGTGTGTGTGTGCGTGCATGTGTGTGTGTGTGTTCTTCAGCTCTTGCTGTGACGAGTGAGGCCTACTTCAATGCACTTGCAAAGATTGGAGAGCAGGCTTTTCACACCATGTCCTCGCGCTCCATAGGTAAGACACTCACTTATGTATGCACTTATTTCTGTATTTGTGTGTGTGTGTGTGTGTGAGAGAGAGAGTGTGTGTGTGAATGCATAGTGCAAGTGTTTTTGCCCACTGGGTTGCAAGCTCTACCGATTTCAACACAAAACACAGTAAATGGAAAAACAAAGAAGTTATTGTCGCTTGTGTTACAGGATGTGTGTGTGTTTTGTCTTTGATGTGTTTATGGCCAGTTATTAACCTGGTGTGTCCTTCACTGAATCATTAGGAGCAAGGTTTACACTTCAGTTGGCGCTTTATTTTTCCTCTCACAAAGCTCAGCCTTTTTCCAAGTGTGCAACTTGCATGCTTTTTGATGTGTATATCTGTATCTGTGCCAAGAAAAGACATGTCATGAAATGTCATTAAGTGTTTGTGTTTCACTGTAGCTACAGTCACTGTCTATCAGGGACAAAGGCTTTTAGCTGCAGCCTCAGGCTGAGCGAATATGGTGGTATTCTGCACAAGTCAAGCCATGTTTATTTATAGAGCTTTTATTTGTGTTGATGTTACGGGCAGATGAAAACACATCAGTAAACATCTCAGATGCATTGTTTCACAAGGATTCTAACTTTGATTCATTTTCATTGCCGATCCCTCGTCACACCCTGAGACCCAGGCTCATTAGCACATAACAGTGGCAGTTGTCAGCTTGGGCTCACCTGGAACAACACACTTTGTTTCTGGACAGATGGCGTGGGTGTGCTCAGCTCAGCTAATCTACATGAGACTTTAGTGTTTGTTTCATCTTGATGGAAAGTGAACTTCCCACGTCGCTGGTGTCACACCAGTGTACAGGTATAAAAGTTTAGATTTCTGAGGGTCACCTGAAGTGAAGACCATTTAGTGTCAATACAAAAAAAAAAAAAAAAAAATACATATAGTCATGAAGCATCAGGCTATTTAACCTATTTTAAGCCCCACTTGTTGGTAGATTACATCAGCCTCTCACACTTGTGTTTTTCTCCCATGTGTCTGCTGTGTGTTCTGTTGACTTTCCTCATCAGCAATGTGTTTTATAAACTTGTCCTAAAATCAATCAATTAATCAGTCAACCTTTATTTATATAGCGTCAAATCACAACAAAGTTTTCTCATGACGCTTTACAGGTAGAGCAGATAAAGACCACGCTCCAAATTACAGAAGAAAACAAAAACAAAAACAAACAAAAAAAAAAAACAAAGAAACCCAACAGATTCCCTCCTGAGCATGCTCTTAGCAACAGTGGCAAAGTAAAACTCGAACCAGAAACTAGAACCAGACTCAGGGCGGGCGGTCATCTACCTCTACCGGTTGGGTGGAGAGGTGAGAGAGAGAGAGAGACAAAGAGACAGAGACAGGGAGATAAGGACAAACTGGGACAAATGACAACAACAGAATATCCTGACAGGTAATCTAGATGGTAGTGACACACAGCATCCAGCCCTCTCGTCTGCAGCTGGATGACCTTCCAGGATGAGCAGGACAGTATGACCTAGACAAGACACAGAAAGGGGGGGGTGTAGATGGGGAGAAGAAGAGAAAAGAAGAAAAGAGAAGAAGAGGGAAGAGGAAGATTAGGAGAGAGGAAAGTGCTCAGAGCAGGATATGAAGTCCCCCGACAGTCACTCTAGTCTAGGCCTATAGCAGCATAACTAAGGGCTGGTCCAGGGCAACCTGGGCTGGCCCTAACTATACGCTTTTTCAAAGAGGAAGGTTTTAAGTCTACTCTTAAAGGTAGAGAGAGAATTTGCCCTTCGAACTGAGACCGGAAGTTTGTTCCGCAAATGTGGAGCCTGGAATTGGAAAGATCTGCCTCCCGTTCTAGTCTTAGAAATTTTGGGAACCACCAGTAAACCTGGGAACGCAGTGCTCTGGCAGGGTAATAAGGAACTATGAGCTCTTTCAGATAAGATGTTGCCCGCCCATTAAGAGCTTTGTAGATGAGGAGAAGAGTTTTAAATTCTATTCTAGATTCTAGAGGAAGCCAATGTAAAGAGGCCAATATTGGAGTAATATGATCTCTTCTCCTAGTTTTAGTCAGCATACATGCAGCAGCGTTCTGGACCAACTGGAGAGTCCTTAACGACTTGCTGGTACAGCCTGATAATAAGGAGTTACAGTAGTCTAACCTAGAGGTAACAAAGGCATGGATTAATTTTCTGTGTCACTCTGAGACAGGATATTCCAGTCTCTTGAGATATTACGCAAGTGAAAAAAGGCAGTTTTAGAGATCTCTTTAATATGGGAGTTAAAGGACAAATCCTCATCAAAAATAACTCAGAGGCTTACCGTGGAACTGGAGGCCAAGGTAATGTCGTCCAGAGTAGCTATATCATTAGAAACTGATTCCCTAAGGTATTTAGGGCCGAACAAGATAACTTCAATTTTTTCTGAGTTTAAAATAGAAAATTTGTGGCCAACAAGGCCTTTATATCCTTAAGGCAGGCTTGAAGTTTACTTAGCTGATGAGTTTCATTCGCCTTTACGGATACGTACAACTGAGTATTGTCCACATAACACTGGAAATTTACGGAGTGTTTCCAGATAATATTACCTTAAGGAAACGTATAGGAGATGAATAAAATAGGACCAAGCACAGAACCCTGAGGAACACCATATTTTACCTTTCAACAGGAGGAGGATTCATTATTAACATGAACAAACTGATGTTGATCTAATAAATAGGACTTAAACCAGCTTAATGCAGTTCCTTTAATGCCAATTAATTGCTCTAATCTCTGTAATAGGATGTGATGGTCAATAGTATCAAAAGCTGCACTAAGATCCAATAACACAAGTACAGAGATAAATCCATTATCTGATGCAGTTAGGAGGTCATTAGCAACTCTAAACAGAGCTGTCTCTGTGCTATGGTGCTCTTTAAATCCTGACTGAAAGTTTTCAAATAGTTCATTGTGCTGTAAGTAGTTGAGTAGAGCTGATTAGCGACTACTTTCCCTAATATCTTTGAGAGAAAAGGGAGATTAGATATTGGTCTATAGTTGGCTAAGACATCTGAGTCAAGCGTAGGTTTTCTGAGAAGCGGTTTAATTACAGCTACTTTAAAGGACTGTGGCATGTAACCTGTCGATAGAGACATATTGATCATATCTAGCAAAGCTGTGCTAACTAAAGATAATACTTATTTAAGCAGCCTGGTTGGAATAGGGTCTAGGAGACAGGTAGATGAGTTAGAGGAGGAGATAAATGAAGTTAGTTCTGAGAGATTAATCGGGGAAAAAGCCTCTAAATTATTATCTTTGACAGAAGTCTCTAAGGGGGTTGGGTTAATTGTGGGAAGGAGGTTATCAATATTGTCTCTGATAGCTAGAATCTTATCATTAAAAAGTTCATTAAGTATATATATATAAGCAAGCAATAAAAATTATGGATAAAAAACCAATGAGATGGCACCACTGTGGCATCCTGAGAAAACACAACCTTCTTGCATTTGAAAACTTCATAATTTACATTAATATCAGATTGGTTTTTAAATGTCTTTATAACTATGTATCACCCCTGTTTTCTGCACTGATAAAAAGACGTCAGAGCTCAAGCCAAATAAATACACGGGCCTCCTATAATGGTGACTGCATTGTTCCTAGGTGTACAACATCATTTGGACACTCTGCCTTCTCAGTAAAAGGCGTTAACCTATGGAACACTCTACCCACTCACCTGAAACTGGAGACTGATACAAATGCTTTTAACAGAGGACTAAAAGCATGGTTAAAAGCAAAACAACAATGTTCACACGTATAAATATTAGACTTAGTTTATTATTGTTACTAATATCACTGTTGCGAACATGGATTCTGTTTTTATTATTGTTGATCATATGCTCTGTGTGTTTTAGAAAAGCCGCCTATGGACTGGTGTTGAAAATTAGCACGTGTGCTATAATCACCCAAGCAAAGCATCTGGTCTGTCCACTGCAACAGTGTCAATGTATTTGTGATGTCCATATCAAATAAAAACAACAATAAACAATAAAGTCATTACTACAGAGACTTGTAGGAATACAAGGATCAGCAGAGTTATGACTCTTTGTAAGTCTAGCTAAGGTGCTAAAAAGAAACCTGGGATTATTTTTGTTTTCTTCTATCAGAGATGAATAGTAGGCCTTTTTAGCGATGCGGAAGGCCTTTCTGTAAATTTTAAGACTATCTTGACAGGATTCCGTTTTTGTAGAGCGCCATAACCTTTCAAGTCTCTGTGAAGTTTGTTTTAGCTCACGAGTATGCGAGTTACACCATGGAGCTAACCTCTTTTGTTTTATAGTCTTCTTTTTTAGAGGAGCGACAGTGTCAAGTGTCGTTTGCAGTGAGGCTGCAACGCTATCAAAGAGATTGTCAATTTGCAAGGGACTAAAGGTAGCATAAGAGTCATTAGTTAAATTTAGACATGGTAATAAATTAAGTGCTGATGGGATTTCCTCCTTAAATTTACCTATAGCAGTATCAGATAAGCATCTAGTAGAAACACTTTTTTCCAGTGGCAGGTAATCCTGAAGAAGGAATTCAAAGGTTATCAGATCATGGTCAGATAAAAGAGGATTCTTTAGAAACACTGTCAAATGTTCAATGTCATTTCCATAAGTAAGTAACAAGGTCGAGAGCGTGGTATCTTTATGAGTAGGTTTATTCACTCTCTGCGAGAAGCCAATTGAGTCTGGTAATGAGATGAACGCCGTGTTAAGAGAATTTTCCGTGTCGGTGTGGATGTTAAAATCTCCAACTATAATCACTTTATCAGTGCTGAGAACTAAATCTGATAAGAACTCTGGGAATTCCGACAGAAATTCAGAAAATGCTGAATTACGAGGGCGGTATATTATAGCAATAAGGTTGGTTGAACTGCCTTCCAAGCTGGATTAAAAAGAGTAAGAATTAGGCTTTCAAATGAATTATACTTAAATGTAGGTTTTGGTTTTATAGATAATTTTGAGTTAAAAATAGCTGCAACTCCACCACCTCGACCATCCCAAGGAATGTATTAATATGTCTAGGAGACGTTGACTCATTAGTACCCACATAGTCATTTTCACTAAGCAAGGTTTCAGTCAAGAAAAATAAGTCAATATTCAAATCGGATACTAAATCATTAACTAAAAGTGCTTTAGGTGACAGTGATCTTATATTCAAGAGCCCACATTTAATTATCTTGTCTCTATTTACATTAGTAGAGGAGTTATTGATTTTTTTATCATGTTTTGTGATTAATTCCTCCTCTTTTTGCTTTTGATTGAGCTGGTTTCAGTGGTCGAGGGGGCAGACACAGTCTCTATGGGCATTTGGGTGGGTAACCGCTAAAATACACCCATGACCAGAGCGAACACTGCCACAAAAGGATAAAAGAATATTAGGCTGATAGACCCAGTAGTATGCAAAGAGAGAGACAGACAGAGCAGTGGTGGGTGAGCGAGCTAGACAGTGAGTGAAGGGAGAGAGCAGAAGTAGCAAGACCAACTTTTTCAAAGGTTCTGAATCACTGAGAGGTTCTTCATCATACAGTCCTAAATGTGCACAAATACTCTCAGTAGGCTTATAGACCCTAGTAGTATGTGAAATTAGCTGCAGACACACACACACACACACACACACACACACACACACACGACCTCGCCCAGGATACCACCTGGCAGAGATAAGAAGTTATTTTTGGATTTGTTGTATTTCATGCATTGTTATTGAACATAGGCAATGAGTGAAAGACTTAGCTGTAATATGAAGTGAATCAAATGTTTTCTATTTACTTTTTATATTTATTAAAAACAATTCTGCTAATGCAGCACAGGTTTGGACATGATTATAATTGCATATAGTATATAGTCCTCTGTTCTAATCTTGTACTCTGAACATTTTCACTTCCCGCTAAAGATGAGAAACCTCAAGCCAATCTTCAAAAGCTTTGCCGTAACCCGAGTCTCAATTAGAGATGTTAGAAGTACAAGAGCAGGGAATAAGGCAGCATTCAAGTGAAACACGCTTTCACACTAGAGAACTCAAGCTGCAGTCAGGCAATTTTTGTTTTGAATTGTGGCACTGAAATACCAGCTTTACACCCTCCATGACTTTTCCTTGACCCAACGTTCTGTATAAGTTAGTGTTATTAGATTTTCAAATTAAGGAGATAGTAGTTCAAGTATTTACTGTGCATGTATTAAACTCAGCATTTACCCCTTCAGCTGATGGGTTGCTGACCTTTATTTAAACCCCTCAAATCCACCGCAGTGTATGGTCTTAACACTGTGCTGTATAAGCACTTGGAAGTAAACACATCCTACAGCAGCAGAAAAAGCCCTGTACCTGAGGTGAATATTTTTTTGACAGCTGCGTGGTTGAAAACATGAATTTCAAAGTTGAACTGCCACATAGTATATGTTTGAATGCATTTCTTAGTAGTGCAAACCTAGAGATATTAGTGTGTATATGTGTGTGTGTGTGTGTGTGTGTGTGTGTGTGTGTGGTGTGTGTGTAGGTAGGTATGGGTATCAGGTGCCACCAGGGAACATGAATAATAGAGGATGACAGGCAGTGGGCCTTGCTCTGTTCACTTAACCCAGTCAACTCTGAAAGGGACTTATGGAAGGTTTAGTGGTAGGAGTTGAAGATCGTCCAAATCTTTAATGCACGCTGTTTCTTTGGCAGCGAGGTGAATCCTAGCAAGCATTTTCACAGACGGTGTTTTTCATCCGAAGAAGCACAACATTTTCACAATAGATATAATGGCACAGCAAAAATTCATATTAAATAGCTTTGGAAACTAGTTTCAGATGGTATCAGAAACATATAGGTTCTGATTGCACAAAATGATTTAGGTAGCAGCTATAGACAATGATCTCAACTTCAATTATCATTCTTTACTTCAATGGATGATGATTTACTTTTCAAAGTTGAACCACAGCTTTAAACCTTCAACCTGTGATCTAATCATAATTTTAAAAAAAAAAATGTTCCTGTATGTCAGTGGGTTGCTGTCAATTGCTCTTTGCAAACTGGTTCTTTTCCAATCCATCCTCACAACCGCTCTGGCTAATTTAGACTCTGCTATTCTGAACAACTTCCATTACTGCATTTCTCAGAAACTGTTTAGAGAGAAGAAACTGTTAGAGAAACTGTTTTTACTCAGTCAATTGAGTTTTTAAACAACTATAACTTCCTTGAGCATTTTCAATTTGGGGCAGGAATTCTGCAGAGACATCACTTGTAGGAGTTTTAACATTAGAGTTACCTCGACTGTCAAAACTCTTGTTGTTTGTTCTTCTCAGTCTTAGCTCAGCTTTTGATAGAGTTAGCCTTGGGATTCTTTCTAACAGCCTCCATACTTGTTTTCTTTATCAGTCTGGGGGATCAATCTGTACAAAAAAAAAAAAAATGCTCTTACCTATGGTATGCCTCAAGGCTCATTTTTAGGCCCATCTTTTTTTTTTTTTGCTAATATGCCTTTTATTACCTGAAAAAAAAAAAAAAAAAAAAAAAAAACATTTCTGAAGTCAGACCCATGCTCAAGCAACATGACTTACTTAGGCTTTTATATGAGTGGGCTTGACTATTGTAACTCTGGTTACCTATCAATTCTAGAATAATTTTAAAATTCTTTATAGTTTTGAAAGCTCTTCATGGTCTCACTCCTATACTGCTGACCCAATTCAGATAAATTGCCCAGCCAGAACCCTCAGATCTATTGACCCTTTTATTTGTTCCTAGGGCCAGGAATTAAAGCCTATGGTGAAGCCGCTTTTAGCTTTTATGCTCTCCACCTCTGGATGAGTTCCCCCTCACTTGGCTTTCTAGGCACTGCTCTAATTTCTTTACCAATTATTTTACCTACCTACTTATGTTACCTGTTTACCTACATATCTCTCTGGTTTTTAACCTTTATTTGTCTTGTATTAATTATTTATCTGTTATTTTATCTGTCTAATTTTGACCCTTTTATATGTTTGGGTTGTAACATTTATCATTCCTTTTATTCTTTTTAAATATTTTCTTTTTGTTGTGAATCACATTGCAGTGCATTCAGTTGTATGAGTTGCACTATATAAATGAACTGATTTGAATCCAGTTCTATTTAAAAAAATATATATTTTCAACAGCGGTGCAGGCCGTAGTACGAGCGTCTATCCAACATTAATATGGTTCTTATAGGAGGCTTTGGACCATGCAAAACATCTGCATTTATGTGGATCTGTGTGTATGTGTGCGTGTGTGTGTGGTGTGTGTGTGTGGTGTAGTGTGTGCTGTGTGTGTGTGTGGTGTGTTTGCATGCTTTCTGAAGACCATATCTGTGTCTGTGTGCCATACAGAGGTTTAAATGTTAATCTTGATAATCCGGCATGCAACTCACAGCTGCTACAACAGTCAGTGTTTATGTAGGGCAAAGGCTTTTAATATTTTCAAACTGGATGAACATGTGTGTATTTGTATGCACAAGAGGTAAAGTGAAAGATTAATGTATTTGTGTGTGCATGAGTGAAAGAGAAGGCAGATGAGACAAAAATAGACACATTTTATCATACTTTCATTTTGCTCACTAATATAACATATAATGTAACATTGTTTCAGGGGACATCCTCATTAAAATATCTGAGAACCAAAAGAGGCTGACCATGGACCCTGGAGGGAGTTGTAAGTTACACCAACACTACATATAGGCTAACTGTCCATAACAGCAGTTTATATATGTTGTATGATTTTACAAAAAAAAAAAAAAAAAAAGTTGTACTTCATTGTCTGATGTATTTTTTTATATTTCATGAATCTCTTCTAGTTCCGTTGGTTCCACGCAGAGGTTCTTCAGGAGATGGACAACAATATTCGACTGGACAAAGACTACATATCAGTAAGCTGATGGCCGAGGGAAGATACACACAGGGTTAAATGGGACTATCACGGAATCATTTTCAGGGATTACAAGTCAAATTAAATCAAATGACAAATCGTATCATATTTTGTCGACATAACCAATGCATCTCTAATCTGAAAGAATCTGTGCATTACCTACTATATACCCAACACTATATCACTATAGCTTTCGTTAGGAGTATTTAGGGATCTGGGAATATTTCTTGCAGCCCTTCAAATAAGGTAAATTCGGTAGGAGCCTATTGAACTCCTTGAATTCCAATGTTCCCTTATTTTTTTTATTATTTATTTATTTATTTATTTATTTTTACAGTGGCACATAGATATTCTGTATCTGCAACACTGAAGCTACGTCACACTTACGCTGAACAAATAATCAAACCCAAGATGTCACTGATGTATGGCTGCAGCATTACATCAATAGAAAATAGCTAGATCCAGCATGCCTCATTTTACACACATTTCCCTGTAATTCAGCAGGGCATATATCTTTGGAAACCAGGCTTTCCACAAGAATTTTAAATAAAGCTGTGTGGGTTTTGACCAAAGAAGCCAGCAGTGGGATCAGCAGCGTTAAAGAGGTTAAATGAGTTTCACTTACCTCAAAATGTGGTTGTGCACAATTAACCTTTAATATTGAAGGTATGGCAAAGTGAAAATACTCTAGTTACCCGTCTTATGCTAACTTTGACTGAATGGCAGTATGTGTGTGCAATTATAGGAAAGTGCATAAAAATTGCAATGCACAGGAAACAAAAATAGCATGTAGATGATGTACTTTGTCATATAGGGCAGCAGGAGGCGCTATGAGATGGAGGTCCGCAGCCAGGCTACAGCTCTGGAGAGACAACTGAGGAGAGGAGCCAACCAGGTGTGTGTGCATGTCCTTTTGATAGATATATGGACAGATTGCATCCACACTTGCATTCTTTGTCTTTTCTTTCTGTGCTTCTGTTTTTGTTTTCTGTTTTCTTTCTTCTTTATTGCTTTCTTCTCTTTCTTTCCTTTTCTTCTTTCTTTCTTTCTTTCAGTGCACTACCCATGCATTCATGTATGTGCATGTGTGTATCCTCAGGATGGCAGTGAGTATGTGCAGTTCCTCAGGGAGGAGCCAAAGACGAGGCCCTGAAAGAAGAGGAGAGGCGATACCGCTTCCTGGCTGAGAACCACTGTGGCCTCACACAGTCCTTTGTCCAGCTCAGAATAAGGTTGTCACACCAGGTTTCCAACAGTATTTTTAGTGTTTGTTTTGGCTGGCTTACCTCAAGTAACAGACGGGTGCCAGATGGGTCCAATTTGTCACATTTGTCCTCAATACAATGAAGTCACAAAGACAATCATGGGAAAGTACATAAAGAAAACTTCATTATAATGTGTACTGATTATGTGATATTTTACTGGGCCCTGTGGGGAAAATTCTTTTTCTTACCCTCCTTCACAGGAAGGGTCATCCACGAACAGAGCTGGTGGGGATTCAGTGTCGGCAGCAATACCCATAATGGAAAAATACTCCAGCAAGTCTCACCATTCATAATTGTACATAAAGTACAGAAACTTGGCAGTAATGTTACTAAAACTATCAAAAGTAACACATTTTCATTCTGAAGACTAGTCTGTTTCAGAGTGTTACATTATTGGTGCATTCACCTGTGAGAAATAATTTAATGTTGGGTCGTTTTAAACTCTAACAAGTGCATCATTTTATGAGCTTATTGTATGTTATTCATATAAAGATATTCATGAAAGTACTCAGGCAACTACAGATCAACAAAAGATAAAAGCAGTGGAGTAAAAGCACCATGTTTCCCTCTGAAATATAGTGCAGCAAAAGCATAAAGTCTCATAAAATGACAATAAGTGCTAGTATCTTAAAACCACAATTGAGTATCTTTATAATTGACCTGTAGCATGGCTCATTTATGTTTCCTGCTCTGCTCTTTTCCCAGAACAGACAGTTGTCAACTAGTGCCTAACAGATATGGGATTTGTGAGGACTTATCCCAACACCGATTTAGAGGGGAAAAAATTCACCCAATCCCGATTTATGGCAAGCGCGATGTAGCTGAATTTTTTGAGCTGTAATGTAATAAAAGATCTTTTCTACGGGATTGTGCACTGATTTTGCTCTGAATATGATAACGGGAAGGCCCTCAGAATGTCTGTTTTTCCTCAAGCATATTCAAAAGATATTCAACATTATTACCAATTTGGTCAACCAATTCTGAGAATATGACAACACTGCCTAATAGCTACATACCATTAGTACTGTTTCCGTTCAGTATCACTCAGTTGCAACCCATGATAAAGTTTGGTCTCACTTCAGTGAAATGGCTACTTTGGGGGCTCACGTCATCAACACATGAATGAAATTGGGCTCATTGAATCCACAAAAGTCTCAGCTTTCCAGTCAAAACCAATATATGCAACTAACTTATGCAAAAATCTGCATGGTTTGCGCCCCATAAGGTGGGCATGTCTGCAAAGGGAAGGTCCATGGGTTCTAAATTTAGCCTAACTTAGAGCACTAAATGCTGATCCCCAGCACATGCTTGGTACCAACAGTTGTCTTCTTCCATATGATACCAGTATCTTCACTAGCTTCAAAACTAAGCCTGCTACAAAAAATCAGTGTATGTTGGTCAATATACACCGATACCAATGTACAGTATTTGTGATAGGCCAATATCGGCCAGTAATATCGGCCAACAGATCAGTCTGGCACTATTCTCAACACTCTGGGCTTGAACCAGGAGCTCTGTTTGAATCTAGTTTGCTTATTTACTTCCTCACTGTGTCACACTACTACCCCACTTTGGCTATACATAGCACAATGTGATTTTTTTTGCTGCAGTAAACCCCACCTAGTTGGTAGTACTGCATGCTAAAACAACATCATCCTTTATTTACAACCACTATTGACTCACACTGGGAATAAGTAACTTGCACAGTTCATTGTTTTTTTCAAGACACTCATTGTTAGACATGATATGAGATCTGTTTGAGCATGTGTTTATTTGTATATGCTGTCAATGTGCACATCTGTCTATGCATATTTACTACTATTTCTACTACTATTACTAGTGCTACTACTACTATCAGTTCTACTGATATTGCTGGTACTAAAAAAAACATGAAAATTAAACATTTATCAGAGTCAGTCCATTAAAATAGGTTTAAAGAAGGGATTTAAAAACAGAGACTGATTCAGCAGCTCTGATGTGAGGCGGCAGGCTGTTTCAAAGTCTAAGGGCCATCACAGCCAAGAGCAGTCACCTTTAGATTTTAACCTAGACATGGGAACAGCTAGATAATCTGATCAGAGAGTCTGAGTGGCTTTGTTCTGCAGGGGATCAGTAACTCGACTGGAATGTAGACGGGCCTATCGATGCAACGCTTTGCATGCAATTAAATGAAAAATATGAGAAGTAGATTTCATCTAGGTGAAACGATTTGTATGATATGGAAGTCAGCCTATTTTTTTTTTCTCAGTAAGATGTGAAATAAAGCATTGCAGTTGTCTAGCTGCAAACAAATGAAAGCATGTAAAACTTTATCTTTGTGATCACATTTAGGAGATGCTTCTTAGGTGGAAAAAGCATGACAGCACCTCCTGTATGGTGCAATGCTAAAAGTGTAACTTAAGTTGTGTGTGTGTGTGTGTGTGTGTGTGTGTGTGTGTGTGTGTATGTGTGGCAGACAGCAGGTGTTCTGCAGCAGAAAGCTGATACCTGGAAAGAGCAGGTGAATGCCACCAGGAGACCTGAAGCCCAACAGCCCACTACTCTGGACAACATGGTGAGTTCAGGGGACGGTTCTTGGAAAGCCACAACAAAACCAAATACTTCAGAGAAAGTCACTGAGGTTTTTTAAGTGAATTACTTATGCAGCTCTTTGGAGCCACATTGCATTTGAATCTACTGAAACTTGCAGAGTATGCTGCCGGCGAGAAAGATATTTCCATCTTTGGGGAAGGTAGCGAGCTAATCTGTATATTAGAGATGGACAAAGATTGGGTGAGGTTGTGTGAAATGGAAAACATAATTTAAAAGTCTCAAATGTGCTGCTGGTGGGAAACCTAATTTCATTTTAAGAAAATGCACTGAACTTTATTCAGGAGGACACAACCTAGAAATAGTCACAAAGAAAACAAAACAAAGATTAGGTGAAATGTCTTTAAATGGAAAACAGGTTGTGATGGAAACAGGTGTTTCAGGAACCAGTGGTGTGTGAAGGCTTGAAAATTTGCCCTCTCTACTCTTTCCTACACCCTCTCACCCTTCTACCTGCTTCCATATGACAGTGAAAAATATGCTCCACAGAAAGGATAATACACTTTAACATTTTCTCTATTATCATGACAAATATCCTTGTAGCAAAGTCAGTGAAAAACTATTTTTGTTACCAGGGCGCCCTCTGCTGGTTTGAGCCTTGAAACCAGTGAAACGACACACGTCTGGCAAGAAGAAGCCTAATTCTGTTATGTGGAAGGCCTCTGAGCCAAACTGAGGAGGATAAAACCTCTGGCAAGGAATGAAAAGACAAAGATTACAAAAGATTTTCTGGCATGAAAGAAACAAGACAACGTGTAATGCGGCTGTAAAGCTCAATATTTCCTGTCTAAACGATGACCTCATTGCTCACGGAGATGAATAAATACAAACATCTGTGCACTGTTTATTCCATGTGGCGAAATGAATTATGAGCTATTTCATTTCGTTCATCACAGCATCTAAAGCATCATAAAGGTTGACTTTATTTCAAAATCGACCTGCATCGGTGGCGTTTTTCGTTCAAATTATGCAAATAATTTGACTGGCACACATCATCTGAGAAGACACAGCCTCTAATGAGTAGAAACATACTCAACCCGTCTTAAAATAGCGGCATTGAGATCATTGATCTATCTGCAAACTGAAACTGTGTGGTCCTTTGTGTGACGTCTGCAATTACTATTCAAACAGACTGAACAAAGCCCCCCCCCCAAGATAAATCCCATCGGTTTCAGTCTGTTCCTCATTGTGAGGTGACATGACAATGAACCCCAGAGATCCCAGATCCCAGTGTAATAACCATCAGGGGATTAACATGGGCTCTGTGTTTGTTTTGCTTGATGTGGGATTTATCTTTGCTTATTCTGTAGTTATCCCCCAGAGGCAGCTGTTAGAGCTGACTGGCTGGCTTGCCGGCTGGATGGTTGGATGCTTGGATGGATGGCAATTTATTTTTTATTGCACACTGGTCGTCTGGCTGGCTGGAAGATTGGTTGCCTGGCTGATTTTTTTGTGGTTGGCAAACAAGACAGAAAGATTGACCTGTTAATTAAAGCAGCTCTAGGCGAGCTCTGTATGTATAGATACACTTGTCTTATCTGTCTACATCATGAAGAGGGCTGCGACAAAGAAGAGCATCCCGTTTCCTCTAATTGAAGTGACAAACGTGCAGGAAGTGATAAATTGAGACTTAAGAGTGAAATAAAAAGCTTGGAGCGAGTGAAAGGGAAAATGCAAAAGGATGGATGCAGCAGTAATAGCTCAACTAGCTCTCAAAAGATTTCTCTCCACCGTTATGCACCAGGGTACTGATGGCATGTTACAGGATTTCTGGATAATGAAGTGTTCATATATCAAAAGGTTATTGCTGCCACGTGGAAACACCAAATTATCCAGTGCAGCTTTAAGGGAATATTCCAACATTTTGGACAAAATACCTATTTTCTGACTTACCCAGACTGAGAAAAGATGTTTGATACTATTTTCACCTCTGTACGTCCACTGGTTCAGCCCTGTGGGTACTTGGTAGACGTGTGTTTCAAATACACAAAATACACTGTCCAAATAAGACGGCTTCGGAGTTGCTATAACATGTATTTTTTTTTTTTCACTTTGACTGAGCTAAGCTAACGACTCCCATAGACTTCAAGTCTTTATGCTAAGCTACACAAAATGCTACCTACAGGAACTGAACCACTGAACGTACAGAGCTAAAAATGGCATCAAACATCTTGTCTCAGTCTTGATAAATGAAATGGGTATTTTGACCAAACACTGGAGTATTCCTTTAACTGTATTACAACTATTGTAACTATTTCCCTGACTGACGTGACCAAGTGTCGGATCCTGATTAGCTAAGAAATATTAATATTATAGTGTACTGCATATGTCAGTGCCTGTCAGATTGGTTGTGCCACTAAATGTAATGTTATGTTGCTGACTGTGCAGGTATGGATGAGGGAGGAGGAGAGAGGGAGGGGAAGAGAGGAGCAGCCCCTTGGGAGAGCGCCATCTAGAGGTGAGGCCTTCATTTGAATATTTGGACGGCTTGGTTCCAAAATGGTGTATCCACTTTAAAAGAAGAGGCCACTTGATAATTATTGCTCAGTATTTATGAAGACAGATCCTATCACAGCTTTTAAAATTGCACCATTGTGTTAATAAATTATTAATGTAGGCTATGTGTGCTTTTATGTTAGAAAATATTTTATCCGAGTACTGTAGGTGCCACATTTTCATCCCTGCTGGATGAGTTCTTGTGTGTAATTCATTTGCAGCACATAAAGTCTCTCCTGTGCTGTATATCACCGTCCATTCAGTCTTCACCACTGGCTTTATCATTCTTTTGAGCCTTTTATCGCCATTTTTCTCCATCTTGTCCTCCTCTCTTGCCACATTTTGCACACTGTATGCCTTTGTACTTCCTTATATGTACCTCCCTCTGCAGCAAGTGTATTTTGCTTATTTATCTGGAGTAAAAATTACGTGACAAATTACATGATAATGTATCAAAAATGGAAATATGGCCATAACCATTTTAAAACAGTAAAAAAAAAAAAAAAAAAATGCATAAGTGAATAAACAGGGTGATAAGAGAGGAGAGAGTTAATCTGTGTATCCTGGTCTCTTGCTGTTAAAGTCCGTATGAAACGGCATGTCGAGCATATCTAACTTCTGTATGGTGACGTATTTGTGTGAGTGAAAGAGGATAGAACATTGGCGGGATTTGATTTGAACGTTGAAAAGCAGTTGTCAATCTCCAAAGTAGACGAGGGATTAACGGGTGGATGTCATGATATAATTGGTTGAAACAGGTTGGTTCATGCCTATATAAGCACACATTATATTTTGTTCTACAGGATGAAAAAAAAATGATATAAGAATGCTAAGAATTTTATTTTATGGGTTAAGAATAATAAAAAAAAAGTTTTCTAAGGGTAAAAAAGGCATTTTTCATTTCATCTCAAGTTTAAACTTCCTCAGGCTAAATAGGCCAGTTTTACTTTTACATGTCATCCCTTGTTTTTAGAGTCTGATAGTCCATAAATAAAATCTCTGTATCTGTCTCTAACTAACAACTAATATTGTTGATTGTTTCTTGTTATCCCTCCAGCCCCGTCTCCCCTGAGAGGCCACTCTCACAGCAGCTCTGTATCAGACTCACTTGTAGGTGGTGGAGGAGGATCCGTGAGGGCCCTGATTGCCCACCAGCCTCCTGCCTCTAACTCCACCCTGCTGCCCTTCGACAGGGGAGAGATGATAACTGTGCTGGTCCCCCAGCCCAGGAATGGCTGGCTGTAGGCCGCACTGCCAGTAGCTCACGGTGAGGGAAGATGTTATATAGTGCATGTGTTTTATGTGTGGTGTGTAGACTCTGTATGGCACGATTGAAGAAGACTGAAGAAGCAGCAGTTTGTTAGAAATAACTGAAGAAGGTATAAATGCCATATATGCCTCAAAGAATATACAGAATCTTGCTTAGGAAAAGTAGCATAAATACAAATCGTTTCCAAGATAAATTGAAAATGTAAGCATTTAATAAAACCATGGAGTACGAATTCAAAGCACACATGTCCCGGCAAAAGCTTGATCACTGTTAATCTTGAAGCGAGACTTGTGAATCCACATCACAGTCTTCATAACCTTCCCGCCCCGTGCACAAAGCCACCGTTAATTTCTCCCTCTCCCGTCTGCAGTCAGGGATGGTTCCCAGCTACCTACGTGGAAGCGGCGGATGATACTCCAAAACCAAGCAGCTTCAGGTAAACATCTAATAAAATGGGTTCAGGATTTATGGCTCAAACTTTATTGCCATGCCAACCACAGCCTGTTAGGAAATTTATTGTCATCTCTCATAGTGAAAATAAAGAGACACATTAAAGAGGGAATTAGAGACACGAATAAAAAAAAAAAAAGGGGGGGGGGGGGGGTTGGAGGAACTGCACCATGCCAGACGAGATGACAAAAGAGAAGATTCAGGATGGAAGCCATAGGATTTTTGATTTCATAAATGCCCTTAGTCTAATTTTATTCTTATAAAGGATTCCAGGTAGATATAGGCTGTGATTAATTAGTCTGTGGAGCCATTTGTCAGAGCAAAACATACTAATCAAGCAAGCAGATGAGGAAAATAATCTTTTTTTTTTTTTTTTTTTTTTTTACTGGTGGATTTACATCCATTAGACCATTAGATATGATATTGTGATTTTTTTTTTTTTTTTTTAACAGCAAGCATAAGCACAAATGTTCCTAATGCTCCTAGTTTCTCCTGTCTGTCTTCTTCTTTAAATATTGTCTTAAATGAAGTCCAGGCCATCTTAAATGTATGAATATGTGGTCACGCTTTCCACATGGCTTGGATAGGATTTTCATTATGAAGTTTTTCAAACCAAAGCCCAGACCTAAAATATGTTTTGACTCTTGGCTTTCCACACACCTGCCACAGAATTAATTTAGCCGCTTCCCCAAGCCATCCTTACTGCTTTATGAGACAAACACTCCGAAAACAGGGTCAACATTATACCCAGGCCTGGAATAATAGCATGAACTATTTAGGATATTTGGGTGACCCATTGCTGAGAGGAACGGCAATGAGGTTTTCTGAACTAAAACTGTCAAGAGTCGCTCTGGATACGTGGCACAGCTAAATGCCCAAAATGCCAGTCAAGGGAAAATCAATCAAACTGATGGGATGATTGGATTTAAAGGGAAATTCCATGTACACCATAACACAATAAATTCCTTTATTTCATGTATTTTTTCTTTTTATAACAAATGAATGAAACTAAATACCCCAAATACATGTATTAAATGCAAAAGGATCTTCATCAAGACATAAGAGCTGTGACCTTATGTATAACTTATACTCCACCTTGACAAAGAAAACATTAAACATTATCTCTGTGATTTCAGTAGCTCCACTCTTCGAAGCAGCAGTAGCTTGAATAACCTGCTGGACCAATCAGGCGGCAGCAATTACAGCCAAGCCCCGCCTCCTGCCCCGCCGCTTCCATCTCTATCCTCCAATAAACAGCCGGTTATGCAGTCGGTCGCACTCGACAACAGGGTGGAGTCCCGCTCCAACAACCAGGTATGGCAGTTAATCAGACAGTCAGTGTGTCACTCAGATACTCAGATAGGCATCAGTCAGTCTTTCAGTTTTTCCTTTTGTAAAGCTGATGTTTGTTATATTTTATTCGAATGGCCTAATTATAATCAAGAAGGAGCTGCAGGATAATTAGTTCAATGGGCAAACATGAGCATGAGCAAAAGTGGGGACAATGCAGTCGTTGATGAATCGCCCAATAGAGTTGATTAAAGTTTATTCAGTTCAACTAAGAAATAAATGTACAAGAGTAGGAGACTTTTACCTCAAATGTGACGCATATCTGATTTTTTTTGTGTGTGTGTGAACAGTACAAAAACAAACTGAATCTGACAATTTTAATTCTGATTTTCACACATTGTCCTAACTCAAATTCCTGGTGGTGTGGCGGCTGTGTGAACTCTCAGATCAGAATTCATGTGGTTTGCTCCCACTGAGCGCGCTCACAAACAAAATACAGAGGATAGCAGCAACAACAATGACATGGAGATAGTGAAGCTATCAATTTAACAGATATAATGGAGGATGCTTCAACCCAAGCCTTTTTTCCCCTTCCGCCTGAATTCAAGAAATGAATGCCTGCACCACTATTTCAACAACTGTCATGATGGCAATGACATTCTTTGTTGTTCAGCAGTGTGCTTGCTGTAAATGTGGGGTCATGACGCAGATCTGTTCACACTGATGTCAGATACAGGTCACATACACAGATGAATGTGAGCAGTCAAGGCAAAAAGAACAGATCCTAGGGGAGAAAAAAAAAACAGTTTTGGGTCACATTCAGCCGCTGAATACTTTTTCTCCAAAGATGTTCAAAGAGAACAGGGAGTTATGATAACAAAGGCCAGTGCCCTTATAAAGATATACATGGTATTTCCCCATCTGTCCAGCAGGGGTATTGTGGCAAGGTGCTGTTCTCAATGACACCACAGCCCTCTTTCTGGTGGATGCAGGGAGGAAGCTCCAGCTGCTGATGATGTAGGGTCAAGGAGGTTGTGTGTGTGTGTGTGTGTGCGTGTTTTCGTATGTGCATGTGTGAATTTTTGTGTTGTTGCATGATTTTGGATCTTCTGAATGCTGCAATATAGCTTATGTGGGATATTATTATGCCCAAAGTCCTATTTGAGGTTTTTTCGTGGGTAGATGGGTCTGGTAGTGTGTGTAATCTTTAGGAAAATGCTGTGTGATAACGCTATCCTCTTCTCCTTCCAGTGCTTTGAAACCCATAATGATTTGACCAGCCTTTTTGTTTCTGCCAGGAAAATGCAGAGAGTCTGGCAGGCAGGAGCTCAAGATAAAAAAGGCCCTCCTGATACTGTAAAATCTTTACAGAGCCATTCCAATACACCTTGATTGGAGAGGGGTGTCCTTGTGCAGTTGTGTTAACGGTCAAATAACTGGCAAGTTTATTCAAAAATGAAAAACGACGCTTTGATTCGCAAAATGATTGCTCTAATGATGATTGAAACAAATTGTGTCACTTTCAAGAAATGGTAAATCACTTACTTAAGTGACTTACTAAGCCATAAGTTAGATTTGCACTGTCCCATAGCACAAAATGACTGTTTGTGTCAAGGACAGAGTACAGATTCATCTTCCAATGGCAGGTAAAAGGAGAAAATCTGACTAATTTAACTGCGATTTGAAAATTACTTTCCTGGACAACTGGCTTGTACCTCCAACTTATTTACAGCTCAAAGCCAATTTTTCGCTGCATTTGGCATGTGGGTGTTAATTTAAGACTCTGAGTGCACCATCTTAAGGGGGTGGAGGCTGTTTGATACTTGCGCAGGCTGAGATCAGTTCTGCACAGGTTGGTGCAAATCCTGTGAGGGATGAACCACAGGTCACCTTGTTTTTTTTTCTTAGTCTTATTTTGTTTTGTTTACCTCCACTGCATTTTGGAAGTTAACTCTTCATAGCAGGAATGGACAGGTTATTGGACAAATGGGCAAGGGCTTGAGCCCACTTGAGTCTCTATCAGTGCATGAGTCCTTTTTGTGCGCTTGTTACTGGCCCTAACTAACCACCCCTCTCCATTTCTCCTATTCCACTATAGAGATCAGAAGCACATGGATCTCGACCAGAGCTCTTCCCAAAGTAAGAACACTCCACTCTCAGCTTTTGTGCTGCAACACTGAGAGTTATGCTTTGAAATTTCAGACATGTTGTGAAGTGTTAAAATGAACCCATTCATGTTCATTCCTCTTGAGAAACTAATGATGTTTTTCAAGTATATAATGAAACCATTAAATCAGAGACCAATATATGGGGGCAACGATCTAAATGACATGGAATTGCCTTCCATAAGAGTCTGAAGTGCAGTGTAGTGTTGAAAACCATTTCAGTTATGGCCATTTAGCAACAATAGCCGCCGCTCTCACTTCAGGTGAACACTTTGCTAGATGATGCTTGCACAGTTGGAAATGCAGCACTTACGTCTCTAAAATTTCACAATATTTCTTGTCGTAACCTCTACTGTCAGGCTCGCGGACATCATTTGGGGCCAGAGCATTTCATGATACTGGTTTTCTCTTCTCTCCCTCTCTCTCTCTCGTCTCTGTTCTATAGGGGCACCAACCCATTTGCCACAGTTAAGCTGAAGCCAACATCCACCAATGACAGATCAGCGCCACGTCTACATCGGCGATGACATCTTAACCTTGAAACATCATAACCACCATTCACTCTGAACCATACTAGCTCTGTGTTCGCCACACTGCCCCAACCTGGCCTGCATAAATACACAGAGAAGTCTTTCAAAGGCCTGAAACACAAAATAAAATACTGTAAACATATGCATATTTTTGATCTTAGAAACCAAATCATCTATTCAGTATTTTTTCCCTGTTCTATAATGAGTTTTCTATATATAAGTTTTCCATGTTGACTTTTACATATTAGTTCTGTTAGATGTCAATAAATGGTGAGAATGAGTAGCTTTGTAATACTAATGTGTTTACATAATGTAAATATGCAACTAGAATTTATTGGTGCTTAGATAATCTGGGATGTCATGTAAATATAACTCAGGGATGGAGTCTCAATGTCATAATGGTTACAGTATAGATGCTTGATTAGTAAATAACATCATTTACATAATTTATATATTTTTTTCATCATTGTATTGTATCTCTACCATGTTCCTCTGCACCCTTTACAGAATCAAATCCATCGCTAAATTTTAATTGCATGACAAATGTCTCTTTCAAATGGGTTTGGAGCAACTGACAGTGTCATAATTGATAGTGTAATTACTTGTGAAAATGCAATGTAAAGTAATTGTAGACTGTAAGCGCAATAGATTCATGAATAACATAGTGGTGATGTAATGGTTCCGCAGACATTATGTCATATCACATTACTACATTGACCAGTGATTATACACAAAGGAAGTAACATATTTGAACTGAAGATGTCATAATAACGCAATATAAGCATTAGAATGTAACAACTGTTATTACGTCATTCAACAATAATATTATTCCATCATCAGATAAAAATGGTTCACCCCTTGTCATTAATTACTATAATGTGTGTACATTAAATGCACATTTTATTTTATTTTGGCAAGATTTTGCGTCATTCAAGAGTTATAATGATGATGTTTTAATCAGGACTTATTGTTTCTTTCAAATAGCACTTTATCTTACGTGTCATATGGGATGCCATTTACATATGTCAGTATGTAGAAATCCAAACTCACTTCACTGACCTTTGCTCATTCACCATTCACTGTAAATGGTTTGTCAGCAGTGTGAGCTCCAAACTGTTCTCTGCTGGTGCCTTAAGCGTAAGCTACAGATCTGTGTTTATTTGCTCGGGCGGTAAAATGGCCTACTAAAGAATGAGGATCTCAGGGTTGCCAGTTTGGGCCCTCCACTGGGGATACTTAACCCAAATTGAACCTCAGTGTGAATCCAGTTCTGCTAATGGCTTGACAGCGGGGCTCTGTTAAACTAGCACGGCTGCTCTGAATAAAGACTCTTTGACAAGTGGAATAATACGGCCTCCGCCTCCTTTTCTCTCTCTCTGAAGTTACATTCATAATGTAATATGATATGCAAATCAGGGCAGAAAGCAAACACTAGCAGAAAGATGTTCCTCAGTGATGTGCAATAGAATATGGTGCTTTTTTTTGTGATGTTTCTTTTTTCTTGTCACCGCTTAGATGGCAAGGTCAACACAGCCAACCCTTACGAACAAATGATTTTAAGGGACCGTCTTGGCCTTCTTGAAGACAAAGCACTAGGCTTGATCCTTTTCAAAGTACATCCCATTATTAGGCTGCTTTCAAGATATGCCACAGCATGCTCTGCTTAATAAGAGCATAATTGACAGTGAAAGAGGGACGGGGAGAAAGAAAGGAGGAAGGAAAGAGGGACTGACAGTGTGAAATCAGATAAAAGAATTACATCAAAGAAAATGATTAACAGAAGAGTCTCCGTGAGTCAGTGTTCTTGAGGCATTTTTTTTCTTTTTATTTTGTTCTTTCACAGCTTGACCTCTTTCTTCTTTTGGTGTGTTTTACAACAGCTCATTACCAGAGGAGAGAGGGATGAATAAGATGGAGTGATGGTGGATGAGGGACAGAGAGGAGAGGAAATGCAAGAGGGGTAACCGTGCCAGAAGTGAAATAAAGAAGAGAAAAACAGGGGAAAAAAATGGGGGAAAGCGGGAAAGTGAGAGGAAGTGTTGGCTAAGAAAGAGGGAGAGGTTAAAGAAAGGGTGAAGTCTAGTAAGAGAAGGAAAGGAGGGGCTTTCTCTTATGTTTCTCTTCTTCTTTAAATATCTACATTATACTTTAAAACATGAGGTTTAGCCTTGCAGGCATGTTTGGTATCTATACATAAACAGAAACACATACGGTTTGTATAAAAAGGATAAAATAAATAAGATGACAGCAGTTGGAGGGGTACTGGAGGATGAGTGTGTGTGTGTGGGTGTGTGTGTGTCTGTGTGTCGGGGCATTTCAGGCTGTGTGTGCACGTGTGTGTGTATGTGTGTTGGGGAGGGTACCACAGTTCCCTTCCTCTAGCGCAGCAGGGCGCTGAGTGAGGAGGGCAGTGGGCTAGGTGGCAGAATGTGTGTGTGTGTGTGTGTGTGTGTGAGTGTGTGTGTGTGTGTGTGGGGAGGGGGTTAGATGAGGGTGAGGAAGAGGAGTGCGCGTGTGGCGGGGATCAGCTGCAGTCTTGTGGGCTGGGGGGTAGGGGGTGGGGGGGGGGTCAGCGAGTATCAGGGTGTGGCGGCCGTTGGGAGGGAGGGAGGTGGTCTTGGAGCGCTAATCAGTCAGGACAGGCAGCTATTTACTCTTTCACCAGGGCAGTGAACTCTGCAAGAGAAGAAGAGAAATAAATATTTACAGGACGTGTCTGTTTGCCTCTCCCTGTGTTTATGTGCCTCCGTGCATGCCTCTGTGTGTTTGCCTTTCCATCTGCCTGTCTATACGTGGGCATCTGGGGAAGCGCTCATACAAGGCATGTCTGCTGCAGCGGATTCCCACTCTGGAGCTGACTTGCCCCGGAGACCGATGCCATTCAGACGAAGCAAAGTCACATCAAGATGCTTGAAAATGCTGCAAACTGCAGCGTGGCTCATAAGGAAGGAGCCGGGCTGCATGGGCACTGAGAATTGCTTTCCAATTTTGTCCCTGTTCCAAACTGCGTAATCCGCTGGAATCAATAAGCCACTGCACTAACAATACATCGTATCGATCATTGAGAAGCTGGATGCCACTTGAGTAGCGGCACAACAACCTTTGTGACCCTTTTGGTGTGCCGTCAGTCTCAGGGAACAATGTAAATTGGTGCTGGGAGACAGCGTACACGCATTTTCACCCTCACATCTGTTGAAATAGGAAAGTATGTTTGTCTATATCACACTGAGTGAGTTTGCTTGCACATCTCCGAAGCAGCATCTCCTCAAAACAACACAAGATGTTGGTTTCTTCAGAGTTCCAAATGGGACAAAAAGACCATAAAATTACTCGTAAAAGCTTGTGCAGCATAATCGTGATTCTTTTGGGCTGTCTGATGGTAGTGAATCAATCCAGGACTACTTTGATACACTTAACCTTCTGCCTCCCGACTGAGGCAATGATTCTCTAACTTTTGTACCATGTATCATCAAATGGTGGTGCTGCCTCTAGACCAGGGGTGTCCAATCATGTGCCATGGAGGGCCAAGAGGCTGCAGGTTTTCATTCCAACCAAGACCTCCACCAGGTGACTTCACTAATCACCTCACCTTGTGTCAGGAAGGAGGAACTAATCAGTGAAATCACCTGGTGGAGGTCTTGGTTGGAATGAAAACCTGCAGCCTCTTGGCCCTCCTTGGCAGATGATTGGACACCCCTGCTCTAGACCCTTTTGCACAGCAGCCATTTTGACATGAAATAGCAGGTAAACACAGGTGTTACTGATGACAGTAATGCAGCGTCTGCTCCGTTTGTGTGTTGCAGAGTCTTTCACTTACTCATGTCTGTACTATTTCTGTCCCTCAATCAGATATACCAACTGTTTGTCCAGTCCAAAAGACCGATTTAGAGGTTTAGTAACTGAGCTGCACCAAGAAGGAGGGAGGTAAGGCGGTGGATGGCACAATCAGCTTTGCTTCTGCAGACTGGAATTTGAGTCCTGTGTCATGCAAGACCTGCTAACGTTCCCTAGCTGATGTTTGCAAACGTCAGCTCATGCTTTGTAACATTGACCGTGACCTTTACCTAGGCTCCACCATGACGATGGACCTGTTCCTAAGCTTAAACATGGCAATGCATGCACAAATGCTGTTGCAGAGGCTTTCCAGTGAGCCAGCATGAACAACACCAGGCCTGGCTCTGTTAGACCTCAATGGACCTGAACCTGAATTAATGTCACCAGTAACATCTGGGTTTACCCCACTATTTCATGTCAAAATGGCGGCTGTGAAAAAAATCTATAGCTTGTTCAACCTGATTCACCATGTGAGCCAATAATACAAACACTGGCAACTGCACCTGCTGAACCTGCTCATGTCTATACTATTTCTGTCTCTTGTCTGATACACCAACTGTTGGTTCAGTCCGAAAGAAAGCCACAGATTTAGTAACTGAAGCACTTAATCCATACACTAGCAACTGAACTGCTGAACAAATACAGTAGTGCTTGTGCCATGTAGTAGCATGGCATTTGTGTGTATGGACGGCAAAGATAACAAATTAAGGAACAGGGAAGTTAGAGAATTTGTGAGGTTGTTCCACCTGTGGTCGATAAAGCACAATTTGAATCGCATCCAGCCAGTGTGAGGTCTTTGCCAAGGTGGGAGGATAACAACAGTCTTTGTCTGAATGATTGAATCTTGAATCAATCCATCATTACAAAATCGCTACCAAAACTCGAGCAATTAGGCAGTGTGAATCAAAATGAATGTACCATGCAGTTACAACTGAGCCACAGCATAAACCTCTCCACGATGGTTTGGAAGAAAGAGAGATTGTCTTTTTTTGTGTGTGTGTACGTGTGGGACTTCATCTCTGCCTCTGTCTTTATGTGTGTGTGATCTTTTGACACTCCCTCTAATGGTATTTGATGTTGGTGTTTACCATCAACTCCGATCTTGCCATCTCCATCCTTGTCAGCTGCTGCTAAAAATGCTTTGGTTTCTTTGTCTGTCAGGTCCCTGCCATCTTTGGCAAATCCCTTCAGGACGAATCTGACCAAAGAGAAGAGAGCAGAACAGACCTGTGTCACAGAACACTCATATTGTATATATGTGCATTGTGTCTCTATGTGTGTGTGTGTGTGTGTGTGTGTGTGTGTGTGTCCACCATGCAAGTTTCCCATGCATGCATCCCATGCAGCTACGGATGTAACCAGGGTAGATGTCTCACTTTTTGCTGCATGCTTGCTTAATTGCTCTTATACTTTTGGTCCCCTGAGAGAGCTCTTTTTTTTCTGAAACATCAAATTTTGATGACGTTTAAAGGTGCTCTGTGCAAGATGTTTTATGCAAATATACACCTGTCGTGTCACCCTTAATCACAAAGGGCTGCAATAGAGACAAGAATCCCATCCCGACCAGCCGAGGCCGTGCAGAGTCACCTGAATGAGAAGTTCTGCTTTTTGGTATGGAAACTTCATCATCAGAGAGCAAATCACTTAATAACTTCACAGAAACACCTTTAAGATGTTAGAAGCACTATGGAATGGAGTGCTGACTCGCTGATTAAGAGATATGAGTATGTCAGCCCAGTCGCCAGGAAAAAATGGTTAGCTTTTACATTTCTGCAAACCGAGGATATGTTAACAAATCATGTTTTCAAGTTTTGTGATGTAACATAAAGCCAACGAAAAAACGCCAAATCAGGAGGTAGGTGGGGTGCCAGATGACACAATCAACTGGACTTTGATAATATTCGCGAACAATAGCTAATGTTTCGTAATGTTAACTCATGACTTTTTCCAAACCTTAACCATGACGACAAACCTTTTCCTAAACCTAACCTTGACCTTTTCCTGACCTTCAGCAAGTAGTTTTGGTGCCTAATGGAGCCAGCAAAGCAAACCAAAGTTGGCTACACATTGCCTACAAGCTTAATGCTCATATGCAACATATTTTTGGTTCATAAACAGTAGGAGGCAAGCAGTTACATGCACATCATGTACAATTGTTGCAAATCTATCAAAAAAAAAAAAAAAAAAAGTGCCAGTGAAGGAAAAAGTAATGTCTGCACAATCCAAGATCCAGATTTTTGTGGAGGATTAACTAATGACACGATCTCTCTACAAGAATTTGAAGGTTGCCTCCTACATAATACAACATTTTTGTGAACACAAGTAGATTTTGGGATAGTGAACCTGATATAAAGATTATATAGAAGATGTATGTGTGATGTTTTGAAGTATGACTTTTGCATTATTGCCTTTTCCTATGTGTTTTTTTTTCTGTTGTTATTTGATGTTTGGATCTTATCTTAGATGGTTAACTACACCTGCCATCACGAAGCTTGTCAGCCTATTAGGTGATGATTAATAAATAGGGGTGTGGTTTCAGTTTTTTAAAATTCATTCTTTACCTGAGGAAGACCCAGTTCAGATTGAAATGTTGTTCAAGTGTGCAGGCGTTATTTTTTTCCTTGTCTGGTTCAGAGACACTGAGATTTCAATGTATTTGTTGCTTTGCAGACACACACTGTAAAATGGAAACATTTCATTCTGGCGACTGGGTTGAGTATACGCATGAATATATAAGGCGGTGTGTGTGTGTTTGTGCATGCTTATGTGCATACAAGCATGCGTGCCTGTGTGCACGCGGGTAGTGTGTGTCTCACTTGAGCTCCTCCTCCTCTATGAAGCCGCTGTTGTCGGCGTCCAGCACCAGGAAGGCCTTCCTCACGTCTTCAGCAGACTTGGCCTTCAGACCCACCATCTCAAAGAATTTGTTATGGTCAAATGAATCAGCAACTGCACAAAAAAAAAAAAAAAACACACAGAGACAGACGCACATGCACACACACAACATCAGCATACAGTAAATATATGTATTTCTGACATTTTCGAAAACATTTTAAAATCTGCTTTTGTTTTGTTGCCGGAAACGATTTTAAAGCTGGCATAACAAAGATTCTTCAGCATACCAAGACAACTGTGTTTCTATTGCAGATGATGCAAATATAAAAAGCATGAATGCACACGGTCTGTAGGGCGATGTGAGGAACCTATACAAAGTTACTTTAAGTCGCTGAAAGTTGTGTAATTACTGAGGATCGTTCTGTGTTGATCTGAATGAGGAGGGCCGAAGGGCAAAAGTTAATTGTAGTGAGCCTCTTAATTGTAATGGGCCTCATATTAAAAGCTTTCCAACAGTGTGACAGTAATAGATTGAGAACATGTGTTTGCCAGAGGTCCCGTTAGTTCTAGGTCAAAGCGCTCCAACTTCTGTACTGTGCCTCCTCTCAGTCCACACACACATACACACACACAGTCATGCAAACATAACACCCTCTTCAAGGGGTGTTGGATTTATTGTATACTCCAGTTTCGCAGCAGGAAGTGCATGTGAAGACCCTTCCAAGTTTTATGGTGAAGTTGTGCAAATCAGAATGTAACATGAAGTGGCCCAGTTATAACTTTCCAAAATGGCTGCCCAGGGTATGTTATTTTCTTTAATGGCAAACCACAGCAAGCATATGTTTGCTTCTTAGTTCCAATGTGCAATAATGCAAATTAATTTTTCTATAAATTTATATTATTTAATCAAGCTCCCAGACCATCCAATGAGTATATGAATGTAACATTACCTTTGGAAAAGTTGTAGAGCTTTACTTTTTTACATTAATTTCAAAATATTGTCCTTTAAAGCAAAATTGGAATGATGTTTGAAATCATCTTTCGACACATGAAATATATTCTTTAGATAGGGCAAAAAAAAAAAAAAAAAAAAAACCAGCAGAGGGCACTTTTATTTTTTTATTATTAGTGGCAAAACAGTACCTGCAAATGCGTCTAGTGCTTTCTTGATGTCATCAGCGTTGAGGATGCTGCTCATTGCCATCTTGGCTGCCGGAGAGAGCAGAAACGGAGATAAGACAGTGACAGAGACAGAGAGAAAGAGAGAGAAAGACAAGGGAAGGAAATGGAAGGGGACAAGGTTAAAAACAAGGTCACCAGAGAGCAGGAAGCGAACACAGAGACATTCTCGCATTACACTGGTGACACTCCTGAAATGGAGCAGGAAACCGGGACAAGCGAGAGGGAGGCGACGGGACATGGAATGAATTAGTATCAGTCGGCGAGGAGTGACAGACAGAAGGAGGATGAGGAGTTGTGGAGGAGGAGAAAGAGGAGGAAACTGCAGGATGGTGGGATGGAGGGAGGAGGGAAGGAGAGAGGCTTTGATCACGGGACACGCGGTGCCCTCTGTTTCATTTATGTCCTATCAGGGAAGTGTTATAAGGACGCTGTGGCGGTGGGCCAGCCCCCTCAGAGATAATGAGATAGAGAGAGAATAAATGAGAAATAATCAAAAAGGTGGGAGACATGGAGGAATGGAGGGAAGATTAGAATCAGGGGGAGGGGGAGGCGAGGAGGGAGAGGGACAGACGGACAGAGGGACCAGCTTGGCGACAACGGCACTTTCCATTTCATCTGTGTGATATCGGTGAGCTGTTACAGTGGACGGCCAGAGGCCACGTCAGCAGGGGTTTAACAGGCCATCTCAGTCTTCTGCTGCGTCTGAAATACCACGGGAGAGTCCAGTTTGTCAGCCCAGCCCGGGCCGCACAATCTCCTTGTACCTCACACTGTGAAAGGTGAGCCGGGCGTCCGTTACACTTTGGCTTCCGCTGTGTGTGACTGAACCCGATCGCCGCTTATGAAATTGTCACCTTGGGCCCTTCGACTTACACCTCCCCCTCCAAATACATATCTATACGGTATGAACTTAACACACGAAGACAAGCCAAACACACACACACACACACACACACTTCAACGGGAAGGAGATGGGTGTCTGGAGAGGTGTGGTGTTGAGTGAAGCACGGATTAGAAGATGCGGTGCTCTGATATCCTGCGAGGAAGAATTTATACGAGTATGGTCCAAGCTTAGTTTACTAAATGTAGCAGGGGCCCCTGAGGTGTGGCAGCATACCAGAGCTCTAGTGTGCAAACACACAAACACACTTACACTAGTGCCTTTACCAGGGAAGCTTATTATCAATGCATGAAAAAGCCTTAAATGAATACTCGTACGTTTTAGGCAAAATACCCTTTTTCTGATTTGATTTTGTCCAAAATGTTGGAGTATTCCTTTAAATGTAAAAGATAAAAGTAAAATGAAAACATATGTAATGCCCTGTTTACCAGCCCCCCCTGCCAAACCCCTCTCCAGACTCTATCAGCTTCACTAGTTAGCTGTTTCTTTCAGACTACAGTACAAAATCCTTCTGGTGTCCCTCAAAGCGCTCCATGGTTTAGCTCCTCAGTAACTCTCAGAAATCCTTCAGACCGACACCCCTCCTCACGCAGTTAGGTCCTCAAATTACAGCTCGTGAAAGGTTCCCCGGCTGACACTCTCATCCACGGGTGGCAGGTCATTCAGTGTCTCTGGAAACCACTTCCACAGTGCATTTGTGAAATTTCATCTATGACCGCTCTCAAAATGTGTCTTAGATAGATAGATAGATAGATAGATAGAGATGTATCATGTCTGGAGCGAAAGGTCAAGGTGCAGCTACTGTTACACCATCATCATTGTACCTCCATCATCAGCACTCTCTTTCCTCTACAGTGCAGATAGCTGCTCATGCTGATCTGGTCGATAACTTTGCTCTGTCTTTCCCAGTGTTGGAGAGATGTCTAACTTTCCCACAAGGTTCCACTTTTTAAAAATCGCCCATCTGGTGCCCAGCCGACCACATCATGCATTGCGTTTTATTTGGTCAAAACCTCTGTGTACAATGCTGATATTCACGTTACATGTGTCACGCTATTTTTGTGCTGTCCAGCAACCCCTGATGAGATTCGTCATTCGTGTCTATTCTGGATCAGTGCAAAAATGACGTGACGCACCATAGCATGACGAATCATCAGCCTGGGAGGGAGCTGGTGGCTGTTCACGTTTCACAGAGAGCAAGAGCAGATTAACAGTATTTGTCACATAACCCAGAGAATCCCGCTATGAAAAAAATGATTTAAACCCTATCAGCTCACATTCATGAGATTGATTTCTTAATATCATAACATCAAGTTTCTTTTCACTCCGTTTGGACCTCTGTTCTTACAAAGCGACTGATGACACACAATTAAAAACAATATTAAAGCTACAACAAGCAGCACTGCCGCGAGACAAGTTACGTAGACTCAGCTGACAGATGTGTGGAATAAGCTTGTAATATCATGGAGGCTCTGGTTGCCCCTAATATCATGGAGCTGCAGGCATGGTGACCAGCACATCCACAGCTTTAGACCAGCACTTTTTACACTCAGACCCATCTCCAAACAGCTCTTTGCTGCTTGGAGATGGGTTTGAGTGTAAGCATAAGAGTAAGGATTGGGTTTGGTGTAAATAATTTACCTGGTGCAGAGCCATTTTCAGCTCTGTCTAGAAACTGGTGTTTCTTCACACCTGCAGCTCAATAACTCTCTTGAGCGTTAATAGTCAATGTGTGTATTCAGTGTTTTTGTCAGCGTAGTCTAAACAGTGTTCATTTCAGTTGTTTCTTAAGGCATCTTTAAAGGCTTTAGATAGTAGGTGTCGTAAGACTATTGTGGGCAAAATAATAAAAAAAAAACAACATTTCTACAGATTAGTCACCACAGAGGTCACCGCTTCGCAGATAAACGTGCCGCTAAGATGTTTAAGAGCACCAGTGTTTGAGCTTGAGCCACTCCATCGGTGTCAAACCAAACTTCAGTGATGTATGGGGGTTCAGAGGACATACGCTGTTATCTACTTTGGTAACATACTGCCGCGTACACAGATCAATACTGAACATTGTGTGGAGGCACATCTAATTCCTTGTTATAAGAGCACATCCTCGTCCTCTGACCTTTACCACAAAGAGAGCAGTCACAATGGAATGAGCAGGATAAGACTGATGGGTCAATGCAAGGCCGGTGTAATGAACGAACCCAAATGTACTCATTTAAAGGAAACTGTAGAGATTTATTGCGACCGTGTTGACATATTTTGTTCCTTGTAGACATTTTTACCCCTTGAGCAATGCCATGAAAAACATATTTCTCTCGCTGTATTTAAGGCGGGCTATCTTTGAATGATTTATTGAGGTATTTACAGGAGAAGGTCATGGGGCGTTTTTTTCATCATGTAGTCCTGCTGAAACTGGGTTTAAAGTTGCTTCCCCTATTTTTCCTCAGATCCATTACCAGTATTGCTTGCACTGCTGAATTTGTGTAGTCAAGCATGTTAAATTTGACAAATATGTTGCATGTTAGGTATTATATGTAACAGGACAACGCAGTTCGGATGAGTACTATTGATATATTGTCTACTTCAGTGTTGATAATACATCGCAAATTTCACTTGGACATGAAAATTTACAGAATAGTTCATGAATCCAAAACATTGAAATCGTATTTGTTGTGCGACGAGTCTGAGTTCTGGTTCTGTGTTTTTATACACTGGCTCATGCATGAGTTCATTACAAGGTCCAATGTATTTAATTCAGACAAAAAAAAATGATGCTGTTGTCAATGTTTCAGAAACTCAAATGATTCAGTCCTAAAAAATACTGTCAGCAAAGGCCTTCAGATGAGTCCTGAACCCGTTATGTCCTACACTTGTAAACTAGCAATTCATTCCCTTAGAGTAAGTGTTTTCACAATGTGATTTTTTTCTATTATGTTGTGTAAGGAGTGACATGACTTGAACCGTGAGACTAAAATGTGTGAAACGTTTTCTTCCCTAAGAGGTTTTCCCCTGTAAATCACCATCTGGATTAAAATGCCCGTGGACTGACCACTGACCTGACATGCCTAAGGTTACCGGCTGGTAACCGTATCTCTGATGATATCCACTCGCTGTTTAGTTAAGGCTTTTGTAAGGTACTTAATCTCCCTTTTAATCCAACCCCTATCATTGCAGGTTCAATTGCTATTGATCCATTAAGCTATAATCATATCACCCTAATTGTATGTCCCTTCGATTTATCCCTGCCCTTGATTTAATCCCCTCCGTTTTCATGTTTTTTTTTTCCCTCTATACCTTTGCAACCGCTCCCTCTTGATGTGGAAAGGAAACAGTGTTTTCATGATGTATTGCTTTCATAATGTGACATGTTTCTGGCTGAAATAAGATGAGTGCATGTGGTGGTGAGTGAGTGTGTGCATGTGTGTGTGTGTGTGTGTGTGTGTGTGTGTGTGTGTGTGAGGCCATTGAAAATGCATGATGCATGGTTGGTTGGAATTTTTTTTTTTTTTTTTTGGAACATAAAATAAGTAATCATCACAAGCCAACAAAAAATAATGGGATTTTGATGTTTCTTGTTTCTATTAATTAATGTAATTACATTTGTTCTCACACCTTGTTATTTTTTCTCCAAATTCTTGGTCATTTGTTGTTATTTAGGTATATTTTATGATGTGGAAAATTGGCTAACAATGTGAAAAAGCCATTTTTCATTCCGTGCTGACTTCTAAACGTGCCCATGTTTCCCTGGCCTTTCTGTTGCCTCACACAGTAACTAAATTCCCTCTCTCTCATCAGTGTTCTCAAAGTATCCTCAGTGGGAAAAAGTGTTTGATTGTCCCGTTGACACCAACACATTTTTTTTCTGACAAATTTAAATTGCTTTTTCACTAGGTTGGCTTGCTCCCAGGATTGTGAGACTCTATATATTCCATGTTTAGAGAATAATTCCAGCAGGCAATTACAGTGAAACAAAAACAGAATTGGCTCAACACGAGATAATACGTTTTTTTTGTTGTTGTTGTTGTATTTCGAGATCCTTTCTCTTTTTTATCCCTCTACATTTGATCGACCTCCTATAGCTGCCCGCTGCAGAGGAATATGTCAAACTTTCCTAACTGGAAAACAACATCGCCTTGCTGGTCACCCCGAGGTGAAAGAAACCTAACCATGCTTCAGGACCACCGCCTGCCTAGTCTGTTGCAACAGCTGCATGAGTGTGTGTGTGAGTGTGTGTGTGTGTGAGCTTGTGTGTTTTGTGAGATTACAGAGGGTGCCAAGCAGGCGCGGGCGAGGAAAGGCTGGAGGGAAAATGTTCTTGTGTTTCAAGAAACTTGAGCCCGTCATGCTCATTTGACTAGTGTTTCTGCAGTATGCTTATGAAGGAGAGAAAAGACATATTGTGAAAATGTATGTGTTCTTCTCTAGTATCAGTGCACACAGTGAACTTGGACTGTCGATATGCACAGCTAAAGGTTACGAGTGCACTGTGTGTTGACTTCCCTCCTTAATGTTATGTCAGTGTGCTGCAGTGAGGCATTAAATGGTGAGCATTGTTTTTGCAGAATCATTGTTTCTATGTGAATCCATACCCCCCTCGAGCCTCATGTTCTTCCTTTTGAATTTAAACTTATGTAAGCAATATTGGAATTGCTTTTGTTTTTTGTTTTTTTTTTTTCTTTTACATTATGGAGCAATCGGTTGCACGATTTATTTATTTTTTGGGACTCAGAATGTTGCCCAGAGGAACTGGCAAATAAAAACATAACCTGTGTATGTAAAGCAGCTCAAGCAAATGATTGAATAAGGAAGGCCATTCTCGTGTGTGTGTTTGTGTGTTAGCTATGAACATTATTGTTGTCATAAATAACATACTGCATCATTAAAGAGTGTTTATTTGAAAGTGGAAGACTACAAAGCACACTGGGCTACAACATAGCGCCTAATGAAGAAGTGTCAACCAGCCATGATTTTTCAAACACACGCTTTGCATCTCATACTGACGCCAAAGGCACGCTTCAGCATCAGGATGAGAAAAGGTTTAGGCGCAAAAACCACTTGGTTAAGGTTAGGGAAAGGTTAGGGGTCAGGCAACAAAACAGAAACTGGACACGGTGTCGGTCACACACAAATGTTCTCGCTGGAAACGCAAATCGGCTATCCACACTGATCTGCTTGCGTCTTCTAACGGCTGCCTCAGGCGTCAGTATCAGACGCAGAAGGCCGTGACAAAGCTGTGGTATTTGACACTCTGGCGATGACAATGCATTTTGTAGTGATTCATGCCAAACTGAGACCTCACTGTTTTCGAAAAGATGACAATTACTGTTAAACCATGGCTAGAACGAAAATGAAAACCTTTTTATGGTGATTTTTGGGACTTTGTAAAGGATAGTAGATAACACAAGCTCATGGCTGACTGAGGAAACATTTGACTACACTTTGGACATTGTATTATAATTCAGATAGTGAATTATCTCAAGCAAAACTTTTACACTCTTGTGAACACTGACACAGTCGGGTACATGCAGTGGGAGAAGAGGTCCAAATGGCTGAAAGAGGGAAATGCTCTCTCGTCTTACCTGCAATACGACATTTTGGTTGTGATGTTGAGTTGTGATGTCACAATTGGTCAATCAGTTATGTTTTTTTGTTTTTGTTTTTTTTTTGTTTAATGCTATAAAACCAAAAAAAAAAAAAAAAAAAAAATGTTTTTATAGTATTATGGAGTATTCATTGGAGCACGGCTGATTATCATTAACAACAACAAAAAGCATAATGTATTATACTTTACTTAAGGGAAGTGTATAGGAATTAATCATGAGTTGCAAGAGATCTAACACAGAAAAACCAAACACTGCATATTATGATAAAGAGCATCTTTGTGTCAGTGTGAGGATTGGTCATGGGCTTTTGAGTGGAATAATATTCCTCTTGGATTAGCCAGCTGTATGAACTTCAATTCTTTGATACTGTAATGCTTTAATCCAAATCCCTCACCCTTCCTCAAGAGCCTCTTATAATGCTGTCACTGTAAATAAGCATTTTCTTCACAACCATATACAGTGGTGTACAAGTGCTGTTTGTTGGATGCTTTCATCCAAAGTGCCTCGCAGTATCATGAGTGCAAAGTCTTTTGGTACTGATGGAAAATCAACCTCCAGCCACACTCAACACATGGAGGATCACAATAAACAGTCCCACAGAAAAGAGTGTTAACAGGCCTATTAACTCCTTTAACTCAGATTTTCCCTTAAATTTCCCCTACATACCATCAAAATGAAGGGGGAAAAATCCATATCCTACAACAATATCACAAACATATTCTGTATCTACTGGTTGCAGCGCTTGATTGAAGCTACATCACCATGATACTGAGTGAAATATTTAAACACAAGAAGCTGTTGTTTCATGGATGCAGCATTGCATCAAATAGGAAATATTTAGATGTCGTTTGCATTGTGTTACACACATTATTTCCCTGGGTGTGTGTCAGAGGGGCATATTTGATATCTTTGTGAACCTTGGGATCTCCACTAGAATTTAAAATAAAGCTCTGTGTGTATGAACAAAGCTTAACCATGCAGCAGGTGCTTGTAATGACAAACCCACTGACAGGGTTGAAGAGGTTTAATCTCATAGAAAGTTTTTTTTTTTTTTTTCAGACTCGGCAAGTGCAAAATGGTCAAATATTTGAGTGGAAGCTTTTGCAAAGGGTTTTAGAGATGACTGCCGAAATAGTCCTGCTTGGATAGCTCTTGAAATTCTTGACACTTTGACTTTTTTGTGATGTTGCTTCACCGCATATTTATCAAATTGTATTGAAAGTCTCTAAATGCTGTCCTTCGGTTTCCCCGAAGTGGCCTATTCGCTTTGTCAGCCTTGTAGTTGCATCTTAAATCATAGCTTCGGCGGGGAATATGAACAATGCTAGCGAGTCGTTTTAGTGGATCACAAAGACCCCAATGATTTTCTTTCTATTGATGGAAGGCGTTCTCAATTGTCCTTGAGTTACACAGCTGATCTCTTGAGGTAAGACTGATGTCTGAGCGTATTCAGAGTCATCCATTCAGCATGTAACACAGTGTAGAAGAGGGTAAAGTAAAATAGTGCTAATGCACACACACACACACACACACAAAGGAAAGCATAGATGTGATAAGAGTAATGCAGAGGCCTGGGGATCATCTGGCTGTTATCACCAAAGTCCACTGTCTAATCTTCTGGCAGGTGCAGGACAGGATAGCTTAACCAAACAGTTATAGCTTGGCTGCAACAATAGCCCTCTGTGTTTGTGTGTGTGTGTGTGTGTGTGTGTGTGTGTGTGTGTCCTTAGCTTTATATAAATGAGTGAGTGAAGGACTGGTAAGTGAAGTTTGCACAAACAACCCTCCAGCTGTTCACATTCTTCTTATTTTTCTCATATCCTTTTCTGGCATGTCTGTTATGATCATTTAAGAGACCACAGGAATTTGGTCACTGGTTTTTATCCCTGCGTCCTTTGCTATTGCTTGCAATGTGGGTAATGTGGATAATCTGTGTCTGCAATCCTGAATCATGATTCAAGAAAAGCTAATTCAAAATACACAAGTTTCCCCATTACCTCTAGTGCAATCTATCCATCCACATAGCTTATGAGTTGTTTGGTGATGTTTCCAGTCTGCCAAGGTCTCTCCTGTGTCCCCTCACCCCAATACAACAAGATTGGATGGGTTTCTTTTGTGGCGCTCAAAATGTGAAAAATGTACGTGTGAAAAAATCAACAGCAGCAGCTATTTCCAAAATCAATGACACAGTTACCCGATATAATCCACAGCCCTCAGGAAAAAAAAAGCCTTTCATTGGCAACTATTTCTTGCCTTAAGTGACTATCAATTAAAGGTGGACAGATATAGTTTGCTGGTGTTCTTTGGCAGGAAATAGTTCCCACTGAAACTCCTAAGAGCTGTAAATCACTAAGAGAACCGGGCAGAAACTGTCTGGATGGAAAGTGGGAAGCAGTTCACCCAAATTTTTAATTGGGTGAACTGTTCCTTTAAGATTACTTCTGCTTATTGTCTTTATTTTGGGTAGACTAAAGTGAGTGGGTGGGTGTGTGAGTGAGTGCCAGGGTGATTGCATGAGTGAGTGTATGTGAGTGTTTGTCTTGTTCATAGCTGTGTGTGTGTGTGTGTGTGTGTGTGTGTGTGTGTGTGCATGCTATTCAGAGGTCCCACACCCCAACTTAACATAGGCAGCACCAGGACTCATAATCTAATAAAGACACCAAACCTAATGGGATGACTTTGCAAAACCCAGACGAGATGACAGTAATCTTCAGCAAATACCACCCATGCCAACACATAATATAACACATTTACATAAAATATTACCAAACAAATTACAGATGTAAATTCCAGTAAATCCATCATTCACAGCAACGGCGTTAAGAGTCTTATAAAGCATACATATTTCATTGTGACACCCAAACAAATCATTATGCATCTTCTTCATTAATTAACAGGGACCGCATCCACTTAAGCAGCGCGCCGTCTTGCATGAATATTCATGGTACACGGTGCGTCTACGAGCACGTGCGGCGCTTTGCAAATCCCGAATCATGATTCAAATCATAAGCAGAAAGTTGCTACACTCTCAAGAGGGAATTTTGGCAAAATCAGATTTCTACTGCGTCAGCGCGTTTCCATCAATTTGCATCGCACTTCATTTTTGGTTGGAACTTCAAAGCCGCGTTGCTCTGGGACGTGGACCGAAGACTGTAGGGAGTCTCATTAGGGAGTAAGTAAGGTTTGACCTTGAAGGACATCACAAGTAACGACGGCAACAAAATTAAACCTGTGCCTCTTATTTTTGCAGAAAACCATCGCTATCAGAAAGTAATTACCTTGTTGATATACGGCGTCTGTATCTTAATCTAATCTCACCCTACAGAAGAAGCTTGAAAAAGAAGGTAAATTACGTTTTTACCAACACATTGCTGTTACTGCAAACTCTGTGCAGTGTCTTTCCTATTGGTTTCACCTAGCAGTGCATTGTAATTGCAGTATGAAATTGAATCTTTCCATAACTTTACTAGTATTGTCCTGTTTCTTTTGGTTGAAAATTTGTAGCTTCACTAGGAGGCAGGTTTTGTTCCCTAAATTGTTGAGAGTAGAGCGGTTGTGGTGTCAAACATCCGCTGTCCACAGTTGTACCCCGTGTGTTCTGGGCACCTTGGATTTGCTAAGATGCCTCAGCTCTAAGCTTGTCATTCGCTGCAGGCAGCATGCCAGAGCATTAAACTTTGCCGCCGCATCTTTCACTTTCTGCCTCTGGAAGTATTTCAGCCAGTATATCACACTCTTAAATAAAAGCTTCATCTCTTTTATCTCTCATCCGTTTCTTCCTCTTACCTGGATACTGGGTGACGGGTGCTGAGGTGAGGTGGAAGAGGGGGGCCGGCTAGATCCAGGAGAGACGTCCAGTAAAGGAGCAGAGGCTCTGCTCTTTCGGTTTTATACGCCTCCTCTCCAACTATTTTAGGATGAAAAATGGAAACCCAGTCCAGCGTGGAGGCAACGATGCAAGTCTACGAGGGCCATATCGCTTTCCTGACTGCACACCGGCTAATCAAACATTACTATTAATAATCACCCCGCTCAATCCCCAGCTCTCATTCCAGCCAGACCTCTTTCTTACGCTCATTCCACTCTGTCACCCCCTCCCTTCCACCTGCCCCCCTCCTCCTCCTCCTTGCACCCATTTGATTTCCCTACCTCATTTCCTCACACCTCACACTCGAGGGACACGGGTCTGATCCTCTCTCTCGCTCACTTTCTCTGTCTGTCTGTTAAACTTTTAATTTTCACTTTTAATTCTCATCTACCTTTTCCTCCTGGAAGGCATTCAATATCACTGGTGACAAATTACACTGGCTGAGCGTCTGCTCTCTGGTCTGCTCTCTATATCTCTGATTTTCCACTTTAAACACCCCTTATCTACAATAACAGAATAAATGGAGGAAAATGATCACAACAAATCTACTTCTTAGTCAGTGAGTCAGTATGTTCTCTGATGGCTTTCACACCATACCCTGTTTGGTCTGTTTTAATCGAACCATGGTGTTTTTGCACCATTAGTTTGGTTGGTTTGGTGAGGTGCGGAGGACTGGGGACATGCATTCAAATCCCGGTCCAGAACAAAAGTCACCTGAAAGTCGGTTCCAAGTGAACCACAATACGGTTTGTTAGCAGTGAGAATGTAATCTGACCTAACTACAAGTCATGAACCGAAACGCAGGTTATTGTGGGCTGAAAGCGGGCGTTGACACCTGTAGCTTCTAGTCAGACGGAGCACTCGTGCTGCCAGTGACACGGACATGAGGACATGGAGTAATGCGAGGGCTGTTCTAAAAATATGAGCTGACGGCAACATTTTATGATTGCTTGTTTAATCACATAAAAACACTGTCATCTACAATCATACGTTGTTGCCGCTCTGTTGTTCCCGCATTACGGTGTTGTTGCAATACTTCATTGGCTGTGACCGGATTTTCCTTTGTACAATTTCTGTCCAGTAGATGAATGTCCTGTTCAACTGTGCATCATTTGTTTGTCAGCTTAACACAAACCTGTGTGAATACCAAGTGCACCTGATGAGAAATGCATCAAATGAGCATCTTGATGCCTGAATCAGACACAAACAAGCAAGCTCAAGGTATGAAAGCACCCGCCGAGTGCCAGTGGTGCTCCGTCTGGCACCACTTGGGTCATTTTTCCTGCCATAGACCGAATCAAACACAAAGCTTAGCTGCAAGCGGACGCTGTGGAATTAAGTGAAGGCAATGGATAGATTACGACCTGCGGAGACAGAAACCTATATGATCCTGCTATGCAGACCACATAGTGACTGTGCAGGGAAAGAATCTGCAAGGGGCTCCGCGGCTCCTCGTCGCTAACCCCAACAACAAAAGACACAGGCGCTGGGGGGCCATACATCCCTCTGGCACAGCGGCAGCACTCCCTGCCCAGGAATCCTCCTAGAAGCTCACTTATAGATATATACTGAGCTGAGTGATTATGGATCAGTGCAAGCATCAGCTGTTTCCCGCAGTGGTATTACTAATGTACCTCTGTCTGACCTTCAGGAGGCTTGCGTCGGGACCGGCCCGGGTGAGATTTAAGGGCTTCTGTCTGTATGTGGGAGCCATAAACAGATTTTACTGGGATGGATGGATTTATTTGTGTGTTGTGAATGTGCGCAAAGAGAGTGGCATTTTGTGCATATGTGTGTGTGTGTGTGTGCAAGTGTGTGTGAGGCATTAAAACAGGGACCCATGCTCTCTGCAGTGGAAAGACCACAGACAACAGGTGTTTTTGCCTCAGTTGTCATCAGTGTGCATTTATGAGACAAGTATCTGTTTTATGATGGATATTTAAATGATGCTGGATGTTTTTAGGCAACTGTTTCGAGCGTGACACAGATTTATTACCTTTGTGACTCAATTAGGAGACATTTTGATGCTGAGAGGCTCTTTTATCTGCCCAACTCTATGAATCTCATTTTAGGCAGTTTGCTCACTCTCCATCTCTCTCTCTGTCGTTCTCTCTTCTATTTTGTATTCCCCTTGGTAAAACCTAAAGGGAAAATCATTCCCCATCCAATTCAAAACCTCCCATTCACACCCTTAAGTCTTTTTAACTCTTCCTTTCTCTCTCTCTCTCTCTCTCTCACCCCCCCCAAACTTTTCTCCTCCTTCTCTCTATCTAATTTTGACAGAGCCTCCGTCCAAGTGTTTCTTTCCCTCTTTCTGCCCCTCGCTCCTTTGCTGGTTTGCCAGCGCCAAATTTATCACCATCTCCAGCCTCTCGCAGCTGCCAAAGAGGCACAGAGTTCAGTTCTCTTGGACTGACAAGAGGCTCAGGAGGGAGGGGATGGAGGAGCGACGAGCAGGGGAGCCGACGCGGGGGGGAAAGGGGTGGCCGACGGAGGATAGTAATGGAGATAAAGGGGGAGAGGGGTGGTGAAGGGCTAGAGGTCAATAAAGGATCCCAGCAGGGAGCGAGGGCAGAGGAAGATGAAAGTAAATGACTGGGAATAAGGAAGACACTGTCAGAAGCCACACTGACGGTCGCGTTTTTTCTCACCCGAGGCTTCTTTGACGCCGATGCTCCAAGAAAAATCCTCACGACACGCCATCACAGGCAAAAACTGTGATTTTTCATAAACTATAGCTTCTGTCTATCCTCTTACCAGTGGCAACTGACACACAGTTTACCGACATAAAGTCCTCTGAGCTGAACAGCATCACAAATTCCATCCCAGTCGCCCCACTGCTTCAAATGATTCGATTATCTGTGCATAACTGTTATTCAAAGTACTTTCAGCTTGTGCGGCCACTTCAGGGACTCTCATTTGCAGCGGGTCGTTTGAGATTGGTTGTTTTAAATAGATATATCAATTAGTTGTGTGCTGACTGGCATATTAATGGGGAAAGCAAAACCTTCCTTGGTGGTTTGGTTGCACTTTGAATTAGTGTGGATTTTCCATCGGGGCTCACTTAGCAGCCAAGCAAACCGTCGGCGAATCTCATGTTAATCACACAAGCAAGCGGCGCTCATTTGCAAAGTCTCTTGAGGGAGTTTCACTTCAGTTCGTTTGTTAGTCAAATGAGATTAAATGTTTGCGGTGCTGTACAGACATGCTCAGTGGAAAGTTTAAAACAGCAGTGTGCCGTTTAATAGTAATCATCTAATCACTGAATTCTGTGAGCGTGATCCGTGTTTCCACAAAACCACATACACCATTTTCATTTTTTTTCCTCTGCCTTTTATTTTCTACTTTTATTATGCAGCCTAAAGTGTTTATAGTGCAAAATTTAAATGGGTGAAGGCTAGATATATATTTTTTTTATTTATTTTATTATTTTTTTTTTTTTTTATCAGACTTTTCTGTTTTCATTATCAAAATAGTCTGGTATCCCTTCCCTTGTCTAAATTTGTCCTTTTGTCCATCAAACTTCACTTTGTGATCTCCAAACACAAATTAAATGGTAAATGATTTGCATCTCTAACAGATAACAGTGATATTTCCAACTGTGTAACCTGACTTCACAGTTCAGATGCAGTGCAACTACTTAGCATTGGAAAGAGTGCTGGGTTCCGGCTTTTAAGCAAAGATTTACAACGCTGAGGTTCTGCGAAGAGAGCAGAGCAGAGTAATTGGAATTCCAGGGAAGAAAGAAGTCGAGGAGAAGACTGAAGTGACAGGGAAGCGCGCCGCCTTTGAAAGAGAGTCCACATGAGCCAACCTAATGCAGCCATGACATCAGTCTGTTTGAAGGTGACAGGTTGTGGAGGATGGGACTGAGGGAGAAGAGGGGACGAAAGCCCTAAGACACCTAAACTGATAATCGGTAAAAATTCCTTGTTTCTTTTGATTTTAGTGAGACTTGTAGGTGAGCGGTCATTGCTGTGGTGTTTCTGCACTGCATTCCTACAAATCAATTTTCAGTCAGTCTGTGTTGTTTGTGTTGATGAAGTTTGAGTTTGAGAGTTGCGGGAGGTGACGCCAGAGATATTTAGGATTACAAAAGGAGAAGTAGGAGCTGCTCTTTGAAACGCCCTGAGGCAGAGTCACACCCAACAAGACCAGACCGCTATCTGTTTGAATGGGGCGTTGCTTACATATCAAGCACTGTGGAATATGTATTGTCATTTGCTTCCCATAGTTAGAGACACTGTCAGATTGTGTTGGCATACAATATGAGGTCATAGTTTATAACTACTACCTCACTGAGGCTTGTACCAGTCCAGTGGCTAGGAAACGTTGAAATGTCATGTTAAAAGTTTTGCAATACAGTATATAATAAGCGAACAACACCATGAGGAACCATGACTTTTTCCTAACCTTAAACATGATGAAGTAGGGGAGACTGGGGTAAGTTGAGCCAAAGGGTAAGTTGAGCCACCAACCGTTGCTAGGAAACGGTAAAAAACATTGATCATTAGACCAAATATTTAAGAGGAAGGCATCATTTCATGGAGTCTGTGAAGGTAAGAACCACATGGGTAAAGTGGTTAGACATTTATTTCCAAAAAAACATTTTTTACTCTTGAAAGTGAATTCAGTCTGTCATCACTTTCCTGAGAATTGTGTTAAGACCAAAACAGATCTATCAAACTATGATTGCCTTGATGTGGTGATCCTAAATATGAAAAATGGCTCATCTTACCCCAGTCTCCCTACCATGATCTTTTCCTAACCTAATCATGATGATGAACCAAGACCTCTTCCTAACCTTGACCAAGTAGTTTTGCTGGCTAACGAAGTGAACAAATCAAATGAAAGTAACTAAAATAGCTAATGAGTGTTAGCTACCACAGCCACATGACCTTGAATCAGACTCCACCATACTGAGTCTAAATTGAATATGCAACGTATTTGTTAGTTTGCTGAAATATAAAATTGTAGTATTTTATTCTGGTTACTGGGTTGCTTGTACACATGTGCTATCCACACAGCAAAATTACAGCATTCTGTCTTGCGGCAGTCTTTATCATTTCCATGGTAACTGTAAACAATCATTTCATCATTTCAGCATACCTGCTGTGAGCATGTGCAAACAAGCAAAGTCGCGCCTCTGACATCAGCTTTTTCAAAGATCAAATTCGTTTTCACCTGTCCACATGACAGGAGGGAAAATAGTGTTTTCAAAAAATGTCTTTTCTGGTGACAAAAGTCGCCATTTTTGTGTAGATAGAGGGTCAAAAGAAAAAAAATAGTCACATTTTCAAAAAATCCAGCATGATTTACACAAAAATGTCATGGATTATTACTTTGAGGTACAGGAACACAAACAGGCGAAAGACCATGGCATCTGTAAGCTATAGCACTGCTTCCCAGGACTGGACAGGGAAAAGCACAAGGGCAAAGACAAAGAAAGAAAGGAAAGAGACGGAGAGAGGAAGAGGAAGACAGGCAGAGAGTTCTCCTGTGCCGGGACGATCCAGTCTGAGATCAGAGGTTATGGATCTTCGCCTTCAGTGCCGCGCGGGGTGTCTTCACGCGGCAGGAAGGCTCTGCCTGAAAGCGCCTGATCAAATGATGCATTCGGGACAGCGGAGCTCCACCATCAGCATCTTTCTGACAGCGTTATACATTAAAATAAAGTCAAACTGTGTTTATTTTTTTATTTATTTTTAACGAAGCGCAGCACTTTAGAGCCGAAACCTGAGTGAGGGATGATGAAGGCAGAAGGTGACAGGCCTGATCGACAGAGACATGATAGAGGAAAGGAAGGCAGAGATGGAACAAATGCTGAAATGTTTTATTCCAGCAGAAAAACTTCTACTCAACTCATTCAACATATCCGCCTTGACAGTCACTTCAGTAAAAGTGTACCTCGCTTGAGGAAGCACTTTTCAAGTTAAAATGCCTCCGATTGAAAATATGCTCTCAAATTTTCCTCGCTGAAATGAACAGTCTGTATTGATATGTTCCTTTTAAATACTATAATGCTAACATTGTTTGCAGGGGATATTTGGAATTGGCTCCAGTATTCCAGTATGGCCAACATGATGGGACAGTTCACCTTAGCTTATTTACACAAACCACCTCTGTGTATATGGTGCAAATTTTGGTAAATAATGACCAGGAAAAAAACTAACAAGTAAACTTAGTGTTGTTGGAAGTACATGCAAATTTTAAATTCTGTAAATACTGTAAAATCTAAGGTGAAAGCAAAGGTACATACTTTTTTGAATACAAGCATGCCAGAGAGAGCGAGTGAGAGAGAGAGAGAGAGAGAGAGAGAGAGAGAGAGAGAGTGAGAGAAAGAGAGAGAGAGAGAGGGCTTCTACAGGATCATTGTTGTCTCCACTATTGTATTGCTCTGTCTCAGCACTTTCTCCATCTTTCTCTCTCTCTGCAAAAATGCATAGCGAAAAATGAGTAGACTGAGCAGAACATGAAAGCTGGAGATGGATGAAGAAATACCCAGGCAGAGAAATGGAGAATAGGGGAGAAATGGATGGGGAGAACAGAAAATGAGCAGGGGAAGGGAAGGAACAATACTAGGAAATGGGGTGATATACTGTATAGGAGAGGGGGGGGGGGAAACAGAGGGAAGTAGACCTGATCTGTACCTGACAGCAAAAATTAGAGTGAGAGAGGAGAAGAGGGGAATGACCAGCCCATTAATAAGAAATAAAATCTATTTTTCTGCATGTGCATGTATGTGTGTGTCAGTGCATACATGCAGTACGTTCATACAGCTTGGTCCAATTGCTTCATCATTTTTTTTTTAATATACCCAGGGCATCAAGACAAATGCCCTCTTCCCACACCAAATAATAAGAGATAGTAAAGATATAAGGCTTCACACTCAGGCAAATTTCGTGGCAAGGGAAGACTCCACACCGCAGGGCAGGCAGATATCGGATCAAACACACACTTGATCAGACGGAAGGAACTACCAAGAGACTCCGAAGACAGAAAAGACTGATCGACCGGTCGGTAAACAAGGGGAGGGATGATTTGAGGGAAAAAAAAGAAGACAGGATGATGGAGGGAGAGCAAAAAAGAAAGGGAGAGACAGCAGAGAGGGGGGGGGAAAAGGCTGTTGTTGGATGTGATTTCGAAAGGGAGATGTATGAGTCTGGTGACAGGTAACTGTCAGGGATCTATGTATCTGTCCGTCCGTGGCTCTGGACAGTCCGGACAATGAGATCTCACAGCCCAGTGCTGGGGCTGTCCAAGCTCCTGATGGATGTCAAACTTACTGGTGTAGTGAACAATATCATCATGCCCTTCATCCTGACCATCATCTGCAATGAAGCAGCTTCCACTGGCCTTCACTGTTACCTGCATTGTCATAGTCATTTCCGTTCATTTGAATGCTCGTGCAGTTTCATTTACATACACCATCTTTGGCATTTACCTCTGCTCAGTAGAGGGCTCTACTCCAATCTGAGGCTTTTACTCTAGATGGCTCCCTGTGATAGACTTTGTAGTTCATGTAACGGTTTCAGCAGGTTTTGCTTGATGCAGCAAAGCTTTGGAAATTGTGAACGTGCGGTTGATATTATAGAATTCATATTTGTTGAACTCTGACCTGCAAATGCAGTGGATTCGTGGAATGGAATGGAAGAGTCTTTGATTCTGGCGTTGTCCCACTAACCGGTGGGACAACAGTCCCAGAATACACATTTCGACACAAACCACAGCCAGCCTGGTTCACTCAGCTGCGAGACACGAATAGATGGTCCAAGCACTGAATTTGTTTTGTTTAGCTTAGCTTAGCTTTAGCTCCTATTGAATATGCTGCTATTTTTGCCAGATGGTCCAACTGGGACCGACCAAGCATACTGAATATCCCTGAGTCAGTCTATTGTTGAAATGTACAAGCGTGAAATTCCAGGTAGAACTAGGGCGGTTTGCTTCGCTAATCGGACACACAGGAGGCAAGTTGTAATTTCACCTTGTGTATCATTTAGTGTGCATGTCTGTTTGAATGTACGGACATGGCGGGATGTATTCAGCTGCGGATGAAAGAATTCACAGCTTATTCAGCAGCAGTATTTACCACCATCGTATTACAGCTCACGATCTTGAGCTATCTTTATTTGAACTTAGCTGACTAGTTAGTGAATCGGAGACAATGAGGGCGAGCCAAGCAAAACAAACACACGTCAAAAACAGCGTTACAGACTGAACGGCTCCTACAAAACTCCAGTAATGGGAAGATGATGCAGCCGTTCTGTCTTTTAGCAGCTCCTGATGGAAGACTTTTATGCAGGGAGGAGACCGAGCCACAAAGGCTGTTATAGTGGCTTAAGTGATCCGACTGACAGACCGTAGGAAATATCGCCTCTCCTTCGTGCTCAATTTTGTGGGATTTCATGCTGGTACATACAAACCACCAAGGCTTGGAACGTGAAATGGAGTAGAAATTGTTCATTTACAGAGAGTTAAACTCCAGCGGCGGTCCAGCTTCAACTAGGCCAGCCTTGCGTTGACGGTCTTTGGCATGCTAGGGTTTAGTCTGGTCGAATCAAGCTCTGGTGCGTTTACCCCTCAGTGCGGATCATTCGGGCTCGGTCAGGGATTCAGACTGGTTTCATCACCGTTTGCAATCTATCAGTCTCTCACATTTTGTTTCATTAATCTTCCTGTACTCTTTGGTCTTCCTATAATGCACAGACAAAAAGAGGATGACTGTCATAAACCTTAAGCTCGCACATGTCCTTAGTTACTTTTTGCTGGCTGCTGGTATTCTGTTTCATTATTTTTATTAAAAGATAGCATCTACAGTACAGGCCAAAAGTTTGGACACACCTTCTCATTCAATGCGTTTTCTTAATTTTCATGACTATTTACATTGTAGATTCTCACTGAAGGCATCAAAACTATGAATGAACACATGTGGAGTTATGTACTTAACAAAAAAAGGTGAAATAACTGAAAACATGTTTTATATTCTAGTTTCTTCAAAATAGCCACCCTTTGCTCTGATTACTGCTTTGCACACTCTTGGCATTCTCTGGATGAGCTTCAAGAGGTAGTCACCTGAAATGGTTTTCACTTCACAGGTGTACCTTATCAGGGTTGATTAGTGGAATTTCTTGCTTTATCAATGGGGTTGGGACCATCAGTTGTGTTGTGCAGAAGTCAGGTTACTACACAGCCGACAGCCCTATTGGACAACTGTTAAAATTCATATTATGGCAAGAACCAATCAGCTAACTAAAGAAAAACGAGTGGCCATCATTACCAACCAAAAAGCAACATTGTATCAAATAATTGTTAGTCCGGACCACACACGCAGACTACTGGGTGTGTAAGCGGCCTAAGATTAGCCTCCCTGCTCAGCAGCTGCCTGGCATGATGTCACATCCTGATTTGGTGTGATTTTCATGTGTCACTTGTTTTTGTAAATATGTTCATCCTAGTTCACCACGTGGGGATGGGGATATCACACTTTGCAGTGCAGCTGAGATTATCCTGCAGACTCCTCTGACGTGTCACGTCGCAGCCTCCAGGCTCGCAGAAATTTCTTGATCCAACATGGAGTTGGATGCACTTTTTAATGCACTTCTGCCCCATGGTCTCACTTTAATCTGTGATCCCCACATGTCAGAGGACTTGCTCAAGACCCTGGAGATGCCAGTTTGCTTAGTATTACTGGGGCAGGCCCTATTAGTCTGCAAGTTAATCAGTGTATTTAAAACTGAGTCTTTAAACATCTCACACAACCAAACAGTCTTTGCTCAACACTGGTCATGGCCAAGCCTCTGATGTGGATTTCACCTCCAATTGTCAGGATGGGTCAAATCTGATGTTAATCAGTCTATCTGTCATCTAGCGTGTCTGCTGTCCAAGGCTTACACAGTATAACTGCCACTTCCTACATCTCCTGTCTTTTCTGTTTCATCTGTCCCCTGGGATCTCACCCAGTAAAGCAGCAATGCCAAAGAAAATAATGCTTGAAGATGTCATTTCGTCATGAGAGTCACGCCTGAAAGATTCAGGTCCAGATGACAGTGGACTCAGCTAGCATGAGATTATAGATCATATCATGATACTGTTCTAAATCATTTTGCTGCATTGCAGCCACACACATGCGCACACACACACACACACGGACAAACATATGGGGAGATACATACTTACTGCCAAACACACAAAACATAGACATTTACTTTGATTTGGAAACAGTCTGAAGAACAAGTGTGGGGATGCACACACACACACACACACACACACACACACACACACACACACACACACACACACACACACACAGTAAGAATGTTTGAGGAGAGCTGCAGTGTGTGAAGTGCTGGGACTCAATGAGAGACGATGATTGGGTGATTCACACAGTATCTGGTGCCGGCCTTGGCTGGCAGCAGAGTGTGAACGCAAGCAACAGGTGTCTGGGCATCGCAGAGGCCAGCTTTACAGGGAATATGAGTTCCAGCAGCCAGATATAAGAGTTAGAGAGCACGGGGGGCTATGGGGGGGATTTTAGTAGTGAAAGTTGAGGGGAATGAAATGGGGGAAACAATGAAGAGAGAAGCGGAAAGTCAAACTGGGAGACAAACAGGAAGAGAACAGGAGAAGCAAAAGGGTGACGGACAAAGGAGAGAGGACGAGGGCGTGTGAGACAGAGGAGAAAGCAGGGAAACATCCGTATTAATGCAGGGAAGATGAGAGTTTCACAGAGAGAGAGAGAATATCAGTGGACTGCAGGAAGAAGAGTGTGAAAAAGACAGGGACGACGAGTGAGTGAGACGGAGAGCGAAATAAAGTGACAGAAAGATATGAGACAGATGAGTAGGTGAGAGTCTAGAGGGAACATCTTCATCCACTGGCGTCCCGGGAGGAGGTGTACAGTTGCTGCCAACCATGACATGAATGCAGTGACTAGCAACTCAATCTCTGGAAAAAAAAATCACAGCTAGATAATTTATGGTTACGCAGTTTATGTACCTCAAGTGAAGTTATTTAAATGAGGTATTTTTTTTCCTCAGCTCTCTCTGTAAGTGTTAACAGAGTGAAAGGAGAGGCAAAAGGCCTCATACACACATGCACGTCAAGTAAATTTAGATGCATTACCTCTGCAAAGGAGGTGAGACCTCTGGCAGGGGATTATGTTTTCACCCGTCTGTCTATCCTCTCTGTCAGCGGGATAATTCAACTCAAACTTAGAGGGGAAGTTGGTCATTGGCCAGCAAATAAGAGATGAACTTTTTGGGTCACTGTCAATGTAATATGCAATACAAAACCCAGCACTGGCTACCTTTCTCCACTGACTGGCTGAAAGGGGTGTGGCCTATGATGACAACGTTGCCTAAAGGGGCGGGGCTTAGAACAAACAGGCCTGCGCACTTGCTGTTTTAGGTCTTGTGTTGCTGGAAATTAGGAAAACAGCGAGAGATAATGAGAAAAGGAAATAAATGAGCACACACACACACACATATATGCAATACATATGTACGTGTATTATGTAATGCACGCACCAGGCGGCATTTGACCTTGACGTTGATTATGTGCAGACAAATGCACACTCCGAGTAATGACCTGGAAGAATCTATTGAATTCTGACGACAAATCACCGGTGTCAGGTAATAAAAGACAGACGATCACTGGGGATTATTCCGCTCTTAAATCCTGTCAAGCTTGAATTGCATGGGTGAAACACGGCCCCATCTGCACATTATGGTAATAAACAACAACGATCGCCTGTCACACACACAGTCGTGACGTTCACATATTCCTCTTTGGTTCATTCAAAGGCGACTTCGGTACCGCCGTGCCGGCAAACGCCGCACATTATAAAACCATTAGAGCAACAACGGCGCGGCGGCTGATGAAGGAGAGGCGCGCCGAGAGCATCTGCTGTGCGCCCTCACCCTGCACAAGTCTGGCTTTATTTGCCGTTTATGGACGATATAAGTTAAAAGATGCTAAGTGAATAGCCCATTAACAAGCATTACGCTAACTGGCTAACAATGTGCCGTGCCTCGAAAGCCAGCCGCATTGCAGTTAAAGTCTAATTCCAGTCAAGGACTCGCTCAGGTGAAGGATTCTCCCAGACGACGGTCCGTCGGTTTGCAAGGCGGAGGAGGAGGCAGGGACCTCGTATCATTTCATCCTTCAATCAATTAAATGTCGCACTGAACGCAAGTGAGCACGGGACAGAAGTGGTGTGTGTGTGTTTGCATGAGTGTGTGTGTGTCTTCAGTCGTATTCTGTCTTCTTTAGAATATCTGTGCCTATATCTGTGTGTGCGTGCGCTAATTTATGTGGGTAAATGCTTGCACGTGTGTGTGTGTGTTTGAGCGGTCCATCTGTATGCTGTAGGGATAGCAGGCACTGCAGCACATGACACACACACCGACAGTACAATTAAGCCGAGTTAATGCAGTAGCACCTCATGTGCATCGATCCACTCCCCGCTAATGTCCCATGGCGGTGTGACTCGTTAGACTTATTAAGTGCACACCTACAGTATTGCAACACACACCGCCGCATGATGGGACGCGTTAAAGCAGCATGCACTCGGCTGTACGCTGAGTTATCGGGTGTGTGATGCCAACATTGCAGGAGTGACGGTAAACCTGGCTCAGTAAAGTGTGGCAAATTTGAAGTTTGACACATGGAAAACTTTTTTTTTTTTTTTTTGTTCTCCCCAGTGAAGCCCAGAAAAAGCAAAGCCTCTGCTCTCCTCTTATCTAATTAGAATGAGAAAATGTCACACCACGTTTAATTTTATGCCTCGCAAAAAAAAAAAAAAAAAAAAGAGAAATTGGTTTTATTTTAATTCCTGGATTAAAATGGGTTCATCCACAACTGGCTGCAGCGCATTTTATGGGGAGATAGTGCGGCGGTGTCGCCCGTAATTGAAGGGTTTTGGGGGTGAGGTGTCGCCAAGCCTTTGAACAAATCCTGCATCATTCATGACTTCCTGGCGAAAGAGACGCAAGCAAATGTGTCGGAGAAATGGCCCGCTCTCGCTGTTTCCTTCTGCAAAAATGCATGAAAGAATTGATAAAAGAACAAAGCCGATGCTCCCTCCAAAAGTCCGCAGGAGGGTTGAAGTTGGAGACTACAACAGAAGCACAGCAGCTGACGGGCTTTCCAGTATCTTTCCAGTATCTTTAGTCTTTTTTTTTTCATGAGATCCACATTTTAACGGATTTGAACGGCACTGGCACTATGATCTCAGATGTTTTGAATCGCTGTTTTACGGTAATTCTCATTAAATTTATATTTTTAAGTCGTATTTATATGTCCTTTGAAATCGAGCTTGCTACAGAGTGAGCTATTCTTAGTCAGGCTGCCTGGATGTGTTTTATTCCCACTGTGACCTACAGTGTTTGGCATTTATTGTGAGCTGGCAGATACAAGCGGAATGTTAAAAATGAACTGAAACAAACCTAATTAATGATACTAAGCTGATTGCAAACTGAACTTAGGGTTTAATGGCATTGTAGCTCTGGATTTATTGTGTAATAACAAAGTGGTTACTAAGGCCTGATATTATAATGCTAATGAAAGGTAGAAATCTGCTTGATTCAACAGCTCCCCGACAAAATTAGTATTCTCTGGAACAAGATGGGGGCCAGGAGGGACTTGCAATATTAATATGAAGATGAAGGCCATTTTTGATTGAAATATAATTTTTTTCTACTTTAATTATCAGAATTAGATTGAAAACATGATGGGGAGAGGAGGAGAGAAGAGGTGGGAGGAGAGGAGGAGAAGAAGAGAGGGAAAAAAAAACTATCATACATGTGAAAAAGTGAGCATCCAGCTGCCTTAGGATTAAACTCCAGCCTCTCCTCTAATGCCTGTATGCATCGCATGTTGTGGATCAAAGCCTCCTACACACGCAAACACACACACACACACACACTCTCCACTCCTGTCCGCTGGCATACAGTACTAATCACGATCGCTTCATGACTCACTTATTGTGTGTTTACATTACGACCTCAGACCTGCCATGCCACCACACCACAGTAACACACATGCGCGCGCACACACACACACACACACACACACACACACACAAACACACACACAGTGAACTCTGAGTGACATTGTTCCCGTGCTGACCCAACAGTGTTAATTTACATTGACTCATTGACTTCAACTGGACCCGGGGTGAAAGAACTGGGCCAATTATATATCCTGTATTATATACTGTAAGACGTGTGTGTGTGTGTGCGCACATTTGCAAGTGTGTGTGTGTCTGTTATACATGCCTGAGCTCTTTCCTACAGCCAATTAGTGTCTTTGTGTTCATGTGGGCATGTGTGTATATTTAAGTATGAACATGTGCCTTCATGTATGTGAGTGGGTTTTGCCAGCGGAGCCTCCGTGTGTAGGCTGAAAAGTGAACATATAGTGAATCCATTAGGCGCGGCGTAGCCTCGAGTGCAGCAATAATGTGGGAGTGAGCGTTATCCAGTCCCCTGCTCGCTGACGGCACGGCTCCGTAACATCAAACCGGAGTCCTTCCCTTGACCGTCACGCTCTCTGGAGCGGGAGTGTGCGAGTATTTCAGGTTTCAGAGAGATAGAAGGAGAGAGAGTAGTTAGAAAGAGAGAGGGAAGAAGAAAGACAGGCAGATAAAAAAAGAAAGAAACAAGGGAAGAAACCGTGCGCATGTGTGTGTGCATGTGTGTTTGAGCACATGCATGCATGCTCGTGACGATGAATAGTGATCAATACTTTGACCTTTGCTGGTGGAAGCTGAAGGGTAGCTGCCGAGCCCATGGGAGTCAGCGCTCGGCGGCCCGCATCAAAACTTACACACCTCGCTGCCGCATGCCAGCGCTCCCACAGCACTTCTGAGGTGTGTGTGAAGTGTGTGTGTGTGTGTGTGTGTGTGTGTGTGCATGTGTGTAAGCTTCCGGTATATATACTGTATATCAAAGATCCTTCACTCCCTCTGTCATCCTGTAGAACAAATGAACAGAGATGAAGGGAACGCACAGCTGAAGGATGGATGGGAAGATAGGAGAGCTCGGGGAGAGAGAGAGAGAGAGAGAGAGAGAGAAAGAGAGAGGGAGGAGAGAGTGTGTTTGATTAGGAATAATCCTAGATGGAATTCTCTGTGAATGCTTCATCCCCTCCATAGGCTTCGCTTTATCATTATTTCTTTCAAGCATTGCCTGGAGGGGATCATGTGATTGTCCTGTGTGTGTGTGTGTGTGTGTGTGTGTGTGTGTGTGTGTGTGTGTGTGTGTGTGTGCGTGCCTGTCCATAGCTAATCTCAGAAACTACTGCGTCCATCAGCCTCATGTTTTTCGTGAACACTTATGCCTGGACGATAAAGAACCTCTTGTGGTTGTGGTGATTCAAAACCTGAACGAAACATTTGTTTTTTGCCGCCTCCGCTCTCTCCCTCTTCATTCTCTGTCTAGCTCGCTCGACCGCCGCTGCAGGCTCTCTTTCTCTCTTCCTTCATTCACCGTCTACATGAAGCTCGCTCGACCGCCGCTGCTCTCTTCCTCTCACTCATTTGCGTACCACTGCCACTCACTCACTTCATTCACTGTGCAACTGAAAAATCCAAAATCCAGGATGTGTGTGCCATTTTTTGAGCACATGTACACACTGCCGGCAAGAAAGTCAACAGAACACGGAGCAGACACTCAGGAAAACAATACAGTAAAAAGCATCAAAGCAGGTCTTAAAATAGGTCATACACCCTGATGCTTCACAAGTGTAAAAAAAAAAAAAAATGATGCGTAAAAAAGCTGTTGCTGTTTCATACGGCAGCAGACTATTGGCACTCCTCTAGTTCATTTAAATAAACATTTCACCCATAAATACACAAAAAAAGATACGGATCTCCAATATAATCCACAGCCCTCAGGGGCAAAATGTTTCACCGGGAATTATATCCTGAATAAACTGTAGGCTCTATATCCATCCTAGATTCATAGCCCTCGGGCACAATTCATACAGAAACTAACTGGATCGATTTTTTTTTTTTTCTTTTTTGGGGGGGTGTACTGTTCCTTTAATGATCTCAGTGATTTGTCCATCTTCCGTCGTTTACTTGACAACATTAATAGAAGCTGCCAGGAGTTCGGACACACACACACACATGCGCACACATCAGATCACGCACTCTTTCTTGTTCTTTGTCCCTTTCTCGTTAAAACATCTCACACTCACACACACACACACACACACACAAAGGATTTGGCTGTAGTAGTACCTGGACGAGGCCTGCCAATAAGTGTCCCGACATGGAATTGGAGGTGACAGATGAGAAAGGTGAGGAAAGGAGCAGAGACGGCGGTGGGGGAGGGGGAGGGGGAGACAGGGAGACAGACAGGGGGAGTAATGAGGAGAGGCGTGTGATGCAGAGGAGGGAGTGGGGGGAGGGAGGGGAAACAGAGGGGGAGAGCGAGGAGAGGTTGGGTGAAAGAGAAAAGCTAACGCACACACACACACACACACACACGTACATGTAAGGATGCCCTGCAACAAAGATCCATGTGTCTTATTTTGACATATTTATACTTGCTCCCTTGAAAATTGTGGCAACGAAGGAAACTGAAATGCAAACAAGGGGGATTATCTAATCCCACAGGCAGATTTTTTTTTTTTTTTGGTCTACTTTAAGACTTTTTCATCTGTTTTCAGAGAAACAAGATTTTTTACCATTGAATATGAGACTTAATGACTCTGTTTCTTTGCAGTGTGCATAGCCGGAGAGAGGTCTGCTCATTCAGGGCTGAGCGTGATTGGAGAGCTACATTATGATGATGGTTTGATGAGACTTTTACTGCCTTCTCCCCTGAGCTTTATCTGGGCCAAACTGTTCACGGTCCTCTTACTGCCTCCTTTCTCCTCCTCTGTTATTTTCTGCTCTCTTTTCTTCCCTTCCTTTTCTCTCCGCCTCTCTCCTCTCCATCCCGCTGAACAATTTTACATTGATTAAATGTTTAAAAGATGATGTGAAGGTTTGTGAAAGCTGTGCGTAGAGTGAAAGTTTTGCAGACGTCTGTGACTTAGACTGCGTTTCTCTGAGAGACATGACAAAAAGGAGCGTCTCTGTTCACGTGCAAATGCACAAATGCAGCGCAATGCAAGTTTCCACTACATGAGCAGGAGCAAAGAAGCAGACATTGCTCAGTTCCAAAAGCTAATTTAAATATGATTAAAAAAAAAAAAACACTGTCCAAAACTGTGAACAAAGTCGGGTGTCAAAAACAAGGGTGACTCATTTATACGGAGAGAGGACGAGGTTGCGCTTCTACTGAAAGTTACAAATGAATACAAATTGCTAGAGAACATCTGCCATGATGAAAGTCGCAGCTGTTTAAGGTCAACTTCTCTGCTCTGAGCATGTGCAAAAAAAAAAAAAAGTTGCAGCAGTGATGTCAGCGTTATGATATTGTGTCGTTTCCACATGACCAAAAGAAAATGTGGTTTTCAAGAAAATACGTTTTTTCAAAAAAATGCGATTTTCCAAAAGTTGCATTTTCAGTGACCCAAAATCTTGTTTTAGTGTGGAGAGAAGCCCCAAACTGCACAGGACAGAGGGATGTGGATGTTGGGATGATGGATGGGTGCATCCATTTGTCTTCAGCCCTAATGATCTGGGTTCACTTCACAGCTTCCCCCCAAAATTAAATTTTTTAGCACAGATTTTTCTCATTTAAAGGATCATACGAATGATTTTGACCGATTCACTACAGTTTACCCGCATTTTATATGGCAACAAAACATTTTGCAATCATGCTGCAGCGCTAAAGATTTTACAATTTATAATCAAAACCCTATGGAGCTGGAGAAGTGCAAAGGGAAAAAAAAAAAAATTGATGCCAGTTTCCTAAGTCTGATCTGCAGATTTGGATGTGGAGCTCTGGGGGCGGACCGGTCAAAATTTGCGGCTCAAAATTTACGACCAGTCCACGACCAGTAATCTGCATTTCACAGTTTTCATTTCACAAAATTTTATGAGACCATTGTGCAATTTGTAAATGGAAATGATTCTAAAACAAAACATTTCACAGTGGATCTTTACGGTCCTCCTGTGACTCTCTCCTTTCACCCGAGGACACACTTCCTAATTCTGTGGCCAATTTCCCCTCGCAAATTGGCCAGCAATCGCCGATGTTCTAGTCTGTGCTCGTCTGGGCAATACACAGCTGGCACGGATGACTTTATGATGGGTGAGGGTTGGTGACTTTAATCTCATTAATCCAGTTGGGACCGTCACTATTATTAAAAACGTGTACAGTTTTTGTGACCCGCATCTGGACCATTCCTGCTGTTCTCCTGCACTGCGAGCTGGTCAACAAGTCAAACCTCAACGTGGATTGGCCAAAAATAGTCGAACACAAGTGAAGGGAAAGCCAGCAGACTGTTCCATCTTCCTGTTTGTTGTAGGTTTTGGGTTACACCATAGCTGCCAAACCATTAGAGCTTGGTCAGCGTATGATAATGGTTTGAGTGTTGCTGTCGAACCGAAACAGTCCAAACAAATCCAGCTCGTCATCGCCAAACAGCACCCCCTCGCTGTTCTGCTTCTTCCGTTTCCAGAGTCTTCTCTCTTTTTGTTTCCTTATTCTTCCCACTTCTTTCCTCCAGGTTTCTCCATCTGTTTATTGTCTACATGGCTCCCCTCCATCCTCTTGAAGCTGCCCAAGAGACAATGAGTCCCTGCAACCCAAATTAACACCCTCATCCGTCTCCCTGCCTCTCCAGTCATCTACTCCTTCTCATTTGGCTGTCCTTCCCTCTCTCTCTCTCTCTGTCTCTCTCTCTCTAGCCCATCTCCCCCTCTCCCTCCATTAATGTTAGGGGATCGTTTTTTTTTTTTTTTTTTTTGCTTTGCAACACACATCTATGTACTGTATCCACTCCATCCTCCATTCCCTCATCCCTAAATCCTTGCTTTTTTCCCTCTAGTCTCTCCCTCTCTTTCTTTACTCTCTCTCTCTCTCTCTCTCTCTCTCTCTCTCTCTCTCTGTCTGTGTTTATCTCTCTCTCGCTCCATTCCTTCATCCCTCCCACCCCTCTGGCAGGATCATTTGGCTGCAGCAGACGGGCTCTTATATTCCAGGTGTGGTGCATTGAATGATGACCACATGGGGACCAGGATAAATCCACAGGCCCACTCACACACACACACACACACACACACACACACATTCAATCTTACACCGGCTGAAATGCACACATGCCCAGAGACAGACAAGGATTGCATTTACAAAGTGTAGTCACACACACACACACACACACACACACACACACAGTGGGGAGCCAACAGCCCTGTTACATTGTAGCATCCGTTTTACGGGCAGCATCTCTCCCTCTCCTCTCTTCTCTTTCCAGGGAAGCTATCTGTCATGTTTCGCCAATCGGCCCCAAACTGCGGCCATTATCCATAACGCCTGACATTGATTAGCATTGTCACAGAGTGTGGCTAATCCATGGGCTTGTAAAACACATACCCACATGCATGCACACCCACACCCACACACACACACACACACACAGCTGCACGCTCACTCATGTTCATGCACCAATACATGCCCCCAGCCTCGCGCGCTCACATACACATGTACAGGCAAGTGCACACAAGTGTAAAACACACACACACACACACACACACACACAGAGAGAGAGCAAACGCCGGGCCAATCCTCTTTGAGATCCGCGGCTGCATGTGACAAATATGAATTCCATGCCATCGCCTCGTCCTTTGGGTTCCCTGCCAAGCCATTACTCTCTCCTCTCCTCTTCTCCGTTTCTCTTTCCAAATGGATTAATTCATCCACCCGATTAAATAGACAGCAGCATCAATAGTATTCTAGACCGCCCTTTTATAATTTTGCCACCGGGCTCAGTGAGGTGCAAAAACGCCTATTATAACTTTTATGGAAGGATCTAAGAAATCAAACCGTATCCCCGGTGAATGTCAGGAATCTCGTGCACAGGAAATCATTAGGACGTTGGCGATTGCTGAAATTAATTTCTAAGTTAATTACTTTATGAATTGATTTGTATTTCGGTGACTTTCTTGAGGATCAGATATGAGCAGAGTGTTTACTGTCCATTTATCACAAAATGGAAATAGCTCCATTGTTTGGAAGGCTCTCAGTCATGCAAAGTATAGAAGTTTTGCAATGCCAAAGCACTCAACAATAACTGGCATATCGCATCTGTTCAGTGTAAACCTCTCCTTAAATTAGTGTCACTCCCTTAGTTTTCCTTACTTAGTGTTAGCTTTGCCTTATACATACACTGCGCAAAACTGAATGAGTCATTTAATCTGATTTTCAGTGTTAGAATCTTTTTTTTTTCTGCAAACAAATGAGAAGATCTGCCAGTGGGATGAGATAATCCCACTTGTTTCCAATCCAGTTTCACTAGCTTCAGAATAAACATGTTGAAACAAGGCAGAATAAGATGGAATTTAAAATAGCAGAGAAATGGGTTGTCGTAGTTGCCGCTTTTTTTTTTTTTTTTTTTTTAAATTTCATTTCAGGAAACTGGTAACCGCAGTTCTGTATCATTTATACCTTACCGAGATACAAATGAATGACTATTTGGAGAGTTTGTCCTGCATGGCATACGTGGAGCTTATTGTAAAATTCGACTGAGGCAATTTGCCGATAAGAGAATATGAGTTTGGAGCAGAAAGCGTCTGTCACTTCAGAGGGCCAGATTGTTATTTTCTTTTCCATCATGTTATCTGGCATTTACTTGGCCAACACATTCTCTCTCGCACAGCGTAAGTGGTAAAGTTGACCTTGACTTTGGCTATTGAATATGTGTTTGGTTTGGTTGGTGCTGCTGTTCCCTGAGGCTGCATGCCAGTCAGAGTGATCCACCTCCAGCTTATCCCTGTTCCCTTGTTTTAGGCTTCAGCATTGCAGGAGAAAGCCTGAGGGCAGGTCCAGTGCCTGGTGATGCCAGAATACACACACACACACACACACACACACACACACACACACACACACACAAACACACAAGTGAATGCACACCAGCTCAAACACAAAGGCACACACACACACACACACACACACACACACACACAAACACACACTAGACATTCAGACACTGTCGGCAGGCAGGTATGAGGAAAATTGGCAGCACCCCGACCCACCCAGCCATACACCCGCACCCACACACATACTCACTCACTCATGCACACACACACTCACACTCACAGGCACACACACACACACACACACACAAACACACACACTTTAGAGAAGGAACTGACTGCTGTCAAAAGCACTGACCAGAAGAAGTAGAGTCAATGTCTTGCCATATGCTGCAAGGGTCATCTGAACATGACGCTTACCACACACACACACACACGCGTGCACACACACACACACAGAGAGACGAACACATCTCTGAGAAATACATATAAATTCGTCTTACTAATGAAACACTACAAGCGTATTGCTTTCTCTGACATTGATGGATGCATGCAATGAAGAAAAAACCAAAAAGTGAAGCAAGGTAAATGAGCATCAGACTGTAACACCAACCTCCACACACTCTTGACCCCAAATTCACGGAGTAAACGAACAAAGTTTTTCCCCACTTGCGCTTCAATAAGCGCTCTACTGTAAGAATGTGGAGGGGCTGTTATTTGTCACCGTGAGATTAGAGGGGGAACCTTACAGAGAGGGTGATCAGTTTGCCTTGCTGTCTTATGGGAGCTGCCGGGCCAGTGTGTGAGTGAGAATGTGTGTGTGTGAGTGTGTGTGTGTGTTCAAAGCTGAAAACACTGCGGTCTTCTTCAAGCCTGGCTGGCTCACAGCAGCGTGATGTAAGGGCCTATTTTTTACTCGGCTGCTTTTAAAGTCATGGAGTCCAGTTTGGTCGGGGTTTGCTTTGGGAAAATGTTAAATCAAATGAGACAGACAGTGTTGCCACCTCTGTCCTGTCACAGCAAAGTGTGTGTGTGTTTGTGTGTGTGTTGTGTGTGTGTGTGTGTGTGTGTGTGTGTGTGTGTGTAGGGCACCCAGGGGAATGGAACACAAAAATGGTTAAAGCCCTGACTAAATGGGGTCAGAGAGAGTCATGGGAGATCTCAAACACATACTCACACACACACACACACACACATACACACACAATATGAGATGTGGGCATTCACAACCACACAAAATGACACGCAACACAAGCCGAAAAAAAAAAAAAAAAAGAAAAGAAACAAAGTGCCCCTGGCCTTTTGGTGTTTTCTCGCTCTTGTTCTCTCCCTCTCTTTTTTTCCCGCTTTTTTTTTCTCTTGCTGCCACCCGCGCCACACACACACAGTGCCAGTTTGAGTGAAGCATTGACAGTGTTTACCCCTTCGTCCAGCTGACAAATGGAGGGATCATGTGGGATGAGTGGCAGCCAGGCCCGTGCCTATTGATTTTAATGAGAGGTGATGGACACTGAGATCTGACTCACTGCATACTGTCTGTAAGGGAACGGGAAAACCTCGCCGAGCCTACAGAATGAGCTACGACGCAAGTCACAGCGTTCTTTGGCAGAAGTGGCAGCAGGACCTTCATTGCAAAGACGCTCTTACAGATTTCCACCTTCACAGGACAGTGCGGCCCTTTTAACCCTCATTTATCCAGGCGAGGTCGACTCACATCACCTCTTTACCGTATTTATAGCAATGATAGTCATGTGAGGTGGTGCTTTGTCTGCTGTCCGTCTGTAGGGAAATTTGCTTTTCCCTTTCCCCACCACAGGGAGGTCAGAGCGCAGGGTCAGCTGCATTGCAGTGGTATAAGGGATCTGGTGTCTTGCTCAAGGACACTTCAGCAGGGCGGAGGCTTGCTGACACAGAGACTTTAACTTCGGCCGTGTGGATGAACAGCAGTCTTGGGTGGCGGTTTTCAAAGCGAGGTTCAAGGACGCTTACAGGCCCTTGAAGGGCAGCCAAAAGGACCTCAGCAAAACGAGGAACAGTTTAATTTCACTATCATTCAATTCACAAGAAACTGTTATGATCGAAAAAAAAAAAAAGTATGAGTGATTATTTTAACAATTACACTTTAATCTCCACATTTTGAATCAACTTATCAATGTTCCAATGCGACATCTAAGTACTTTAATACTAAACATAAAAAATATATTTTTTCATACAGGAGATCTAGGGACAAAATCACTTGAAATGGTAGTCTGTGGCATAATGAAAGTCAAAGTGGGGGTTCTCAGCATGAACACTTTTGAAAACCCCTGATCTAGAGGCAGATTATTTTAGTTTTTTTTTTTTTTTTTCTCTTGGCTGCAGTGATTTTCCATCACAAACTTGCTCACTCCTGCAATACACTGACCTCAGTCCCTCCCCATTCTCATCTGCACCCCTAAAACTCTCATCCTGCTTCCGCCCACATTTTAATTTTCTAACCGCTCGTGAAAGGTTTTGTCCCTCAGTGTGACTTGGACTATTACCCGGCTGCTGATCATGATAACACATGCACAATGAAAAAGATGCGGACTGTATATTTAACCGGAATGATGCATAATGCCATGTGGAAAATAACATTAATCATAAACTGCCTCCACTTGCATGGTGCTGCACTGGAGCTGTCCCCGCCTGTGGTGCTGAAACTTTCCAGGAGGATTCAGTGTCCCGTAGCTGGTTCTCAGACGACCCGTTCCCGCCTGCAGCACCAAGAATTAGCTCCACGCCGCTAAATATATGCAGGTGGCCCCTCTAATCACTGTGCCACCCATCTGCTTCAGTGGCTTGGAAGAATAGTTGCAGCAGGAGCGAGGGTAACACGCTGTACATTCACACACCTTCCAAGTGCAATCAGTCTTACGCTGTTAGCAGCGCCATTAATGTAAATTGGGGTCAGGGGTTTGCTCAAAAGCACTTCAGCAGCAAAATGTTGATGGAGGGTAAAATGTTACTCATTCACTTCCCCCACTAATTTTCCCCTGCTTGACATTCAAAGCAATGACCTTCCACGTGCAAGTCAAGTTCTCTTACTTTAAAAACTGTGTAAACACACTTTTTTTTCTCAGCCAGACTCTGCCAAGTACACAACTTTGAGAGCTGTGAAAAAGTGGTGTGGAGAGCAAGAACAAACAGAAGTGTGTGTTTGTGCTATAACAGATCACTCATTGCTGCTTGGGTGCAACACAGTCATAGTTTCTGACTGCAGAGTGTTCAACACCACCATAGGTTGAACACCTGCCTTGACATCAGCCAAAACTGCTACACAAAATTAAATAGTATTAACGCTGCTCACTGGACAGCCTTCTTTAAAGCTCAGAAATATGATTTAGTGCTGAATCACTGTTTAATGCTATGCTAAGTGACTTTAAGCGCCGATGACTCCAAATAGCAATTTGAAAACTGCAGCACAAATCCTTACATTTAGTTATATGGCTGATGTATGAGTGCTTTACATCAAAGGATAACAAAAGGCAGAGAGAGGCAAAAGATTTTCATGTTGGTGAGTCTAACCTTTCACTAGATATAGTTCTTACTGATGTTAGGCTACAGTTAAGTTTTGATGTGTCACCTCTTGTGGATGGAGAAGATTTCCCAAACAGGACAAAACTATTGCCTCTCAGTTAGTGGGGATGGGAGGCTTTTCCCAAATGGGTGGATTTTACATTAAAAAATCCTGCTTAGTGCAGCTTTAAAGCTACTACTCCCTCTCTCTCTCTCCCTCTCTCTCTCTCCACTATTGTGGAATAAGCACCTTGTATCCTTGTTTGTTGAGGCAAACAATGGGCCACGTCTTTGATGAGTATCCAATTGCCCAATTTTCATGCAACCCATCTGAAGTACTCTCTCCCTTAGTTGCATTTACCTTTTGTCTCAGTATTTTTCTCTCTGTCTTTCTCTCTCTCTCTCTTTATCTTTATCTGTTCTCTCTCTCTCTCTCAATATTATCTCTCTCCTCATTCCTACCTTTCTTTGTCCTCTTCTCTATTTGTCTGCAGAGCCGCTTTGCCACCCCATTGTTGCCTCCCTTTTCTTTTTGGCTGAACATATAGTCTCCAATCTCCCATTTTCCTCCGTCCTACAGCATTATAGGCTCCCCCAAATAAAGAAAAGAAAACAGCATTTGTATTCTGGACCACGTCTGTGATGTGAGAAGAGAGGAGAGATGGGGAGAGGGGGAAGAAAAGAGGCAGCGAGGTGGGGTTGTTAAAGTCACAGTTTGAAGACTGCTTAAATTCATTGGACATAAAAGCAAGTGTCTGAGGGCATTTGCCTACATCGTCGGCAGATTTGTTTCTTTTTTGGTGAGGGGGGTGACCTTGAGTGGTTACTTGAGTGAATAACACATAAAAACAAGAACAAAAGCCCCAAACAACAAGCTAACAGGAGGGACTCAGGTTTAATCACAGTAATGACTCATATTTTACTCTTTCGGACACAAACAAAGTTGAGGCTTTCTCCTGCTACTTGCAATTAGAAATTGAGCCTCCACAGTAGTATTCATGTGTCTTATTTTGTGCACCATTACACAAGTGGTATGTGTATTGACACATGACTTGCCTGCACTGCGCTGGAGTTCGCTGGTGGTTGTTTAGGTTCGTCTAAATATAGCCTCCTGCATCCTCGCAGTAGGAGAGTGATGCATTTAGCGCGTGCAGAGTGGGACGAGTGAGTGGGCAGCCTATCCACACACACACACACACACACACACACGCTGCAGCTCAAGTGTTCATCAATGCCTTTTTTTCTTAAAGTTTCAGCTTGCGGGCAGTGGTGGTGGAGTACGTCTATGTATTCATAGGAGTGAGTGATATGCATGCATGCCCACATGCAGAAGCGTGCGAGTGCAAGTGGATACGCCAGTATGTGTGCCAGTGTGTGTGTGTGTGTGTGTGTGCATGTCTAACACGGTGCCCTGCATCCCTAACCCCAGCAGTGATGCCGGGTCAGCAGCAGCAGCTGACACTCTCCTCTCACTGACAGCAGCTCCTGCAGCGCTAACTGAGCAAGAGAGAGCGAGAGAGAGAGAAAGAGGGAGAGAGAGAGAGTGCGCGTGTGTGTGTGTGGGGGGGTGTCCATTGACCTTGCAGCAGAAAACAGTTAGCACACTCTTGACTGCTCATACACAAAGACACACACCCTGACAGACATATACACAACACCTCTCCCTCTCTCTCTCTCTCTCTCCCTCTCCCTCACTCAGTTCACACTCCAGCGGTTAGGACTTGCCTCCGGCCTGTTTACTGGGGCCAGCCTCCTTACAAAGCGAGAGAGCACGAAGGAGAATGGACGAGAGAGGGGGAGAGAGAGAGAGAGAGAGAGGGAGAGCGATAGAGGGCCGAGGGTGGAATATGCACAATCACATATCTATAGAGGACAGAGATGTGCAGTCATTCATAAAGCCACGGAAGACAGAGGCAGACTCATTGTAAGTGAGTTATAGCTGCAGGGGAGACACACACAGATAGTCCCGCATACTGCTGCTTCAACAAAAATGAGTGGATGCACATACGCATGTAGTATGAACTCAAAAAACCCCCTGACACACTACGCCCTGTAAACATGCAGCTTATGTTTCAAGTTGTGCATTAAACCACACAGACAGCCACATAATCACCCTTGACCCTCCTTGACTCCAGTTCCACTTGCTGTGAGAAAGCGGGAAAAAATAAAAAATAAAAAAAAAATCAGCCTCATCACAGTCCTGTCTGCCATGCCCAAAACCTCTAACTTAATGCCTCTTACCGATGATAACATAGGCCTCAGCCCGGCGCTTGCCACATTGAATATGACACTGCAGCGAATGACTCTCATGAAGGAGTGTGATATGGGATAAACATTGTCATTTGGTGTCGCTGCCGTCGCTGCTGCCGGCTTTTGTTTATCCTGCCGGCTCAGATCGCACCGATATGAATTCTGAATGAACAAATCACCGCGTTTAGCGCTCAGAACTCGATTTTATTGCCTACGTGGCGGAGGATTAAATGAAACGTGGAGTCAGGGAATTGGAGATGAAGGTCAGACGGGAGCGAGAGTGAACGGAGGAGGAGGCG